>NW_012147919.1:2562079-2563330 GCF_000956105.1 Propithecus coquereli
TAGTATTGTCTCATTTATATACTGTAAAAATAAGCTATATATTTGTAAGCAAATGTATATGTTTTAAATTTATAGAAAGCATAAATGTATGGAAGGATATATATAGATATGTATAGAATGATAAATATATGGAAGAATAACAGCAAACTGCTAACAGTATATAATTATTAGTTTTCTATTATTGGTGTAAGAAATTACCACAGACATAGTGGATTAAAACAGCACAAATTTACTATCTTACAGCTCTGGAGGTCAGAAGTCTAAATTGGGTCAATAGGGCTGTTTTCTTTTTGTAGGGGAGGATCTGTTTCCCTGCCTTTTCCAGCTTCTAGAGGCCACCTGCACTCCTGGTTCATGGCCCCTTCTTTTTATCCCTCCAACCTCTGCTTTCATTGTCTGACCACTTTCTCAGACTCTGACCCTCCTCCCTCCCTCTTACAAGGACATGAGATTACACTGGGCTCACCTGGATAATCCAGGCTGCTCTTCCCATCTCAAGATCTTCAATTTACAGGAATCTGCAAAGTTGCATGTGGGGTAACATAGTCACAGGTTCCAGGGATTAGGGGTGAGGGGCCATCATTCTGTATACCACAGTGGGGGATGGAAGAGTATTTCACGAAGCACATCAGTGTTGTGTGAATCTCTTATGAGAAGAATGTGTTGATTTTCTATTGGTGTAATTAGAAATAAAAACTAATAAAATTCTTAAAGTGATTAAGAAGGTACCAATCAAAAGAAAGCTGGAGTTCTACCTTACTACAGAAGTTACAGCATATACTTGGCTGCTGCCTTAGACACAGTCTCTAGCCCGAGGTCCTCAGCAAAACAAACACAGAGCCAAGACTCTGGAGGGAACCTCTCAGGGTGCCAATTGGCCTGACATCCTTTCTTATGGCCCAGGCTACTGAGATGAGACTTCCTTTACTATGCTAAAGTGGATAAAAATAATATATTTATTCTCTTGTATGATAAGGAAACCCTAGCAGTGGAAGTTCCGTAATAAAAAGAGATCTTTTGTTCTTTTGTTTGTTTGTTATCTTTTTTTCTTGTCCCGTTTGTTTTTTTTTAAAATTCAGATAGCCAAATGACAATCAAGCTGTATCTGAATCACAATGTTATCACTCACATAAAGAAATCTTAAAAGAAACCCAAGCTGCTGCAGAGACCAAGGATTCCTTAAACCAGTGGTATGAACAGAGATGTGGTCACTTGGGGTGTCTCAAGGTAAGATGACACCTGTTTTCTGAC
>NW_012147919.1:2563380-2588857 GCF_000956105.1 Propithecus coquereli
ATATATAATCTACCTCGATGTTGTTTCAAGTAGTAAATGAGGCAATATATAAAGTATATATCACAATGCCTGGCAGATACTCAACAAATAATGGCTATTATTTCTGGTTAATAATATTTGTGGACTTCTTCATGCAGTTTTTAAACTTCTTTATAGATCCAAGAGTGGGGGTAGGCATGTCTGAAGGGAGGATGACAGCATGTTCAGAAGTGAGAAATAAATGCCTTCACATTATGTTCCACCAAGCCAAATTCGCTCTAGCCTAAGTTATTTCTTGATGAGTAGATAATTTCATAAGTTATTTTATGCCAAAATGAAAATTTCACAAATGGTTACCCACGATGGGAAAGACAGAGTTCATAGAGTAGCCACAGAGATGTCAAAAACAAAAGCTGGATGGATCTGAAAATAAATGCACTGTTTCTGCATTTGAGCTCATTTGCATTATTCATTGGTATTCTGTATGAGTTCAGAACAGTAGCTAATCTAAGTTAAATTTACAGCTTGTTAAAACAACTAGGTTATTAACAGGGCACTCTTTCTTTGGCCTTCACGTCCAAAAATATTCTAAATAAAGGAAAATTTCTTTATCTTAATAGAGAACAACAGATGCAGAGAAGACTATGGGCAAAAACTGACTAGTTTCCAAATGTAAGGTTTCATCCTAATAGGAATTTAAAATCCTTTATCAAACTCACACCACTTTGGACTTTGAATATCTTTGATGAATTTCTTTGCCCTCCACCTTGTATCAGCACTTTTAAAAACTTTATTCTTTTTCATGATGACTACTTGAATAAATGAGGAAATAAAGTCAAATTTAAAAAAAACAAAAGCTATGCATGTAGACTAGAAAATACAGTTAAACATCAACCCAAAATTAAATGTGGTAAATATATAATTTCCTACATGAACAACTAGGTGCCCACAAATTTGATAACTTAGATGAAATAGGCCAATTCCTGGAAACACACAAACTACCAAAACTCACATAATGAGGTAGGGATAAATTGAATAGGCCTATTTCTATTAATTGAATCAAATGTTAATAATCTAAAAAAGAAAGCACCAGGCCCAGATGGTTTCAATGGTGAGTTCCATCAAATATTTAAGAAAGAAATTATACCAAATCTCCACAATCTATTCTAGGAACTAGAATCAGAGGGAATACTTCCTAACTCATGCTATGAGTACAGTATTGCCATAGTACCAAAACTAGATAAAGAAATTATAAGAAAGGAAAACAACAGATCAATATCTTTTGTGAGCAAACATGTAAAAATCTTTAACATATATTAGCAAATCAAATTGAATAATGTATAAAAAAACCTCACAACTGAGGAAGATTTAGTCCAGATATACAAGGCTGCTTTAACATTTGAAAATCAGTGTAATCCAGCACATCAACTGTCTAAAGAAGAAAACTCATATGATTCCATCAATTGATGCAGAAAAAGCATTTGAAAAATCCAACACCCATTCGTGATAATTATTCTCAACAAACTGGGGATAGAGGAGAAATTTTCAACTTGATAAAGAACATCTTAAAAAAAAAAAACCTATGGCTAACATAATACTTAATGTTGAGAAAGTAGATGCTTTCACCCCTAAGATTGAGAACAAGGCAAGAGTGTTCTCTCTTAATACTCTCTTTCAACATCATACTGTAACTCCTAGCTAGCACAATAAGACAAGAAAAGAAAACAAAGACAAAAGAAGAGGCATATAGATTGAAAAAGAAGAAATAAAAGACATCCTCCTAGACACTATTGGTAGAAGTATAAAGTTATAGTCCTTTTGGTAGCACAGTTTGCCAATAAATGCTATAATTTTAAGTACATGGCAATTTCACTTTTCAGTATTTATGCTTGAAAAATATTATTTCATAAGGAACTTTTACTTACAAGCAGAATGTAGTAGGCCATGACAGGCCAATGATCCCACCATAATAACTATAAAAAGCTGGATAAATTATAAAACCGTATTTATATTTCTGGGAAGCAACAAGGGGCTGATGAATTAAAATTTCAGGTTGAGAAGAAGCTCTTCCAACTTTTTTAGGGTTGAGGAGACAAAGACCAGCCAAAATTGCAACAGAAGCCATGCCCAAGGAACTAGATAAACCAGAAGTAGATTGAGACTTGCTAAAGCTGAAATCCAGCATCAACTAACTCTATGTATTCTCTGATTGGATTGAGATGATCATCCCCTCTCTGCTATCTGCCAAATAGACAGAAAAACAAACCTTATCTGGTGGAAGAGACCATCTGGAGCCTCTATAGCTCTTTTATATATTGTCTAGCATACCATAAAAATTTATAAGATACATGAACAGGTAGGAAAATGTGATGGATTATCAAGAGAAAAACAAGGAATAGAAACAGACTCACAGCTGACCCAGACATTGGAATTAGCAAATGACTTTAAAATAACTATGATTAACACGTTAAAAAAAATAGAGGGAAAAAAATGAACAGTGTAGCTGAAACAATGGAGAATTTTAACAGAGATTCAGAAGCTACCAAAGGAATCAAATGAGAATACTAGAAATATATTAAAAATGCAACATCTAAAATTAACTCATTGGATGGACTTAATAGTATAATGAAAATTTTAAAAGATAGTATTTTAAAAATCTGATTAACTTGTTGGTTGAATTTTATAACTGAATTATGTGTTTAATGCAAACTTCTTGGTACAGGGCATGGAAATCCTCAAACTTGGGTAAAGCGCATTACTATTACAATTGTTGCCCTGATTTTAAACTTATGTATATCACTGATTATGAAAAAAATGAGTATTTACTTAAGGAAAAAAGGAGGCATTGTTATTAAATACAAAGACAAGTCAGTATATTAAATCCAATATCCAAATTGAAGTATAGAAAGAAAAGAAAATGGAAAGAAAAGAGCATAAAAGAAATGATGGATTAGTCAAAAAGCATATGACAGATCCAGAAAAAGGAAAATGAATGGAGCAAAAGCAATATGGAAAGCGATAATTATATCATTCCAAAACTGTTGGAAGATACCAACCCAAGATTCAAGAAGCTCAGTGAACCCCAAGCAGAATTCATGCAAAGAAAATCACACCGAGGCACATCATAGCCAAACAACTAAAACCCAGAGGTAAAGGAAAATCTTAAAAGACAAAAATACACACTCCTATGCACAAAGAGGCATGTTAAAGACTTTCACTTTTGTGTTATTTGTAATAGCAAAAAATAAAATTGGAAACAATCAAAAATCCATTTACAGAGAAATAGTTAAATTTATTACATAAACTCCATTCTACAAAATAAAATTTAGAAAGAATGAAATGGACCTATATGCATTCATATGAAAATATCTCCAAGACCTAATGTTAAGGGGAAGAAAAACAAGTTAAATAATATATATATAGTATTGTCTCATTTATATACTGTAAAAATAAGCTATATATTTGTAAGCAAATGTATATGTTTTAAATTTATAGAAAGCATAAATGTATGGAAGGATATATATAGATATGTATAGAATGATAAATATATGGAAGAATAACAGCAAACTGCTAACAGTATATAATTATTAGTTTTCTATTATTGGTGTAAGAAATTACCACAGACATAGTGGATTAAAACAGCACAAATTTACTATCTTACAGCTCTGGAGGTCAGAAGTCTAAATTGGGTCAATAGGGCTGTTTTCTTTTTGTAGGGGAGGATCTGTTTCCCTGCCTTTTCCAGCTTCTAGAGGCCACCTGCACTCCTGGTTCATGGCCCCTTCTTTTTATCCCTCCAACCTCTGCTTTCATTGTCTGACCACTTTCTCAGACTCTGACCCTCCTCCCTCCCTCTTACAAGGACATGAGATTACACTGGGCTCACCTGGATAATCCAGGCTGCTCTTCCCATCTCAAGATCTTCAATTTACAGGAATCTGCAAAGTTGCATGTGGGGTAACATAGTCACAGGTTCCAGGGATTAGGGGTGAGGGGCCATCATTCTGTATACCACAGTGGGGGATGGAAGAGTATTTCACGAAGCACGTCAGTGTTGTGTGAATCTCTTATGAGAAGAATGTGTTGATTTTCTATTGGTGTAATTAGAAATAAAAACT
This sequence comes from Propithecus coquereli, assembly GCF_000956105.1. Taxonomy (NCBI): domain Eukaryota; kingdom Metazoa; phylum Chordata; class Mammalia; order Primates; family Indriidae; genus Propithecus; species Propithecus coquereli. The sequence continues at coordinate 2,567,478 of NW_012147919.1, forward strand.
AATAAAATTCTTAAAGTGATTAAGAAGGTACCAATCAAAAGAAAGCCGGAGTTCTACCTTACTACAGAAGTTACAGCATATACTTGGCTGCTGCCTTAGACACAGTCTCTAGCCCGAGGTCCTCAGCAAAACAAACACAGAGCCAAGACTCTGGAGAGAACCTCTCAGGGTGCCAATTGGCCTGACATCCTTTCTTATGGTCCAGGCTACTGAGATGAGACTTCCTTTACTATGCTAAAGTGGATAAAAATAATATATTTATTCTCTTGTATGATAAGGAAACCCTAGCAGTGGAAGTTCCGTAATAAAAAGAGATCTTTTGTTCTTTTGTTTGTTTGTTATCTTTTTTTCTTGTCCCGTTTGTTTTTTTTTAAAATTCAGATAGCCAAATGACAATCAAGCTGTATCTGAATCACAATGTTATCACTCACATAAAGAAATCTTAAAAGAAACCCAAGCTGCTGCAGAGACCAAGGATTCCTTAAACCAGTGGTATGAACAGAGATGTGGTCACTTGGGGTGTCTCAAGGTAAGATGACACCTGTTTTCTGACAAAAGTTATGAGGCCAACACAAATCTGGATATACTTGGTTTAGTTTTAGTCTTCTTTTGTACTTTTTTGGAAGCAATGACACAATCTGCTTCTGTCATCCTTACCATCAGCATCAATGATGTGTCTGTCATTCCAAGACCAAAGAAAGAAACTTTGAAAGAAAGAGAAAAATCAAAGGATGTTTATAATGAGAAAATTATATGTTGAAGGGAAAGGCAGCAATTCTTGACAATATTATAAGAAAATTCTTAAAATAGCACCAATTTTTCCTGTTAACATCATTGGAAATGAGAGAGCAGCAGTATTTTGGTGAGCATGATATTTTTATGTAAGTCATAAGTTGCCAAAAAGGTAACCAGGAAATTGCAGCCTTTAGGAATTAGGCTCATCAGCCACACGTACCTATCCCATCCCAGAGAGAAAGACTTGTCTGAACCCTTCAAAAAATTGAATGGACCCAAGATAACCTATGCTTATTATTTGTTCATATTTTTAACTGAACTGATGCAAATTTCCTTATAAGAAGTAAACGTATTTATAGAAGACTGTAGGTCAAATTCTGGCTCCATTTCTCACTAAATGTGTGACCTTACACAAGATCCTTAAGCTGTCTGAACTTCAGCATCCTCATCTATAAAATGGAGAAAAGACTACTACTTACTTCCTAGGATTGGTGGCAAGATTAGATAAAGCACCTAATACAGTGCCTAACATATAGTTAACATTCAAAAACACTACATGTCATTCTTTGGCAGCAGTAATTCATCACCTCTCACAATCCCTCTCCTATTCCCCAACGCATGCCCCGTCTCAGGTTTCCTGTTTCACGTCCCTTTAAATCCTCTCAAATGATGGATGGTGTGACTGCAGGACACAAAACTGAATTTTTAACACACACCAAAACCTCTCTACCAACCAGCACGCGTGTTGGATTATTTTGTCTTCATGCAGTCACATGTGAAGGCTGCATACTTACTCCAAGCAGTGGGACCATTTGTCAAATCATTCTTGAAACTTCACTCTGGGCATTCTCAGTTCAACCATTCTCCTAAGATGGAGAACCCTCTTACTGTTTTGACTAATAAGAGAACATTCAACTTGTTAAATCCCTTCTTTGTTCAGCTAATATGCAAGTGAACGCATTATGCATGAAGCACTCACTGTGCTTAACTGAATATGTTTTGGGACTTACAACATAGTAGCACAACAAACAATAAACAAATAATCAAACGAAGTAGATAAATATGCAATTATATATTGTGACAAAAGCTACAAAGAAAATGAGCATGACACAGTATAAGAGGATAACGGTAAGAGATTTACCTACTTAGACAGTGACGAATGATAACCTCTTAAACGCACAGGGAAACAACAGAAGGGTTTTTTATTATCATTTCAGTCTATTTAGGGGATACATGTACACTTTTGTTACACGGATGTATTGTATAGCTGTGAGGGCTGGGCTTTTAGTTGCACCCATCACCCAAATAGTGTACATTGTACCCAAGAGGTAATTTTTGCTGGGGAGCGACAAACCTGGACGTACAATTTCAAACAGGCACCGGGGCTGCTCTGTAGAAAAATGAACAAAGGGCAAATGTGCACGTGAGGACACGGCCAAGGTGCCTGCTGTAGGTATCCAGGCAAGAAACGAGTTGGGCTCAGAAAAGAACCCGAGGAGTAGGTAGAGAGAGAAAGGTATGCACTGGCAAGATATTTCTGAATTAGAAAAGGCAGAATTGGATATTGCAGGTAGAGTCCAGGATAGCTCCCAGGCAAGGTGGACTTGTCACGAAGCCACGGAACTTAGACTTTGGGTTCCTTCTTGCAGGGAAACCCCCACCTACAGCTTTAGTGAAGGTCTTAGCAGTAAAGTTCATGGGGTCATATTGCTGTTAATGTTTGCAAAAGGAAGATATCTGTGTGTACGTTTTAAATGGAGGGTCTTCAAATTACATAAGCCTCAGACCCCTCAAAACCCATAGCCACCTGGGGGATGGGGTCCGCCTTTATGGAGATGAGGAACACGTGTCGCAGGGAGGGCGCAGGTTCCATTTGGATGTGTGGAGTCTGGGGTGGCTGCCAGGCGTTCAGACCATCAGACGAGATCCAGAATGGCTTCTGGATTTTTCCAAATATCAAATTCACTTTCAAAGAATAAAAAACCTCCACTATTGGTAATATTCAGCATCTAAATTCGTGGTTCTTGGTATTTTGTAATTATCCTTGATAATTTAGGTAACCTATAGACATTTCCTCTCAGAAAACGCACTTACACCTTGTGGTTTAATTCACCCTAATCCAGAGCTCGTCTCTTCTCTAAATGCAGGCCCCACACCATGGGAGACGTGAAGAGCAGATGTTCTGTTCCCCAAAGATTGTCCTGACACACGCATTTTTTCATGTATGAGTTTTGAAATGTTTGTTAAAAATCAGTCATGTTGCTTCACAGTCCCACCTTACTGCCGCAATGGCAGTACATTCGGGGCATTTGAGACAGCCTGCTTTCTATGCTGAACCTTCTGAAAATATTTGTTTTCAAAGCACATTTGCCATCCTTTGCATGTTCGCAGGCAAGGGTATTTTAAAGAACCAAATGTATTTCCTAGCCTCAATACCATGTGCTTTTTTCCTTAAGAGCATTAGCCGATCACTGGAGAAATTCATGAATGCTAAATATTGCTCTGCGGAAGGTTTTTTTGTGGTTCTCTCCTCTGGTGTCACTCAAACGTCTTTTTGTTTATTCACCAAGCCGTATTACAACACCTCTGTCTCTTCTACCTAATTCCTTGATAAACCTGGGGATGGGAAATAGGGGTAGGTGCTCCTCCTCCAACCTTACTGGTAGGAAAGTAAAAAGGTTATTTGTCAGATCATTGAACCATCAATACAAATTCCATCAGGACCTAAATTCAGTTTCCTATGATGATAGCAGATTCTACAAAATTCGGTTGTTCAGAAATTAAAGGGACCCCATGAACAAAGAGAGGCTTCAGTGAGTTTGCAATCCCCCTCGTGGAAGCCAAATCCTATTTTCCTGGCCAAGCCCCTTATCCATTTATCACCTTCACTAGACAGAGAACTCCTTGAGGACCAAGGCATCCATGAACCTACCTTGTGACTGCATGCCTTGCACATAATTCATATAAAATGAACACAAAGGAACTCAACGGTGAACTTGGTTTGGTTACCTGGCTTCATGAATTGCTAAATCTGTGGGATTTTTGTTTTGTTTTGTTTTGTTTTGTTTTGTGTTGTGTTGTTTTTCACATACAATTTTTTGGGCACCTGTTACTCCACAGGTACTTCATCAAGCATGTTCCACAGACTGTCTCATGGATTTCTAATGAGAATCATGCTGGTGTTATTGTACCCATTGCGCTGACGAAGAAACAGGCTTTGAGTAATTTGGTGACTTGCCCCGATCACTCAGCATTCAAGCCGTCTGCTTTGTCTGACAGCCAAATTCATGCTCGTTCCACTGCCCCACACTGATTCCATTGCTCACTCAGACACTTCAACTATCATCCTACCTCAGGACCTTTGCACTTGCTCTTCCAGCTATCCACACTACTCCTACCTGCATGTCATCCACATCTCAGTACCACTGCCTCAGCGAGGCTGTTCCTGACCACTCTATCCAAAACAGAACTCCTTTCCCACAGCCACTTTCTATTCCTCCACGCTGTTTTATGTTTTATGCTTTGTCCTAGCACTGACTCGTCTGTCAGTACGTTACATTTTGTGATACAACTTGAGGTCAACTATTTCCTAACATGTTAGAATTTGAGACATTTGTAGACTGGCTGCAGATGACTAAATTTTATAGCTATCAGGTTTCCCCCCCCCCCATTTGTTTTGTGTTTGTAAGTGGCATTTTTCCCATTTACCAGCTGATATGGTTTAGGCAGGTAATAGAAAAAGCCAAATTGAAGGTGGGTGAGCAGCATCACCACCCTTATGGAACGTTTTATTGCATTCCCTTTGATTGGTGGGCATTTATTATTTTCTGTTTCTTCTTTTATTGCTATAAGCACCATGTTCCACCCCAGAGAAAGTTAACTAAAAATTAATCTACAAATATATTAAAACATGATATGTTTCCTAAGCCTTGTTGTCATTTATCATCTTTATGTTCTTGCCAGTAAATATTTTTGACATTTGTTACAACTTTGTATTCAATGAGAATTGATAAAGTACAGGGGCATGAAGTTAGCTAAGATCAAAGTTTCACAAAGGGACGTCATTAATAACAAAAGAGCAATAAGGATGATAGCTGGCACTTAGTGAGTATTCGCTACACACAAGGTCACGTTATAACCCCCTACCATAGAGCGCTATTCTGCCATAAACAGTTGAAGAGACTGAAGCCCAGCAGTGGGGAAACTTGTTGAAAATTAAGTCGTAGAGGCAGGATTTAAACTCAAGCATTCTGACCTAAAGCATGCCCTCTTCACTACTGTGCAACTGGCTGTCACTAGTGCGTTCGGGAGCTGCCATCAGTTTTCTGTCCCTCGGACTCAGTATGATCATCCTTCAGGGATGTGTACGTGTAGGTAGAGTTGAGCGGACAGAATCAGAAGCCTGGTGCACAGAAAGTCAATGTTAGATGTGTCCAGAAATTGTCTTAATAACGAGGTTTAATATTCATCCACTGCTTCTCTGAGTGCTCACACATTTCATAATGTCTTTTGATCTGCCCATCAACCCTAAGAGGTCACTTATGCTCATTTTACTTTTAGGGAGACAGAGGCAAGGAAAGGCTACATTGCCTGTCCAGTAGGAAGGGGAGGGAAGGGGCAAACCCCCTCACCCTGCCGCCTTGTCCTTAATAGATTGAAGCTGCTTGTTCAAATGCAGTCCTTCCTGGTGACTTTTATCTTTTTCTCATTTTTTCATCAAAAAAGTTCAAGGAACAAACTTTAAGCCAAGACTACTCTTTAAAACTTAACAACAGTAAAAAATAACAGGGGAGTAGGAAAGAGAAACTGTTTCTATAAATTGAAGTGTTTTTTTTTTTTTCTCTTTGTATAAGCATTTCCAAATTGGTGTGGAGTTTTCCAAACAAGTTTTTATATTTGTGGGGGATTTGGATTCAATCGATAGCCTCAATTTCACATTATTAAAGTAATTCTGAACCTGTCAAAAATCCTGACCCGTAAACCACGTCTCTGTGTTGGAACTGGATCAGCCACAGAACGGTCAAAAGTCTTATTTTTCAAGACGCATCAACAACTGGGCAGTAATTGATGAGCACCCCCAGAGTAACAACTCATTTGTGAAAACAATTAGAATAGAAGCCTTTAAAGGATCAAGAAATGTTGGCCACAGGGAATGAACCATCAAACCTATGTGTTTTAACATGTTTTTAAACACAGTCCCATTACCATTTGAAAATAATTGGAAATTGTCAACAAACTCCCACATGGTGGTGAAAAGCAACACTGTGACAGTCTCTGTTTTATAGGTGCTTTGGTACAGAGCTGGAGGGGCAAGCAGAACCCTGCTCCACGGAACAGCACAGGAATCACCCAGAGGTGGGGGGACAGTTGTAGTTAAATGAATATTCTAACCCAATGGGTCTGGGTTGGAGCCTAAGACTTTGTAACCCTACAAGCTCCCAGGTGATGCTAATACTCCTGGTCCATCAGTCACATTTTGAATGTAAAGCTCGCATCCTGAAAAAGTAGCAGGCTCTGAAATCAGACCTGGGATTGAACCCCATTTCCGCCACTTCTTGGCTATATGACCATGAATGAACCTTTATCCTGTCTGAGCCTCTGTTTCCTCATCTGTTAAATGGTGCCTGCTAAGGCAGAGCCCGTAAGACTATTGTGAGAATGGAATATAATCATCTGTGCAGTGTATGAAGAAGAGTAGAAATTCAATAAAGAGAAACCATATTAATAATAATTTGTGTTATTCATATTATAGTAACATTAATAACTATTATTATCCAAAAGGATTGTGAATGGATCCCAAAGCCATCAAATGAGTTTCTTCTGTTCATCCTCCTGTGCCAGCTGTGGCTTGAGACCCTTATATTCACAGTGGTCCCCTCTAACCCCTGGGGACACGTGCCAAGATCCCCAGTGCATATCTGATGGTACTGAACCCTGTATACACTATGCTTTTTATACATACCTATGATAAAGTTTAATTCATAAATTAAGTTCAGTAGATTAACAACTAATAACAGAACTGTTATAACAATATTGTAATAAAAGTTATGTGAATGTAGTCTCTCTCTCACACACACATAAAATATCTTAATATTTTCAGACCGCGGTTGACCACAGGTAACTGAAATTGTGGAAAGCAAAACCCCGTGTAAGAGGGAACTACTCTATCACCCCTATGACTGAAAAAATAAACAATCTCATTTAATCGTTACTATGATCCATGTAGTACATAGTAATACCACCTGCATTTCACAGAGAAGGAAACTGAGGCTTGGATTTATTAAGTAACTAACCCTAAGTTTTATGGCCCACAAGTAACCAAATGAGGACTTGAACTTGAGTCTTGCTGGTTCCTAAGCTGTTGCTTCTAAATAATGGCCTTGAGTATACAGCTGGCAGACTAAGCTGGGTGGGGTGTGGTTCCTACCTTAGAAGAGCTCCCAGACCCCTGTGGGTGGCTAGTTGAGGACAATTTGAACAACACCTCCAAGAGACAAAACCATTTCAATTACTCTGAAAGAAATGGAAAGCCCCATCAATAAAGCATTTTCTTACACAGATCTTCAATGAAAACCTGAGCATTAGGGCATCTTTAGGGAGAATTTTTGTATAGGCTCAGCTCCCGGTGTTCTTTAGAATCCTAGTTGCTCTAGAAGTAAGCAATGTGACTGCTTTCCGCCTGAATTTCCTTATCTATTAAATGGAGCCACCTTCATAGAGTTATTCTACTCCTTTTTATTAAATTGCTTTTCACATTCCTTCTAGTTCCTGCCTGTGTAATCCTGAGTATTTCATTTGCTGACTTATTGATGCTGGACACAGGTGAAAGACCTTCGCAAATAAAGCTCTGTTCTGCGATTGCTTGTATAAATCAGAGCTCTTTTTGCCACAAGTGACAGAAATCCAATTCAAACTAACTTAAGGAAAAAAAAGCTATTTATTGACCCACCCACCCAAGAAGCCTAGGTATAGGTCTGGCTTCAGGAACAGCTAGACCAGGGGTTCAAACAAAGTCATCAGGACCTAGTCTCTTGGTCATTGGTTTGCTTACCTTGGCATTGACTTCCCAGGTATTTCCGATGGCAGGAAAATGGCCTACGGCAACTCCATGCTTGCATTTTTACCAGAATATAAGTTTCCTTCCCAAAGGTTTCAGTCGAAGTCCTCTGATGTACTGACTGATTTGGGACACATGTCTATCCTTGACCCAATCACCATAGCCAAGGGAATGAAATATGCTGATTGGCCAGGACTTGATCATGTGACCACCTCTAAGGCATGGTGAGGCAGGATTATCCAACGACCAGGTGGATGGGGTGTGGGAAGAGCTGGTCTACAAAGCTGTTGTTGCCAATATAAGATAAAACAAGTGTTGGGCAGATGAAAACATCAGAAAGCCACCACAGTGCTTGTGGACAGTCTCACAAGACACCAAGAAATCCCAAAAGGATTGGAGAAAGCCACAGAGTTAAGCAGTTAGAGATGCATTGGTGAGAGGGATTTATCCCATCTTTCCTGATGGCTGTTTCCAATCCTGTATTACAGATGTTACTGTGATGTGCATAAAGGAGCCTAAAAATGGTAGAGAAATGCAGGCTTGTGCTGGGGAACACGGTTTCTTATGATCGCTATAACTCCTGGTCCAAAATGATACAGCTTTTGAGCCAGAATTAAGGTCTGGTTCTGGCCACCTTCCCTATTTCTCTTTGGATGCTGGAAGATGATAAAATTTCCCAAGTTAGTACAAAAGCAATTCATCTTTATCATCTATCTTTTAGGTTTCTCCAAGACCCCAAAGAGCAATAACTTCTGTGGATGGGGTATTCTCCTTAGCAAACTAGGGGAATATCAATGTGGACTCCGATGCTGAAAACTGCAGCAAAACACTTTCTTGATTGCCATCTGATGTATTAAAGAAAGTCAGCCTGGAAAGGGAAAAAAATTTGTGTCTTTGCATGCAAATACACACACAGTTTTGTAGAAATCATTTAGTTAAATGCAGTAGACCACTCAACACTAAAGAGTTTGCAAAAGGTAGAAACAGGAAAATGATCATAACCAGCACAAATGCTGTTCGGGGCTTCAGGGATCTGGATACCGTGGAAATAGCAATTGGATTGAAGGCTATTTTACATGATCCACATATCAATGAAGAAGTTTCATATTTGGGGAATTTAATGATCCACAGAAAATTGCCAACAAGTTAAAAAACTATACAGTGTTGATTAGCGTATTGGATTTTCACATCTTTTTTAGTTTGATCTCGTCACAAGGGGCACCAAAGAACTCATGGACTTAATAAAAATACCCTAGAAAATCAGTAGAGAGTGCAAACCTAGGATGAATGATACTGAAAATATTTTCCAAGATCCTATCTTTCTTCTGTGACTTTTACAAAGTTGGCCCTCCTTGCTTAAAGAATTCAGAATTGTTAATTGATTGTTAAGTAGCAGAAACCCCAGTCTAAACTGGCTTAAGCACAAAAGACAATTTTCTGGTTTACATAACTGAAGAATCCAGCCTGGGCTGCAGGCATGGCTGTATCAAGGACTCACATGATCTCCTCAAGACATGGTTTCCCCGCTCCTTTTCAGCTCTGCCTTCTATTGCATTGCTTTCATCCTCAGGCCTCATACTATGGTCCCCCTGCGGCTCCAGACTGACATCATCCCAGGTTCAAGATGGTAAGAAATACACTCTCTTGCTGGCACCTCCCACACAAGTCCTAAGATTCTCTCCCATTAGACCAAGAAGGACTATGTGTCTCTCCTGGACCAGTCACCATGGCCAGGGAGTTTGAGTCCCTGGTTGGCTACCTTTAAAATAAACAACAGAGTTCCTTTTAGTAGAGTAGGGGCTGGTTCCTCAAAGGAAATGTGGGATGCTATTAGAGGAAAAAAAGGCTTTCTTCATAGCCCTTAAAAATAATATCTATTAAAAGGAGTTTAGGGGCAATTAAACTTCCATCAAGGCCAAGAGCAAATAGTTACTCATAGATAGACAAAACGAGCAACTTTGTTAGTTTTTCTGACTCATTTGTTTTCAAGCCATTGTTCTGCTCCCAATACAATTTACTTCTAGCCCATCTGAAAATCAAAACCACGGACTCCACAATCCAGAGCCCTCATTAGATGGACTTTTCTTCATAAAAAATGATTTTGAATTTTGTGAATAATTTTTCCTCTTTGCCCTAGGCAACTAAACCCAACCTCTTTGGGGTCTTTTCAATCAACTAGAAGTTACGCAGCTATGCGACGTTAGATCAAACAGTGTGGCTTTTCAAAGGCACACTGAAGAAAGTATAAATGGAGACTCTCCAGCCACACAGAACTTTGGTTTCATGGAGAGTATTTGAAAGGAACATTGAAAGGGTGTGATGAGATCCAAATAGGTAAGAAGTGCTGTCCTTGTTACACACAAAATGGAGAGACATTTTTCTTCAGTAGGATATACACTTCCATGTTTTTTCCTTTTCTTAAAGGAAATATCTATTGAAAAATATCTATTGTTAAATATAAACGGATAAGTTGACAATTAGTAGAACTCACAGTCAAACATCTGAGTAAAACACCAAGACTTCTAAAACTTTAATTTCTTTTAGAAGCTATGGCTTTTTAAATACTGACCTAAAGTTTCCCAACACCCCATGTCACACTTGCTGCTAAAAATAAACAAATAAAAGGAATAGTTAATTATTTCTAAACGAATAGCAAATGTGCTAAAGGAGCTCCCTTCTTTGGGATACAATGCTTTCCTAAAAGGTAGAATCATTTTACAATGTAGTGAATAACTACTCCCAAAGTTAGGGATAAAATATGTGCCAACTCTTCTTGGTGCAGTGACCAGCTAGAGCAGGAGTCAGCCAATTTTTCTGTAAAGAGCCAGATCATAAATACGTTAGTTTTTGTGAGCTATGGTTTCTGTCACAGCTACTTAACTCTGCTATTGCAACGCAAAAGCCTCAGAAGCTAATGAATCTGCAGCTGTGTTTCAATAAAACTTTATTTATAAAAACAGAGAGTAGGCAGTATTTAACCCTGTGGCCATAATTTGCTGACCCCTGACCTACAGCACTGTGTTGAGAAAGATTCTGAGGTTTTGTCGGAGCTCAGTAGGAAAGATTGTCAAGATCGACTGGTGATGCCTGCCAAAGGCTAGGGAAGGAAGAGTCACAGCACTTAGGCCACACATCTGCTATTCCTGCAAGTTGACCCATTTGTCATTTCATCCACATGCCCCCAAATGTCCCCTGCGTCGGGAATTGTGAACTGGTTGCCTAGAGTTGAAGGTGTAGTATGAGTTTTCTTTTGGGGTTAGCTAATTGCCCTGGATAGAGAATCAAGCTTATGACTCTGGGTGTCATTAACATCTTAACCAGCTGAAATGTCTCACTACACATCAGGCTGTCAGAAGAGCAAGAAGAAATAATATCCTTGTTCTTTTGAAACAGTAGTAATTCACACTGAGAAAATGATCATTAGGAGAACGAAGAGTTAGCATCTGTCCCAGTTTAAACTCTTGTCATTAGATAGCCTTCTCTCTTCTACTTCAGGGGCTGTGGATTAATGTCCTTTACAAGGTAGATAATACACCATTTAGTAAGAGAACTGGAGATCATTCCCAAACTATATAACATGGGAAAATAAAAAAATGGTACAAAAATTTATAACATGGTTAATGATTTTTTCCCCTCCAACAACCATTAATGTAGATTAAAAAAAAAAAAGATTTTTTTTTTTTTGAAGAAAGCTCCTAAAATGAAAGGAGAAAACCAGGTGTTTCCAAGACTTTAATCACACTTGTTGATTTGGAGGTCACTACACAGATTACAAAGGAGTTCAGGAAACGTGTAAAGTGGATGAACCAATGCACGGAACTACTTTAGTATGTAGGCAAGGCTGGCTTCATGGCACCTGACTCATGCAGTCACCCAGAGCCCCACACTTAGGAGGAAAAATGTTTCATTAACCCCATCAAAAGCCCCACACTTGGCTTAATGCTTTGCTATTCTATCTTGAAATTCTTAATAATTTTTCAACAAGGTCTCTGCATTTTCATTCTGTACTGCACCCCACAATTGTGTAGCCAATACTGAACATATAAATTCCTGAATACAATTCACTTCTAGTCTTCCTGTTGCAATTTGATAAAAGACATTCGTTCATTCATTCATTTATTCATTATTGTTATTATTACTATTCATTATTTCTTTCATTTTTTCATTCATTCACTCAGCAATAATTTGTTTTTTATTTTAAAGTTTCCTTGATGCTGCAATTGTTTTAAGTTCTTTTCATTTAATCTGATCATTCCAACTCTAGGCAGAAGAGAAATAAAAACTCAGAGAGGTCAAATGACATCCATAAGGCCACACAGCCACAAATGTCAGGTCCATGGCCTGGCCCTTAGGTTGTGGGATTCTGGAGTATGATCTTTAAACCACATTTCAAATTTTACCCTAGAAAAATTTCAAATATAGTTATTTTCCTTGACACACCAATGTTACCCAGATTTCCCAAAGTACTCCCCAAAAAGTGACCCATGACCTCTGTGGGGCTGCATCTCTGATTCAAGGTCAATGAGAACAGCATCACTGGATGATCACTCAAACGTGCACCTGTGATACAACCAGGTTCCATAAAAGTACCAGTGAATGGTAGGCTGCAGTTAAATCGCCAGACACAGGGAACCACAGATGATTGGAAAACCGTATTGCCAAGTTAACAGCCACGCCTGCCTGCGCTTCCCTGAACGCTCAGTAAAAGCTGAAATCTAGCAAAACAGCCCTTGGGAGTCCCGGTGAGGCTGTTGCCCAAACTATTCCTAAGAATGGCTTAAAAAAAATCTTTTTACTATTTTATTGTGCCAGATATTTTCTACCATCTAGGTCTTTTGAAATGCAAGGCATATTCTGCTCAGATTTTGAGATTTTTTACACTATTATCATAACCAACAGGAAAAAATAAACTCTGGGAAATCTCCTCTGAGAAAGTTGAGGAGCCAGGACACACCTGCCCAATGCCAGCACAGCCATTAGATTTAGCGCCTTCCGGCGAGGGTCACGCAGTCTAACAGGGCTGAGTGTCCAAGGACATTCCCTCTAACAGGTACGAGAAGTAAGAGCCTGGCTCTCCCACGCCAACAGTCTGTCAGCTTTTACTACTGCAGAACTGGCGTTGAAAACATTTTGTGCTGTAATTTCATCAGACTCAGGTTTATTTTGGGGGAGGGATGTTTAATTAATCCAATAAAAAAAAAACCTTATGTACCAACTCTAAGATATTCTGAACATTCAGTACCAAGGACACACTAAGCATCCACTTGACCCCAATTGGTCACTGAAGTTAATCACCAAGGCTGTCTGGAGTGACCAAACCCAACCACCAGCAACGCAATCAATATCGACTTAGCCAAATGATCCAGAAAGGGAAGCTGCTCATAACATCTCCCCAAAACAAGAGGACCGCGGCGTTCGTGCAGGGACAAACATCAAGGCACTCCGTTTACTAATTTATCCCCAGGACACAGCAGCACAGTGTCCAGCACATGAGTACATGAGTGAACATAAGAATGAATTAATTAATTTTTTTTGTTTTGGCTGAAAGTAATAATATACAAAGCCCCTAGAAAAATCTTCCTACCCACCCGGCCAGGCTTGGCCACGTGTGAGAAGGTTGTCTCACAACATTATGAGAAAATGAGGGAAATGACCCTTTCTGGAAGGGTTACCATCTGCTAAATGCTTTCCACGGACCACCTTAGTTCCTATTCACAGCAACCTGTGAGGTAGCTCCTATTTCTATCCTTATTTTACAGAAGAGACTCAGAAAGGTTTAGGTGACATGTTCAAAGTCATAGAGCTGGAAGAATTGAAGGCAGGATTCAAACCCAAGAAGACCCCACATGAACCCCTATGCTTAATATGATTTTTTAAATTACCACCTGGCCCGTCCTTTTCGTGTTCCCACCCTCGGCCAACAGAGCTGTCCCCTACCTTCTTTATTTACTCACTCTATAGGCAACAGTGTACATTTGCATTCTGCAAGATTACTTATCAGAGCCTCAGGTACCAAAGCAGCCTGACCCACCCCAGAGACAGCTAACGAAAAAAAGGGTCCAACCATCAGGATCACTTCCAATTTCCAAGCGAATTACACGGAACCGCATCTTCTGATGGCCCACCTTAAGCCCATTGTAATAAAAGCTTCCATTTAAAAGGTATCTTCCACGCACCTGGCACTGTGTATGTTTGCATACATTATAACTGGTTCTCTCCCTGAAGTTATAAGATATTATTTTCTCTATCTGAACTGGGTTGACGGATGTCCCCCCAAAATTCACATCTACCCAGAACCTCAGATGTTTGGAAATAGCATCTTTGTAAATGTTGTTAGTTAAGTTGTGGTCACGTAGAATTAAGATGGGCCCTGATCCAACAACTGGTGTTTTTGTAAGAAGAGAAAACGGACACGCAGGGCAGAATGACATGTGAAGACAGAGGCAGAGACTGGAGTGATGCAGCTACAAGCCAAGGATTCCAGGCGGCCACTAGAAGCTGGAGACACAAAGAAAGATTCTTCCCTGGATCTTTTGGAAGGAACATGGTACTGCTAACACCTTGAATTCAGACTCATAACCTCCAGAACTGTGGTAATTTTTTTACAGCAGCCCTAGAAAGCTGATCTACAACTGCATAGACAATATTGAGACTCAAAGTCATGCAGCTGCTAAGTATTCAGTCTGAGTCCAAGGCTGGGCTCCTCCTTTCTTCTCAGCCTTCCTTAGGCACTATTTAGAAATGGAGTTTTCACAATGACTGGGGAAAACACTGCCTTTAAATGAGAAGAGTCCAGCCGCATTGGACATTTTGCAAAGCCCAGGACAGTCCTGCACAAGAAGGAATTGTTCCCCCAAAACCACTTTCCATGAACAATATTGTGTTTCCAACACACTGTGGGGGTACATGATGCCAATTTGGCATAGCCAGACTCCAGGAGAGAACACAAATTTTGTGGGAGCCTGAAACTTACACAATTGGGGGACTCTCTTTATAAAAAAGAAGACGAAATCGCAAACACAAAATTGGAAACAAAAGCAAATATTTGCCTTGAATGATAAAAAAAAATCACAACAATTTACTGGAGACTCAGAGATTCATGACCTTTCCTTCTAAGATCTCTTTAGTAATATCAGAAATGTTTACGTAGAAAGCTTCCTGGTTGCACCCCGACTTCCCCTTCTACCTAAGACACTCGGTAAACTCACAGCAACTTGCCGAACCACAGTGCTCCATGCAAGAGAGGGGCCCCCGACCCTTCAGCTTTATTAGCTTCAGGGTGATTTTGTCTCTTTTGTCTGTGCCAAGATCTAATCTCTGTATCATAGTTTTCTCATCTATAAAATGAAGGTAACAACAGTACCTGATTTATAGAGTTGTTGTGAGGAATAAAGGATCTTACTATATGTAAAAGTACTTAGAATAGTGTTTGGCCATTGAAAGCACTGAAAGAAAAGAAAAGAAAACAAAACAAAACAAAAGAAAAGAAAAGAAAAAGAGGGAGAAAGAAAGAGAGAGAAAGAAAGAGAAAGGAAGGAAGGAAGGAAAGAAGGAAGGAAGGCAGAAAGGAAGGAAGGAAGGAAGAAAGGAAGGAAAGAGAGAGAGATAAAGAAAGAGGGAGAGAGGGAAAGAGAAAAAGAAAGGTAGAGAAGGGATGGAGGAAGGAAGGGAACAGGGACTCTAGCTCTTGTGCACCTTGGTTTAGATTTTTCTTCCATGTACCAGATCACAATTCTAGGATAATTCCTTTACCTCTCTGTGGCTCAGTTTCTTCATTTGTAAAGTGAAGCTGATCTTACCTGCCATTCCAGTTTGTTGTCAAGAGTTCGTGAAATAATGTGTGTAAAATATCTGCTGGGTACCTGCACAAAGTAAGTGTTTAGTTATTCACATTTCTACAAAGTCATGGAAATGTATTTTCCCTCTTGCCCAGTAATCGCACTCTAGAGAATTTTTCCTAAGAAAAAATAATAACAAAAGAATAAAACTACAGGCACAAGGATATTCCTTGGAGGATCATCTGTATTTACTTATTTTATTTTTAGAAAAGGATTAAAGATGCTTGTTATCTATAATAGCAAATAACTGGAGACAACCTAATTGCTCAACAGTAATGTAATATTGAAGGTAATTAGGGAACATCAATATGATAGATTATGAGAACATTAAAAATGATAATTATGGAAACAGAGCAGTGACATGGAAATGGTTTTTGGTATAATGTTATGCGAGAGAAATGCAAAATGCCACGTCTGCTCTGTGGCAAGAGGGACTATGTCAGTCTCATGCCCCGCTACATAACCAGTACCTAGTACAGAATGAGCACTGGGTAATATGTGTGGAATGGAGAATAAAAACATAGTCGCGGCTGGGTGCGGTGGCTCACGCCTGTAATCCTAGTTCTCTGGGAGGCCGAGGCGGGCAGATTGTTTGCGCTCAGGAGTTCGAGACCAGCCTGAGTAAGAGCGAGACCCTGTCTTTACTAAAAAAAAATAGAAAGAAATTATCTGGACAACTAAAAATACATAGAAAAAATTAGCCAAGCATAGAGGCGCATGCCTGTAGTCCCAGCTACTCGGGAGGCTGAGGCAGTAGGATCACTTGAGCCCAGCAGTTTGAGGTTGCTGTGAGCTAGGCTAACACCACGGCACTCACTCTAGCCAGGGCAACAGAGTGAGACTCTGTCCCAAAAAAAAAAAAAACAGTCACAGGTGGGCCAGACTTGGAAAGTCAGGTGCAAAAATATGAAAATAGTAGTAATGGTATGAAAGTGGTTTTTGTTGGCTTGTTTGTTTCAGTGTTAAAAAAGAAGGGAGAATGAAAGGAAGGAAGGAGAGTGGAAGAGAGAAAGAGAAGGAGGCAGGGAGGACAGGAAGAAGAACGAAATTAAGGTTTTTCTGTTTATGACATGGAAAGTCATTATAACATAAAAGTTAAAAACCTAGATCTTAGAATCACATGAACTTTTATTTGAATCTCAGCCTCCACCCTTGCTGTTTCTCTGCCTGGACAAGTTGGACAAATTCAGTAACTTCTCTTAAATCTAATATACACAGATTAAAAAATAGGGCCAATAACTGTACCAATCTCTTGGGAACACTGTAAAGATAATTTATGCAAAGCACTCAGGATGACACATGAGACACCCAATAATGGAAACTGCTTTTAATATTACAACTGACATCATCTGATAATTATAAGGAAAAGTCTTGTGAGCTGCTAACATACAGCAGAGAAAACAAATCATAATAAAACCCTCCAACCAGACCCCCAGGAAGGAGTCCTGCAATACCACCAGGGGACACTGGTGCTGACCAACTGTTCTGAGCTCCTTAGTGGGAGAGGCATTGACAACTTCCCCCGTTTAAGGGAGTTTGCTTCTCACAGACTCACTGAACCAATGCATTTTCTCATCAAAAAGTTTCTTGCACAGACCAACTGCAATGGCTTCATCCATAGATATAATTAACATGCCCCTGGCAGCCTTTATTGATATTCGGTTTATAAAGCAGTGACCTAGAGAAAGGGCATCTCTTGCAGATTAATGGATCACCAGGGTCATTACGGGTGCAAAGGCACTTCCAGGGGTTACTATATCCTTCCAACTGGTTGTTAGCCCACAGTTCCAACCACCAAATGCTTCGTGCACACAAGGGTCTCTATTAGTGGTTGGGATGTGCATGCAATAACAAGATTTGCCTTCATACACTCCAATTTGCATTTTTCCAAGCAAGGAGAGAGGGGTTTAGCATTGGAATCAAATATTTATTTATGCTGGAAATCTTCACACAAAACAATCCTGTTCTGCTTATACCCGATACAACGTCTGCCTCGCCACAGTTGGGATGGCTTGCTGCTTGCCCCAAATCCATTCTCCTTTCTTCTTCATAACAGAACACCAATTATGTTGAGTGAAATTGTGCTCAGCCAAAAGACCACATTTCCCAGCTCTCCTTGTAGCTACAAGTGGCTACTGAGTTATATGCAGAAGTCATTTTGTAAGAAACCTGGGAAAGCCCTTCCTGCCACCTTGTCCCAGCTTCCTACCTGCACAGGGACACAATGGCTAGAGAACCAGTAGGAAGCTTGTGGCCTTGGGAAATATGCATCCTAGCTTTGCATAATGGCTGAGGAACCAACAAGTTAGGAAACCCTCATTTTTTATAATGGAGTATAAGCAAACCTGTCCAAACTTTACCTTGTAAAGAGACACTATCCTTTATTATACCACACAGCAAACAAATCCTCCCTCTACCCCAGAGGGAGACACTATCTCTATCTTCCAAAGCTGTTTGTGACAGATATCCTGGGGAAGACACTGCAGAACAAAAGCTGTCAGTGCCTCTACCCAAAGAACATAGAAAACCACCTCCCAGCGATAGCCACCTCGTTTGTTCGAGTCACTGTTATTTCCAGTCTATGCTACTAGCTACTGAATAAAATCCTCACCAATTCTTCTAGTGGTGGCACCATCTTGTCATTTTCCCTTACACGTAATATAACATCAGTCATGTGAATCTCTTCTAGATTCAGAGGCCACATCAGGTAGATAAAAACAGAGGGGTTAACTCTGGGACCAGGTTGCCTGAGTTCTAACCCTAATTCCACTGCTCATTGGCTATGTGACTTTAAGCAAGTTACTGACCCTCTCTGTGCTTAGTTTTCTTATCCAAGAAACAGGAAGAAGAGTGGCTCCCTCACGGTAGTGGTGGGGATTAAATGTGTTAATATACATAAAGCATCTATGTATCACCTGGCATAGCAAAATGTGAGCTTTGGTACAGAAGAGCATAGTGGTCACAAAAATACCTCTGAAATCACACATGAGCCAGGGAATATTGGGCAAGCATCTTAACCACTCCAAAATGTCTTTATCTGCAAAGTAACATGTTCCCCTTAGAGAGCTGCAGGGATGAAAAAGGATAATGCACATAAAATGTTTAGCACCATCCCTGGCACCCGTGAAAACCCAACAAAACAGCTATTGTTATTGCTATTATTGTTCATTCTTGTGTCAGATTTCAAACCTGTTCTTTAATCATTTGGAGATATCAGAGCATCTTTGTACTTCTTACTTTGCCACATGAATATTTTTAGTCAAACGTTATTAAATTTCTCTGATTGCAGACCCCTTTAATCTTCTGGTTTCATTCTGACAGAGGTCACGTGGGGTCACCCCAACCTCATCAAATTCTCAGTCAATTCAATTGCATCATAGAAAAATACAAGTTCTTAGAGCTAACCATTTTTATGCTTCTAAATCAATGAAAAAGGATTTTGTCTTTCTTCTTTGAAAAGGTCTATGAACTCCATTTGTTCTAAATAATGCTCTATGAGTAAGATCCAAGTGCTAATTGAAAGCATTTCATTCCCCATATATTTAATAAAAATGAGATCTGGAATTTCTCATCTACACTAAAATCCTCCAATGCTAGTCACATTTTTAAAAATGAATCTAACATATTGAAACAATTTCAGAAATTTGAAAGTTTAAAGATTTTATAGATTTTCTTAAAGTAAGATTGATTTGAGTTATTTTTAAAATACAACATTTACTAGAATGTCACTATAGAATTTCTTCATTTCATCACATCTTTTTGACAGCTGAGAAAGGTCTCCTTCATACTTCTAAATTAGATCCTGTAATAAATGTACAATCTTGACTTGCAACAGGTTTATTACACGACCAAAACCCCCAGCAGTAAGCTTATAATTAAGCAGCAATATTAATAGATAGTGAGCTTGGGCATGTGTTCCAATAATGTGCAATGATTTGAAAAGAGCTGAATGTTGGGTAATGGAAGGATTTTCCATTTATTAAAGTGTTTGGAATGATATTTCATCCTAGGAAGCTCCTGCAGGTGCATCTCTATTCTTCATAACTTTTTCTGCCATCACCAGGCTGAATTCTCAAATTCACCAAAATAAATCTTGGGTTTCTTTTGCTAATATATTTTTCAACCTCAGGACTGAAAAAAAAAAAAAGAAACTCTGGAAAATAATCCCAAGGACTTTGAGGATTGTCAATATTGAGTCAAGAAGTCCAAATAGCAAAAATCACACTAGAGTCAGACACAATTCAACAAGCATTTATTGATAAGTCATACAAGGAGGTCACCCTTCACCATCTGGCAAACTCCTATGCACCCTCCAAAGAAGTTCAGGTGGGCTCCCTTCTCAGAAGCCCTCCCTGATTTCCTTTAGCTCAGAGTGGAACAGGCATCCCCCCTGTGTCATCCCAAAGTGTCTGGCCACATCTCATCCATTGCATTTACCCCACTTTAGTGTCATTGTTTTAAGATGTGTATTATTCATTTGTAACCTAGGTATTTAACATTCAGCTTAGAACAGAGCAGGTGCTCATATAGGTGCTGTGATGATTTGGTATATCAAAAATCCTCAAGAAGTTTAATGTAACTAGAAGAGAAAATAAGTTCGAGGTAAAGCATGGAAGGATTTCCAGCCATAGAGGTAAGACCGGAGCAGGTGATGAAGGCGTTGCATGCCACCTTATGGGCCAGGACAGAAAGAGCATTTAAATGTCTACAGGGCACAGAGAGGCAACACAAACGAGAGGAGTGGGCTAGGGCGTAGCCAGGCTTTGGCAAAATGAAAAGTGAAAAATCCCAGACAGCAAAATTTTCTAATTTCTAAATAAGGCCTCTCTTCAAACATGGCAGGATTTGGTCACTAGTTTGAAATCTTTGAGAAATTTTAGTCCCCAGTTCAGAGTTCTAAGTGGAGCCTTCTCCTCTTATGTGCTAACAACCAAAGGAATTGATAATTCATAAGGCTACAGGCCAAAAGAGAATGTGTTTCTTCTTTTTAATAAGAGAAAAATACTAATGACTTCTATCTCCAGATAAGATGGAATAAAGAGGATCAGATTTACCTTCCAACATTAAAAATCTACAAACCAGGAAAAATATATAATATAATGGTTTACATGCATGAAACAACAGGTAGCACAGGACTAGGAAGGGAAACAAGGTAAGCCCTACAATTGCACTAGCTTACTACATGGAAGCAGTTTCCAGGCAGCAGGCAGGGGAAGGGAAACCCAAACAGGACATGGTGATCTCAAAGAAACGAGGAAAGAGAAATCGAAAACTATGGGGCTCAAGGTGGCTAGAATGTGGGTATCAGACGGTCAGAATTCAGGGAGCTACACAAAAAGACAGCTCCAGAGATCTGCAGAAGCGTCACCTCCAGTCTTCAATTAAGTGATCACAGCATGAGCAGAGACTATCCAAGGCCAAAGGAAGAACCACTGCAAAGATGAAGGAGGAACAATCTCCAGAGGTTACAGAAGACTAGGAAGAGTTTGTGTTCCCGCAACCAGAGAGAAAAGACCTCATAGCAAAGAGAGTATAGAGTAGAATCCTCAAAAGAATATCATATTATTAGTGAAACTAAATTATCCCTGGCCTAATGGATACTCTGGTCCTGAATTAACAAGGCCTAAAAGCAAATCTTAAAAGGATTCAACTGATTACAAGTAACCTAATAGCATTCCAGAACAAAAACTCAACACTATTTAAAGAAATATAATAAAATCAATTTCAGCAACCAATATCATAAAATTTAC
>NW_012147919.1:2592942-2615537 GCF_000956105.1 Propithecus coquereli
AGGGAGATTATCTTGAAAGGGGCAAATGGGAACTTTTCAAGGTAATAAAAGTATTTCGTGTCATGACCAACGTGAGGGCCTTGTGACTCTGTACATTTGCAATCTCACCACCTATTGTTAACATTTTTAGTGTGTTTCCTTCCAATCTCTTTTTTCCCCTAAATGTCCTGAATTTGTCCTAAAGAAATAATCAGAAATGCACCCAGGTATGAGACATAAAGAATTTAATAAAAAATCAGAAACAATTAAAATACGTAGCAATATGGATGTGAACAAATGACAGTACTTCCGTTTAGGGAAATATTATGACTGTAGCCAATAAAAGTCACATTTTCATACAATATTTAATGACACATGGAAATATTCATGACACAATGTAAAGTACACAAGCAGTAGAGAATACTTTATATTCATATAATCTTAACTTTGTTTGTATATAAAATGTATGAATGAATATATGCATAGAATTGGGTGATTTCTTTGTTCTAAAACAGGGCAATGTTACCCATCCAATGTAAAAACGCCAAAGAACCTTCTAGAACTGGCATTGGAAGGAAAATTGTCACTGAAAGAAGGTCATGCAAAGTTAATTTGCTCATCCATCTCTCCTGGGGAGTGGGGAATCTTGCTAGCTCAGTAGTCTGCTTGTCAGAGCTGCAGGATGAGTGACACCCATGGTGACCATTTACACCACACTCTTACGCAATACAACAAACTCGACAATAAATGGAGACTAAACAAAATGCAAATATTTCAGAATACACTTGAAGACATATTTTAGGGACTTGGAGACTTGAGAACACTAACGGTCTTCACACTAAGAGACAATGCAGTTTTGTAAAGATACAGGTATGATTTACAGGCACTTAAGCAAGTCGCTTTACCTGAGATCAACTTCCTCTTCTAGAAAATGGGGAACAATGCTCCCGTCCTCTCTGTCCCACAGGGTTATGGCAAAAATCAAATGAGGTGACTTATGTAAAATCAATTTTTAATTTACAAATCACAAGTCCAAGGCCAGGTAGTTTTATTATGTGACTTGGGGGCCCTTAACAATTAGCTGCCGCTTGACTGTATTCCTGATCCGCTGTGACAAAAGCTTTCGTGGCAAGGAAATAGGAAATCTTTGGGGCTCAAAGGGCCGACTGTCAACTCCTAGTGGCTGTCTCAGACAGTGACCAAGAGCATTGTAACTACAGCCACAAAGGTGGACGGACTGACTTCAGGACCCCTACCCCAAACACTACCTTTCCCCAGGCTGGCATCACTGAGTGTGAAGCTGTAGAGACCTAAGTTTACTTGTCAGCTCTGTGAAAAATGATGCATTATTTAATTTCACTGAGCCCCAGTTTTATCTATGGTTGAATGAGGATGATAAGACCTCCTCCCAGGGTTGTTATGAGGCATAAATAAAATAGAATATGTTGTATTCTTACAAGAGTCTCTGGCACACATTAGGTACCAAATATGTGCTCACTCTCCCTCTTGACTCAGAATTCTATAAATTTCTCTAATGACACTCATTGACAGCCTTCACATGTATGGGAATTAGCGTGGGATTGGGGATGGATGGAGAAAGAGGTAGATGCCACCCACAAGTCCAGACCAATAAAAAACCCAACATCTGTTAGAAACAGGAAAGAACTTCCAAAAAGTAAATATGACACATATAATAGTGAAATATGTCATGACTCTATTTGCTCCAAAGTGGTTTTTAATAAATAGAAATGGTAAAAAACCAAGATAGAAAAAAATAAGACATATGGTAACCTTATCCCTGTTTAGGGCTTAGTGGTGTCTTGAGTCAAAAGCATTCTTGTGAAAATTCAAGGAGTGTCTGGTGACAGGTGGTATTCAGGACCAAGGACAAGGCAAACTTTTAGTCGAACATACCATGTCCGTAGCAACAGCATGCTGGAGAACTGAGAGCAATTCTTCACCCATCTTCCTCCTGATGGTACTTGGCACCAAAACAGTACCTCATTTTTTTCAAAGCAGTTTCAAATACATTATCATAATTCAGGCAAGCAATGAGACATCTCATTTTACAGATAAGAAAACCAAGTTGCAGTCAAAGAGCTAGCAAAATGATTGTATAGTAAACTAACCCAGGCCAGGACCTTTATATTTTAGAATTATAGGGGCAATCCTTTATTTGAGCTGAAATATGCTAAACTGGCATGTTGGTGCACTTTCCCATATATTTCAGAGATATTTTAAAAGATAATCTCGATGAACATCATTTAAAAACTTACTATTTAAAAAATCCTTCCTCCAAATGTGTCAGATTAAAAATTATCATAGAAATACCCTAAAATCAATATTTTAAAACTAGTTTGCATCACAAACTAGAAGAGAATGAAAACTTGTTTCAAATGAAGGGCCAATCTGTGAACCCTTTTGCTGTGGTTTTTAGAAATTGCGTCTATATTCCACCAGCTTCCACACAGAGTGCTTTGATGGCAAGAGGAGGCAAAGAAAACAGACTTTTTTGAGGTTTCTACACAATGGTGCGAGAGGCTCCCTTGAATGGAAAAGAATTTCTGGTCATCTAACAATGAGGAACAGCTTCAAGCTCTCTTAGTTCCTGAGGAAACGTGGCTAATTCTGGCTGTTGCAAAAAGATTTTGTTGAACAAGGGCACAAATTAAGGTGTTCGCTTTTCCTCAAAACAAAGAAAACCACAAATAGAACACAGTAATAATAGGCAGACGGGACTATTACATTCTTTTAAAAAATTGGGAACAGCAAGAAGTTGATAGCTCTTAAGTAAATATGACAGGAACTGAAAGCACAGTAGGATCTAAATCCATCCAACCGCCAGACAGTAATATCCTGATGAAATTAGTTTTTTACAAAAGAATACATTTTCCCACCAGCTCCCTCTGCCTTCCTACTTTCCTTCTCTGGAGAGTTCCACCAACAACATGTTAATTGATTGCAACTGATTGGGGTTTTAGTCTCTCTCTTTTTAGGCTACACGTGGCCCTGTCCCTGAGGACCATTTTAAAGCAATGTATTTCAGCAATATGTGGTGTTCATGCAGATAGCAAGTTCTTAATAGAATCTGGGAAGATGTTCTTTGGCAGAAAATGATTTTGTAGACATTTTTCATTATGATAGATGTGGTATTACAGCCGTGATAAAAAATTTCAAGCTGTGTTGCAGCTTTGTCACTAGTGTTATAAATCACTCACTCGTATATTAAAGTCTGTGGAAAGCAACTGGAAGAAGAAAAAACAACCCTCATCTCCTATTTACAGACTAGGTATAATTTGGTATTATTCTTAAAGGTTCAAGGCAAGCTTAGAGAATCTGTATTCAGTGCTTATGTGAGGATCAGGGGATCACATTCCATTACTGCTGAGATGGGGAGGAAACGTCCACGCAGTGAGTTAACATTTTCTGCCATAAATCCTGATTTGAAGGTAAAAAAAAGTCCGTGCTTCCAAGAAATGGAGGACAGAGAAGTCCACTGCCATTTGCAGGATAAGCTAGAAAGGGAATTAATTAAAATTAATAAATTATGTACATGAGAAGCAATTGTGAGCCACTAATGCAATTCGTTTTATACACGTGGAAGTATGTGTGTATGTTGGTCTACCTTTCTCTCTGCCTTTGTAGGCAGCCAGAATACGTCACTGTACGCTCTGATTTCAGTTGGGCTAAGAAGGTCCTAATTTGGGATATTCCGAATTTGGGCATGCCCTCTCTCTAGACCATACTGGATTTTGAATAATTTAAACACATTTTGATAGAAAAAACAGGGAGCAGCAAAGACTGACCACAGAGTTACACTTGCCCTTTTTTCTATATATCTAAATATTTAAATGTAAATATAATGCACACTGCTTTTGTCCCTCCTCACAATGGTGAGACTCTTTATGTTCACAGTGGTCTGACACCCAATTACTCGTTGGTGGAGGTAGGGTGGGGATGAGGACCAGGAGGACCTTCCCACAATCTGCAGCGAGCCTCGAAGCCAGTGGTTCTCAACCAGAGGGAATTTTGCCTCCCAGGGGACACTGGTAATGTCTGGAGACCTTTTGGTTGTCATAATTAGAAAGGATACTACTGTCATCTAGTGAGTAGAGGCCATGGGTGCTGGTAATCATTCTACAATGCACAGAATACCCCCCACCAACAACAAAGACTCATCTGGTCCACAATGTCAACAGTGCTGAGGTTGAGAAACTCTGGTCTAGGGATAAACAGGCAAACTCTCCCGCCAAGGAAGTGATAATCAGATCGTTTTTTATTGGTCTTGCAAAGAGAGTAACTGCGAGCCCAGGGTGAATGCTGATTTCAACCTCATTTTAATTACTTGGGACATGATTCTGTTATTTAAAGAGACACAAGAACTTTGTATTTCTAAACAAAAAGGAATCTAACCAGAGAAATGTGGGTATTCCTCATTTTCCTCAATGAAGACTTGGACATCCTGTAGGAAATAGTGCAGAGACTAGAACTGAAGAACAGGGTTATACTCTATTCAAACAATGCACCGTCTACTCTCCTGAAAGGAAAACCATCATAGGATGGTGCCAGGGCTCAGGCCAGTCCGTCAATGTTTCAGAGAATTCTCTCTACCTGTGTTACCAACACAGTTACTGAAGAGGGGAGAATGAGAAGGGAATACAGAGAAGGGAGGGATGGAGACCATTATATACTGAAACTTTTGTCCCAGTTAATTCTCACAATCCTGTAATTGGGTTGTGCTTTGTGTGATTTGTACCAAGGAAAACATGAGGATCAAAGCTATTAGGTAACTTGGCCCAAGTCCCACTCCTAATAAATAAAAGAGCTGGAATTTGGATCCAGTCTGAATGTAAATTCCATTATTGTTTTAGCTTTGTCACACCATGGAATACCAAATTAGGGATTCATTCTTGTGCTTAACTTATTCTTGATGGCAGGAGCTGGCATGTAAAAGAGGTGACAGACCGGGCTTATTGCCTTGAAATGAAAATTAATTCTAGATTGTTCCTGAATAAAAGCACCCAACCTGTCCAAAGTCAAAATGAAGGAGAAAATTCTACAAGCAGCTACATATAAGCAACGACTGACCTACAAAGAAAACCCCTCAGGTTAACAGCAAACTTTTCCGTAGAAACTTTACAAGCCAGAAGGGAGTAAGGCCCCATCTTCAATCTTCTTAAACAGAACAACTGCCAGCCTAGAATCTTGTATCCTGCAAAACTAAATTTCACATTTGACGGAGAAATCAAGTCTTTTCCAGACAAGCAAATACTGAGGGAATTTGTCATGACCAGACCTGCCTTGCAAGAAATACTCAGAACTGCATTATACATGAACCAGCACAATAGATACCCACCAATGTAAAAACACCCAAAAAAGCTAAAGCTCACAACTCTTATAAAACAATAGCACAAGAGGGGGAAAAAAGCAACAAGGTACTACCTAATATGATGAACAGAACAGTATTCCTCATATCAATTCTATCTCTTAACGTTAACAGTTCAAATCTACCACTCAAAAGACATAGGCTGGCTGAGCAGATGAAAAAAACACAATCCAAGCATCTGCTGTCTCCAGGAAACACATCTAAACCATAAAGATGCACATAGACTCAATGTGAAAGGGTGGAAAAAATATTCCATTCAAATGGAAACCAAAAGAGAGCAAGTGTAGCCATTCTCATATCAGATAAAATTGACCTTAAATCAACAAAGGTAAAGAAAGACAAAGAGGGTCATTATATAATGGTAAAGGGAACAGTTCAACAAGAAGACATAACAATCTTAAGTATATATATATCTAACATAGCAGCTCCCAGATACATAAAGCAAATTTTACTACGGCTAAGCAAAGAAATAAATAGCAGCATCGTAATTGCCAGGGACTTCAATACCCCACTGTTAGAGCTGCACAAATCATCAAAGCAGAAAATAAATAAACACTGAACCTAAACCAGACTCTAAATCAAATGGACCTAACAGACATTTACAGAACATTCTACCCCAAAACTACTGAATATACATTCTTCTCAGGACCATATGAGACATTCTCCAAGACTGAACATACTATTTGAACTTCCCCTACATCATTTAAATCACAACACCACCAACAATTTTCGATTCAACATTTTGAACCATTAGATCAATGATTTTCAATCTCAAATATGCACCATATCTGAGCAAAGATATCATGGTTTTTTTTAAAAAACTAATCTATGTGGGCTCCTCAAATCATTCAAAAGAGCAAAGCCTATTTATTCAAAGTCCACCATCATCCAATCTCAAACTGCATTCCCCAACCTTTCTTTCTACTACCCAGCAAACTACTAACTTGTTTTTCAAATCCACCCCACACATTCTTACCTCTTCATTCTGCTCCCTGAATTTATGCTGCTTAGCATACCTCCCCTTTCCCTCCTCTACCCTCTAGACTCAGCACTTATTTGAAGCCCACCTTCTCCTGGAAGCCCGCCCCGGTGAATTCAATATATACTAAACATAAGTTTGGCCCATTCATTAAGCAACTATTAATTCAACAAGTACTTACTACATTCCCCCTATGATAGTGTTTTCTTTGCACACATAATCTTGTCTGCCCCCATAGACTATAAGCTCTTTAAGGACAAACACAATTCCTTATTCAGTCCCATTAACTCCAGAATAACACCAGGTCAGGCAGTCAGCATTTTTTCCATAATGCCCACAGCACAATTATATTGTAGGCATGATTACTGTGCTCTCCACAACCATAAGACGCTGAAACGCATCCAAATGCCCAACCATTCAAGAATGGTTAAGCAAATTAGAAAACATCAAGAGGTGGAAAATTAGGAAGAATTTAAGCAATCATTACAAACACTATGGCTCCTTCTTCTCTCGAAAATCATTCACACTAATTCACATGCTCTCCACTCCGGAAAAACTGATTTCTCTCAACTTGTTTTTTCACCATTCCTAGTATAGCCTTTTAATAAGAGCGTTCATAGCATTCTGGAATTCTGTTCTTATGGGGAGAATTATAGATTTGGAATAAATACTTTCATAAGTGACTTGGGTGAACAATGAACTTCAAGGATCATTCTAGATGAATAAGAAAAGACTGTGAAACCATCTTCTAAGGAAAATAGGAGACTTTGGATTTATATTACTAGAACATATGAGCATTCAAGTTTGGCAGTAAAGCTGAATTGCTCAGATAACAGAACATTCAGTAAAGCTAAATGTTCTATAAGGAAAGTAGAAAGCAGAAGAGGAAGAAAAATGCCAGTGAAAGTGTAGAAGAGAGGAATCCTAGAATCCAATGAAATGTGATAAATATTTTGAAGAATTTATTGTCAGGTGTGTGTTAGAAGACTAGTTTTCCATTGGTCTCTTGTGTTTCTGCACTGACCTTTGTTTCAGACTATCTTTTCAAGAATGCTTGTATAGCTAAGAGCTTTGGAAAATAGAAGCAGCATCTCCCTTCAGAGCAAATGGCAAATCTGTTCAATTCTAATAAAGTAAAGATAATTTCTCTCCCAGAGCAAATATCTGACAGACTTACTGCCCATTAGAATATATTTGAGTTTCTTAAATTTGGAGTTCCTGTCCTGTAACCAACCCACTGCATATGCATATGTCTTCTGGCTCTCTTTGTGTCACCCTGTGGGCATTAACTCAGGGAACCAAAGCAAAGGCTGACACTGATGACTGCAATCACCGTGAATAAAAACATGCCCTTTGTCTCTGACCCAGGAGTCTCATGCCTTCTGCTAGCATCTATGAAACTGTGCCAGGCCACATAGAGCAAAATCTCAGCTCCTTCATAGATCTTGAAAGTATGTGATATAAACCCTTTCTTAAATCTATCCTATGAAATTTTAAGTCAATTCTGCATCATTTACCAAAGTTTCTGTTGTAGATGTCTTGTTTGGGGAGAATGCAAAGAGTTTCTAGAGTCAGTGTCTACACTGGTACAGGATAAAAACAGAAAACACCATGCGGACAGCAGACCTTGGGGATATATTGAAATAGTTGAGAGATCTTCCCTACTCTGAGAATCCTGAAGGAAGAGATTATGTTCTGTCCACTTTATAGTCCCAGCACTTGCCAAATGCCTGACTTCGAGTAGCATCGCCTTCAGTGGAGGCTCAATGACTGGATGGCACAGGACACCATGCTCATAACATGCCCTTGATGATCCACAAACAAAATGTTCCTTTAAAAATGAATCGGGTCATTTGACTCCTCTTGTCTCAACTCTTGGATGATTTCCATCATGCTCAGGATAAAATCGAAAGCTCTTCCTGAGACCTCTAAGGACCCACATGGTCTGAGCCCTGGCTGTGTTCTCCTCCCACTCACACCCTGGCTCACTGCTCCCAAACTTCGCCGGCCCTTTGCTCTTCTTCAACACACTGAGTGTGCTCCCATCTCAGGGCCTCTGCACTTACTATTCCATCTGCCTGAAATGTTCTTTCCCAACACATCAAAATGGCTCACGCCCTTCATTCTATCCAAATTTCACCTCATCAGAGGTGCCTTCTCCAAACACCAATCTAAAAGGCACCCCATCACTCTCTCCTTTTGTCATGCTTTTTTTTAAAACTTCTTCATTCTTCACAGTACCTGACTTTCTATTATGTATTGATTTGTTTATTTGCTTATTATCTGTCTTGCTGAATAGACCGTTAGCTCCACAAGGGCAGGGACGTTTTATTCACTAACTATATCCCCAGCACTTAAAGAGTTCCTGGCATATAGTAGGTGCTTAATAACTATGTATTGAATGAATGGAAACTGGAGAAGAGGAGGAAGGAGGAAGAAAAGGGAACAAAGAAAGGAGATGGGAAAAGGGTGAAAAAGAAGAGAAGGAAGTAAGAAACAAAAAGAGAAAAAGAGGAGAGGAAGGAGGAGGAAGAGGAGGGCCAGTCACTGTAATAAGAAGCAATGTTAATTGCTGCTATGAAGCTGCAAGAGTCTCAGACATCATTTTTAATTTTAATTTTAACAGGACATCATTTTTTTGGCTCCCGAAAGCAGACGTTTCCCTTTAATAGCTGTTATGTCAGAAATGGAGACAAAGATAGTGTCTCTGACAGTATGATGCATTTTGGGAGACCCCCACAACGCCCTGGTGCAGAGGCAGGAAATTTACCTCATTCTGCAAGGGGAAGATAATAAATCCTTTACTTTTCTCTCTCCCAGCTTCTGCAGTTACTGATGGCTATAAGATATTCTAATATCATTGCAAATGCCTGGCTAGGTTTTAGCTGTTTGCACACTTGAATTTTCTGCTTTAATAACTGGAACACAGAAATCTTAGTTAAGTTTGGTCATAAGCCTTGAATAAAATGAATCATTTAATCATGAAGAAAATTCCCCAGCTGAAGTAAACAAGTGGGTTTTAAACAGTTCTATATATCTTGGGTTTCGCTATATTCTCAAAGGAGACATGTATAGAAATTATAAATATATAAAATAATCTTGCGTCTTAGAGAGCTTAGAGAGCATCAACTCTAGCGAATGAAAGTAAAGTAGAAAAACAAATGAGGCTTAATTGCATTAGAACACCTGCATAATTGATCATTTCAGTGCTGCTGCAGTCTAAAATCATGACGTCTGAGGCTACTGCACTGCATTGTGGGAAACAAGTTGTAAAGCCTGTTTAGGTCAGATCCAGCCCCTCAAATATTTTTATTTTCTTGTTTGTTTGGCTTTTGGTGGGTGGGTTGCTCCGTCTGTTGTGTTTCTACATCTTTCTTCTTACTGAGACCATTTATGAATCTATCTTTAATGGAGCTTCGAGGCAGGTTGGGGGCAGGTGGGTGCTTCTACTTGGTATAATCGGAGGTGACAGAATATAGCAACACATTCAGAGGACCCTAAAAATAAACAATCCTACCCCAGGGAAGATTTTTAATTTGAGAGGAGAGACAGACTGTTTCAAATCCTCCCCATCTCTAAGTTAGTATCATGCTACTTAGGTTTCCCTTGGCTTTGAAAGCTGTCAGCCAGAAATCAAAACCCTTTTGTAGCCCCTGAATGATGCAGCGAATGGCATCCTGAAGCTAAGGCTGCAGCATCACAACGAGAGGCAGCAATGTTAAAGTTGAGACTTTTTTTTTCCAGGGAAAGGCTCATTTCCTACAAAGAACTTTTACTATTTGCATTGAGCTCTTCAATAGCATCTAATTGATAGATTTCAATTATAAAGGAACAAAAGAGTAAGTGCTGCTGCTACTGACAGGCTGGAGATGAGTCATACATGCTAGAAATCTTCTTATCGTTGGAGGGGGATCCAACCTTTGGCCCAAATGAGGTATTTTACTCATCTACCCAGAAGATGATTAAAAAGAAACCCAGAATATAACGAGAGAATTACTTCCCAGGTCAGTGCATACAGAGTGGGTTTTAAATAAAGTATGAATTATTCTCATCAATAGAGACCCTATTTAGAGGAAGGGGAGAGCCGGGTGGACAGTACAAGAAGAATGAAAACCTCTGCCTGAAGATCCCATGTTCCCTCTGAACCCCAATCCTCCTATTGTGAGTGTCCATCAATGTTTCGTTTCCTTGTTTCTCTTATCTCTCTACTCTCACAATCCTGTGTTCTGTTCAGCTTATGGTGCTGTGTGTCTAGACACCAATAAAAACTGGTAGGCTCACGCTAACGTTGGCCCATTACTCTGTTCAGTTCAATAAGCATTCATTGAGTGCCTATTGTATGCTAGGCTCTGAGAATGCAAAGATGAGGAAGAAACACTCCAAGCAATTATTGGAAATCCAACCCTGGAGCCAGACAGTCAAGGTTTCATTTGACAATTTACTACACTGTGACATCAGATAACTTTTCTCATTTGTAAAATATAGATGACGACAACACCACCTATCATAGTGTAGGGCAAATATTCTAAGAGTTAACACATGTAAAATACTTAGAATAGGATTGGTGTATGCATAGTCAGTGCCATATAATGTTAGCTTTGCCATTATTTTTCTAGGTGATCTCAGACTAGGAAAAGAAGCAAGAATGATCATTCCAACCATATGTGATAAATGCTATGATATTGATTAGCACAGGAGCTTTGAGAGTGCAGAGGATGGCCTAAATCAGAGGGAGGGAAGTTAGATTGAAACAAGGAAAGGTTTTCAATAAGAGATGAAACCTAATTAAAATGTTTTAAAAAGAAAGGAAACCTAACTGGTGGCCAGTACTAGCTCTACAAATTTCCACTTCGGCTTTTAGAATGGGACTTTTCTCTACAGCTTAATCCTTTTCCCAAGACTAAAGTTTAGGATTATATTTATACAAGATAAAAGAGATTCTTTCTGCACCAACTTTACCCATGTGTATAATGTATCCTCAGGCCTCTGCCTGAAGGATCATGCTTTTAGTCTAGTGTCTAAGAAATCTTTGCCTAACCTAGGTCTCAAGGAGTTTCTCCTGTTTTTTTTCCATAGAACTTTTAGAGTTTTAGGCTTTATATTTAGGTCTATGATTCTGTTTGAGTTAATTTTTATATGTTTAGAGGTATGGACCAAAGTTCATTTTTTTACATGTGAATAGCCAGTTGTTCCAGCACCATTTGTTGAAAAACATATCCTTTCTCCATTGAATTAGCTTTGCACCTTTTGTCCATAGAACTTTTAGAGTTTTAGGCTTTATATTTAGGTCTATGATTCTGTTTGAGTTAATTTTTATATGTTTAGAGGTATGGACCAAAGTTTATTTTTTTACATGTGAATAGCCAGTTGTTCCAGCACCATTTGTTGAAAAACATATCCTTTCTCCATTGAATTAGCTTTGCACCTTTTGTCAAAAATCAGTTGTCCATATATGTTTGGGCCTATTTCTAGACTCTTCTATTCCACTTACACATGTTTCCCTGCCAGTACCACAGTGTCTTCATTACTGTAGGTCTGTAACAACCCTTAAAATCAAATAATATTCGTCTAACGACTTTGTTCTTTTTCAAAGTGATTTCTGCTATTCTAGGTATTCTAGGTCCTTTGTATTTCCATATGAATTTTAGAATCAGTTTATCGATTTCTATCAAAATTCCTGATAAGATTTTAATTGCGATTGGATTGGATATATAGATCAATTTTAGAAGAATCTTAACAAAAGTAAGCCTTCCAACCTATGAACATTATATATCTCTCCATTTATTTAGAGCTTTTTAATTTCTCTCAGAAATGTTTTGTAGTTATCATACACAGATCTTTTTTTCACATCATTTCAATTCACAGGTCCTTCACATTTTTTGTCACATTTATCCCTAAGTGTTTCATATTTGTGATACCATTGTAGATTGTATTGTTTTTAATTGCAATTTCCAATTGTATGTACCAAACTTATTTTTATATATTGATCTCAAACCTGCAAATGTGCTAAATTTATTTACCAGTTCTGGTTGCCTGTTTGTAGCTCTACATAAAGAATCATGTTATCTGCAAACACAGACTATTTTACTTCTTCCTTTCCAGTCTGGATTTTATTTTCTTATTTTATTTTTATTTCAATAGATTTAGGGGGTACAGTGGTTTTTGTTACACAGATGAATTGTATCATGCTGAAGTCAAGGCTTTCAGTGTACCCGTCACCAGAATAGTGCACATTATACCCAACAGGTAGATTTTTATCCCTCACCTCCCTGCACCCCTTCTTAGTTTTCAATGTCCATTATGCCACTTTATGACCACACATACTCCTCGTTTAGCTGCCACTTATAAGTGGGAACATGTGGTATTTGTTTTACCATTCCTGATATACTTCACTTAGGGTAATGGCCTCCAGTTTCATCCAAGTTGCTGCAAAAGACATTATTTCATTCCTTTTTATGGCTGAGTAGCACTTCATGGTACACATATATACCACATTTTCTTTACCCATTCATCAGTCGATGGGTACTTAGGTTGATTCTGTATCTTTCGGATTGTGAATTTTGCTGCAATAAACATTCAAGTGCCGTTGTGTCTTTTTTTTCTTTTTCTTGCCTTATTCTATTGGTTACAAGCTCTAGTATATGGTGAATGAAAGTGGTGGGAGCACATATCTTTTTCTTGTTTATGATCCTAGAGAAAAGCATTTGGCCTTTCATCATTAAGCATGATGTTAGCTGCATGGTTTTGTTTTGTTTTGTTTTGTTTGTAAATGTCTTTTATCAGGCTGAGGAAATTCCTTCTAGTCTGGGTTTGCTAAGAATTTGAATCAGAAATGAATGTTGACTTTTGTTAATAATTTTTGCTGCATCTATTGACATGATCATATTTTGTTTTCCTTTTTATTTTTTAATATGGTGAATTACATTGTTTAAGCTTGAATATTAAAACAACTTTGCATTCCTGGGATAAGTCCCAATTGATCATAAAGAGTGTGTGTGTGTATTAATTGGATTTGATTTGGTAAAATTTTATTTGGAAGTTTTTATCTATTTTCAAGAAGTAGTTTGGTCTATAATTTTATATTTTTATGATGTCTTGATTAGATTTTGATATCAGGATAATGCAAGTTGGGACATAGTTCTCCATTTTCTAGAAGAGTTTATGTAAAATTGGTATCATTACCTCCTTAAATTTTGGTTGAATTCACCAGTGAAGCCATCTGGGCCTAAAGTTTTCTTTGAGGGAAGATTTTTATCTACAAATTCAATTCCTTTCATAAATACGAGGCTACACAGGTTACATATTTCTCCTTGAGTAATCTTTGGTAGCTCATGTCTTTCATGGAGTTTGACCATTTCATCTAAGTTGTTGAGTTTATTAACACAAAATTGTTCATAATATTCCCTTACTAACCTTTTAAAGTCTATATTATCTATAGTAATGTCACTTTTCATACCCAATATTGGTAGGTTGAGTCTTCTATCATTATTTCCTGATCAGTCTCCCTGGACATAAATCAATATTTTTAATCTTGTCCAAAAAAATACCTTTTAGTTTATTGATTTTTTTCTTTCTTTTCTGTTTTCTATTTTGTTGATTTCTGCTCTAATCTTTATTATTTTCTTTTTTCTACTTTGGGTTTAATTTGTTCTTTTTCTAGTTTTTTAAGGTAGAAGCTGTGATCATTAATTTGAGACCTTTCTTTTCTTCTAATATAGTTATTTAGCACTATAAAATTCACCCTAAGTATTGTTTAGTGGCATATTGTCATTTTAATGTGTTGTGTTTTTATTTTCATTCAGTTCAAAATACTTTCTAGTTTCCATTTGGTTTATTCTTTGATCCATGGGTTGTTTAAAAGTATGTTATTTTGCCTGGGAATTATCCAGAAATATTTCTGTTATTGAATTGTAAATGAATTTCATATGCTGTATAATTTAAGTCTTTTTAAATTTATTGAGTCTTTTTTGTGGTCCAGAATATGGTCTATCTTCATAAATGTTCAACATATATCCTACCTTCACTCAGTGGAGCACTTCATAAAATTTAATTAGGTGAAGCAGGTTAATAATATTGTTCAAATCTTTATATGTTTATTGATCTTCTATCTACTTGATCTAGCAATTATTGAGAAAGAGTTATTTGATATATTTAACTATCGTTGTAGCCATGTTCCTTTTTTTTGAAATTTTATTGGTTTATTTTGAAATTCTGTCATTAAGGGCATAAATGTTTAGGATTATTATGTCCTCTTAAAGAACCGACCCCTTTATCACTATCAAATTGCCTTCTTTCTTCCTAGTAATATTCTTTGGCCTGAAATTTACTTTCTTGGCATTAATATAGCCATTCTAGCTTTCTTTTGACTAATGTTAGCATAATACAGTTGATTCCCATCATTTGTGGTACTTATGTTATGTAAAGTCACTGTGAACACTGAACTAGCAAATGTTGAACCATTGTTCCTAAAAGAAACATGTATATACATATCTCACATAAATTATAATCTTAAATCCTAAAAGCAACTCATACTCATATATTTTATTTTCTTTATCTTAAAAAGGAGAAAATAAGGTTCAAAAGGGTTAAGTGACTAACCTGAGGCTGCCCCAATAGCAGCTGACCAAGTTAGGATTCAAATCGCATTCTACTAGCCTGAGAGTGTTCTTATGTTACACTATACTGCCTCCTATCCTCTTCATCCTCTGGTCATCTCTGAAACAAGAACGCAGAGTGTTGCCTTATTTGACCTCAGCTGATAATGTGGGCATCAGGTGACTCAAATCTTTCACCATTCTGTGCATGTCCACAAATGACCACAAAAGCACTGAGAGTATTGATTTTGGTGTTACAAATAAATCTTAGTGAGTAAACTAATTCACAAATATGGAATTCTCAAATAACGAAGATTGTGTATCTTTATGCAACCTTTTACATCTAATCTGTTTATATCTTTATAGAGTGCATTTCTGTAGGCAAAATATAGTTGAGTGATGCTTTTTTACCCAATCTGACAGTCTCTGTATTTTAATTGGGATATTTAGACTATTTGTATTTATTGATTATTGATATTGTTAGATTTAAATCTATTATCTTGCTATTTGCTTTCTAGTTGTCCCATATGTCCTTTGGGTTTCCTGCTTTCTTTTAAATTAATTGAACATTTTGTATAATTTTTTATCTCCTTTATTGTTTTATTAGCTATAATTCTTTGTTTTATTATTTTAGTGGTTGTTTTAAGGTTTATGGTATACATCCTTCTCACAGTCTACCTTCAAGTGATATTATACCATGTTATATACAGTATGAAAACTTTACAACAGTATAATTCCATTTCTCCTCTCCCAACATTAGCAGTATTGTCATTACACATTTAGTTATGCACATGGTATAAAACCTACACTACATTGTTACTATTTTTGTTTACAGAGTCAATTGTCTTTCATCATCCGAAGACTACTATGAACACCTCTATGCATATACATTAGAAAATCTAGAGGAAATGGATAAATTGTTAGAAACATACAACCTCCCAAGGTTGAATCAGGAAGAAACAGAAATCCCAAAAAGACCAACAATGAGTAGCAAGATTGAATCAGCAGTTTAAGAAATCTTCTAAGAAAAAATATGCCCAGGACAAGATGGATTCACAGACAAATTCTACCAGACCTCCAAAGAACTGGTACCCATCCTTCTAAAACTGTTCCAAAACATTAAGAAAGAGGGAATCCTCATTCTGTGAAGCCAGTATCACTCTGATACCAAAACCAGGAGAGGACACACACAAAAAAGAAAACTACAGACCAATATCCCTCATTAACATAGATGCAAAAATCCTCAACAAAATACTAGCCAACAAAATCCAACAGCATATCAAAAAATAATTCACCATGATCAAGTGAGTCTGTTCCCAGGGATGCAAGGATGGTTCAACATATACAAATCAATAAATGTGATTTACCACATAAAAAGAATTAAAAACAAAAACCATATGATCATCTCAATAGATGCGGAAAAACAACTCAATAAAATTCAGCACCCCTTCATGATAAAAACCTTAAAAAACTAAGCATAGAAGGAACATATCTCAAAATAATAAAAGCTGTATATGACAAATCCATAGCCAACATCATGCTGAATGGGGAAAAGTTTAAAACATTCCCCGTAAGAACTAGAACAAGACAGAGATGCCCACTTTCACCACTTTTATTCAACATAGTACTGGAAGTCCTAGCCAGAGCAATCAGGCAAGAGAAAGAAATAAAGAGCATCTACATAAGAAAAGTGGAGGTCAAACTATCCCTGTTTGCCAATGATATGATCTTATATATACAAAACCCTAAAGACTCATCCAAAGTACTCCTAGAATTATCGATAAATTCAGTAATGTCTCAAGTTACAAAATTAATGTACACAAATCAGTAGCATTTCTGTACACTAATAACCAAACTGAAAATCAAATCAAGAGAACAATACCATTCACAATAGCCACAAAAAATAATAAAATACCTATGAATATACTTAACAAAGAAGGTAAAAGATCTCTACAAGAAGAACTATAAAACAGTGATAAAAGAAATTGTAGATAACAGAAACAAATGGAAAAATATCCCATGGTCTTGGATTGGAAGAATCAATATTGTTAAAATGTCTATCTTGCCCAAAGTGATTTATAGATTCAATGAAATTCCCATCAAAATATCGCAGTTATTTTTCACAGAATTAAAAAAAATAATTGTAAATTTCATATGGAATCAAAAAAGAGCTCAAACAGCCAAAGCAATCCTAAGCAAAAAGAACAAATCTAAAAACATCACATTTCCCAACTTCAAATTATATGACAAGGCTATAGTAACCAAAACAGCATGATACTGGTATGAAAGTAGACACATAGATCAATGGAACAGAACAGAGAACCCAAAAATAAAACCATATACCTACAACCAACTGATCTTTTGACAAAGCAGAAAAAACATACACTGGGGAAAGGACACTGTATTTAATAAATGGTGCTGGGAAAATTTGGGAGCCACCTACACAAGAATATAACTAGGTCCCTATCTCTTACCATACACAGAAATTAACTCAAGATGGATTAAAAATTTAAATGTAACACCTGACACCATAAAAATTATAGAATAAAATGTAGGAAAAATTCTTCTGGACATTGGCCTAGGTAAAGAATTTATGACTAAGATCCCAAAAGCAAATACAACAAAAACAAAAATAAATAAGTAGGACTTACTTAAACTAAATAGTTTCTGCACAGCAAAAGAAATAATCAACAGAGTAAATAGACAACCTACAGAATGAGAGAAAATATTCACAAACTATATATCCGACAAAGGACTAATATCCAGAATCTATAAGGAACTCAAAAGAACTAGCATGAAAAAAACAAATAACCCCATTAAAAAGTGAACAAAGGACATGAACAGACAGTTTTCAAAAGAAGATATACAAATGACCAACAAACATATGAAAAAATGCTCAACATCACTACCATGAGGGACATGCAAATTAAAACCGCAATGAGATACCACCTTACCCCTGTCAGAATGGCCATTGTTAAAAAGTCAAAAAACATAGATATTGGAGTGGATGCAGTGAAAAGAGAATACTTATACACTGCTGGTGGGAATGTAAATTAGTACAACCTCTATGGAAAACAGTATGGAGATTCCTCAAAGAATTAAAAGTAGATCTACCATTCAATTCAGCATCCTCACTACTGGTTATCTACCCAAAGGGAAAAAAAGTGATTGTATCGAAAAGACCCAGGCACTCATATGTGTATTGCAGCAAAATTGACAATTGCAAAGATAAGGAATCAACCTAAGTGCCTGTCCCCTGATGAATGGATAAAGAAAATGTGGTATACATACACCATGGAATTCTACTTAGCCATAAAAAAAAATGAAATAATACCTTTTGCAGCAACTTGGATGGAACTAGAGGCCATTATGCTAAGTGAAGATCTCAGGAATGAAAAAAAAAAAATACTGCATGTACTCACTTATAAGTGGGAGCTAAACAATGGACATACATTGTCATAAAGAACAGTATAATGGACTTCTGAGACTCAGAGGTGGGAGGGTGGGAGGGAGATGAGAGATCAAAAATTACCTATGGGGTACAACGTATGATATTCTGGTGATGGGTACACTAAAACCCCTGAACTTCACCACTATACAATTCATCCATGTAACTAAACACCACTTGTACCCCAAAAATCTATTGAAATAAAAGTAAATAAATAATAAAAAAAAACTTATATATTTGCTAATGTACTTAATCATTTCTGGTGCTCTTCGTTCTTTTCTGTACATTCACATCTTCATCTGCTATGATTTTTTCTTTTGCCTAAAGAATTTCTTTTTACATTTCTGGGAGTCTGCTGGTAACAAATTTTCTCGGCTTTTATATGTCTAAAAAAGTCTTTATTTTGACCACCCCTACTCGCCCTCTTTTTTTTTAAAGATATTTTCTCTAGGTATAGTGTTCTAGATTGACAGTTTCTTTCTTCAAGACTTTAATAATATTTCTGCACTGTTTTCTCACTTATATTGTTCAATAGGAAGCCTGCTATCATCCGTATATTTGTTTCTCTATATGCTTATCTTTCTCTGGCTGTTTTTAAGGTTTCTCTAACACTAGCCTTCAGCAATCTGATTATGATGGAATTTGGTGTCGTTTTCTCCGTGCTTTTTGTGTTTGGGTTTTGTTGAAATTATTGGATTTGTGGATTTATAGTTTTTATCCATTTTCAGCCACCATTACTTCCAATACTTTTTCCGTCCACTTCTGTCTCCTTCTGGGACTCCAATTACATGTGTATTAGGCCGTGTGAAGTTCTTCCACAGTTCACTTATGCTCTGTTTATTTTTTAAATTCTCTTTTCTCTTTGTGTTTTATTTTGTATTAGTTCTGTTTCTATGTCTTTAAGTTTACTGTTTTCATCTAACACAGTATAATCATACCTCTAGAAGTTATATTTTGGTCTTTTTAAATATCTTCTATACTTCTTCTTAACTTTTTGAACATGTACAATACAGTTATAGTATTTTAATATACCTTTTTCTGCTAATTCTTACATATGCCACTTCTGGGTCAGTTTTGGTTGATTAAATTTCATTCTGGGTCATAGTTTTCTGCCTCTTTGAATGCCTGATCATTTTTTATTGGATGCACATATTATGAATTTTGCATTGTAGAATGCTAGATATTTTTGTATTCTTTCAGATGTTCTCAAGCTTTGTCCTGGGATGCAGTCAGTTGCTTGGAAACAATTTGATCCTTTCAGGTCTGGCTTTTAAGATTTGTTAGATAAAACCAGAGCAGCAGTCAGTCTTGGGATAATTATTCCCCACTATTGGGGCAAGAGTCTTTTGTGTACTCTATGTTCACTTAATCAAGAGGTTTGCCAGTCTCATTCGTGGGAGCAAGCACTATCCCTGGCCCTATATAAATGCCAGGTCCTGTTATCTTTCATCTTTTTGGGTGGTTCTCTACCTAACCTTGGGTATTTTAGTCATATTTTTGTGCTAATCAGTATTCAGTTGAATACTCAAAAGGACCTGCAAGATCTCTACAATTCTTTCTCTGTGCAACTCTCTCTCTCCCTTCTTACAAATTCCACCCACCCTTATTTCTCTGAACTTTCATTTCCATCTCAAATCAAGCAGTGTACTGGCCTCCCCCTGGGTTCCCTTCCTTTGTGCCACAGTCTGCAAACTCTGTCAGGTTTCCAAGTTTCAGAGGCAAATGTAGAGCTCACCTTTTTTGTTTTCCACCTGCCACGGACACTATTCTTCATTGCCTGATGTCCAGTGTCTTGAAAACCCACCGTTTTTTGTATATTTTTTCTCTTTTCTGGTTGTTAAAGGCAGAAAGAAACATCTTTCATCTTAGTTGGAAGTGGAGGTCCCTATCTCAACTTCTACTTTTGTTTCTTTCTAACAAGGGCCACTTCTTATTTTTCTCTTCATCTGCTCTCTATGCTTTGGCCATTCCCTTCCTAGCACCTACTGTCTCTCTGGATTGACTCAAAAAATACTATGGCCTTGGAACCAGAATTACCTAGGTTCAATTGCTGACT
Source organism: Propithecus coquereli (assembly GCF_000956105.1). Taxonomy (NCBI): domain Eukaryota; kingdom Metazoa; phylum Chordata; class Mammalia; order Primates; family Indriidae; genus Propithecus; species Propithecus coquereli. The sequence goes on from NW_012147919.1 coordinate 2,613,385, forward strand.
GCTGCACTTACTAACTATATTATTTTCTCATTTGTAAATTGAAGTAACAACATCTATCTTGCAGGATTGTTGTAGAGATTAGATGCCGTCACAAACAAAGTCACCTCTCCAGTGACTGGTATGGTAAATAACAGGGACTCGGTAAGTGGTGGGTGTCATTACTAGTACTAGATTTCTTATTCTAGCTTATTCTCCCTTCCTCCTCTTCCTCCCTGCCTCCACCTTCCTTACTCCGGATCTGTTCAGCCCTAATATTTCTTGACTGTGGGCGCAGTGACAAATTATGCTTTAAGCTAAGTCTCGGGCCCCATGACAGCTGAGTCACACCATCAAGAGCCTGTAGAGTGGGAATGAGTCCCAGCCCTGAAATACCAGGGTGTGTGGGTGGTTTCTGCAGGAATCACTGACGAGCACCTGTTAAATATTTTACTTTTTCTTAGACAAGCCTCAGTCGCTTACTTTTAAGAAGACCCAAAGTCTCCCTACACTTAACAAAAGACAAAATAAACCTGGGCCAAGACCTAGATTGTTCCTTGCACAACCCCAGGGGACTCCTATCGCTCTATAGACCCTGTACATTTGTAGAGTTGTAGCAAGTTCCCAACAGACAGCAGCAAAGTGTATTGAGAAGGGACACCAGTGAAAATTTTCATTAGTGGGCCTTTGGCTACAGAGAAGTTAAAAGTGTAGGTCAACTGCATATTCCAATAGTTCTCTAAGAATAAAAAGTTACCTCTCCGCTAAAAGCCAACTTGGCTGCCCCTTCTGGGAATTTTTTTTCAGCCCTGGGAAATATCTCATGGATCTAGAAGCAGTATAGTGCAGAGGCTGAGAAAATGGGCATTTGTTACTATTTCAGCCAAAATTGTGCCCTAATCCCAGTTTCATCATTTACTAGTAGTATCATCTTGGGTAACATACTCAACACTCTGAGGCGTCCCATTTGTAAAATGAGAATAAATCCACCTGCTTAAATGGGGTTTTGATTAGGTTGTCATAAGATAATATATGTAAAGGGCCCTGTGTCTAGTACATGACCAGTAAATGATAAATAATATTAATACCATCACCATTACCATTACATACTACCATCATCAGCATCAGTACTGTTGTTAGTAGCAATAGTGCATCTAACCATTATAAATCCTCTGGGACCACACTGTCCCACAGAATTTTTCACAGTGATAGAAAGGTTCTGTATTTTTTCTGTCTAGCGTGGTAGTCACGAGCTACATGTGCATATTTAGCACTTATGCTGGACAGCAAAGCCCCAGCAGTAGAGATTACTCATCGGGAAAACTCACGGAAGTTTTGCTTCCCCACAAAGAGAAGAAATTCCCAAGGATCAAGTCTGTAGAGACAGCACCCTCACCAGGAAAGCTAACAGCTTGCATCTTAGTCCTGAATCTGCCCCAAGATACTTGCTTGGGGGAGCATTTAAATCTTCAAATCCCTACTCTGGCCCTCTGGAGAGGGCCTTTCCTTGACCACTGACCATCCCACTACTCTCCGCCACTCACCGCTACCTGCTTTATTTCTTGTCACCTCTGACGTCACATCCTTATTTGTTGCTTTGTTGATGATCTGTCTCCTGCTACCAGCATGTGAGCCCCATGAGGGCGGCTTCTTCTCTGCTTTGATCATCACCTGAACTCAGTGCCAAGAATGTGTGTGGCATATCATAGGGTTTCAGTAACTCTTTGTCGGACTTAATATAATCAGGTTATTTGAAAGAAGGCCAGAGCCTAACATTTTATAAGCAAAATACTTCTGTAAAATTAAAAACACTCCCATCTTTTCCAGACTTTGGCCCCCACCCCCTGCTGTTCAGACAAGGGCCTGGGATTCTCTGGAGACCATCACGGTGAGCAATTTCCCAACCCACAGCTCCTAGGCAAGGAGCTTCCCTCGCAGTGTGGGGAGAGTGTTTTAAATTCTAAACCAGACCCGACATTTAACATCCTCCCATTCTTCTCTCTCAACGACTTACTCTCCTTGCAGCTAATGTGATTAAGCATTCATGGCAATGGGTGTACATTTTTATTAGGACTATGACAAGTGATTCAGAGGTAATTAAGCAATGGAATGTTTCACACAATGCCCACTTCACTTAAGGAATAAACTCTACATGTTGTTGGATTAACTGGCAAAAA
>NW_012147919.1:2617437-2621312 GCF_000956105.1 Propithecus coquereli
AACTGAGCGCATCGATCACCAGAAGTACATGCACTGGGAGAGAATATGATAAGGGCATGTCAGCTACTCGGGGAGGTCAGGGAACTCACCTGTGGATGTAGCATTTGAGACAAGATCTTCAGGATAAACAGGAGATGAATAAGCAAAGGGCAGAGAAGGGAGGAGTATTCCAGGCAGAAGGAAGAGCAGACAAGACCAGATGTTTGGTTCAGAGAGCAGCAGGGCATGGTCACTAAGAACCGACCCAACACGATGCCCACTTCACGGAAGGAATGCCCAACGTCCTGCATGCAAATCTGCCATTATCACTAACTGTAGCTTTGGGCAAGCAACTTCTCCTTTCTGAGTCTCCGTTTCTTCATATACAAATTGGGGATGATAATAATAGTACCTACTTACAGGTTTGTTGTAAGGATTAAACAAGATCATGCATGTAAAAAGCTTTGCAAGGTACCTGGTTCTACTTCATTTTTTTAATTGGCTGTATAATAATGCTTGTATGGATGGACTATGATTAATTTTGCCAGTCACCTATTGCTTAGTATTTAGGCTGTTTCTGGTATTTTGTCACCAAACACGGTGCGGCCATGAGCAACCAGGTTAATATAAGCCTTTGGTCTGAGGTGTCCTTGGCTTAATCAGTCCCCAGGTCTGTGATTCTTAGCCCTGGATATGCCCTGGGAATCTAAACACACAGATTCAGGGCACCACCCCAAACCCACTAAATCAGAAGAGTTGGCCCCATAACCACACAATTGCAGTGTTAAAAATCTCCCCAGAGAACTAAACAATAGCCAAAGAGAAAAATAAATCTAACTATTATAATGCTGTATGTAAGCATCAGGGAAATTTTTGGAATGCTCCCCTTAAAACACACACTCTCACACACACTTTCTAAAGCACATATGGCTTTTGTTAATTTACATACAGTAAAATGGACTTGTGTTGGTACCCTATTCTGTGAGTTTTAACACACATGTAGATTCACGTGACCACAACATTGATCAGGACACAGAACATTTCCATCACCCTGAGAACTCCCTCATGCTCTTGCAGTCATACCTATCCCTTGACAACCACTAATCTTTACTGTCTCTTTAGTTTTTGCTTTTTCCAGAATGCCACATTAATATAAATGAAGTCCTACTGCATGCAACCTTTGAGGCTTTTCTTTCATTCTCAATGCCTTTGAGATTACCTATATATATTCTTGCATGTATCAATAGTTTGTTCTCTTTTATTGCTGAGTAGTATTCCACTGTGTGAATGTATCACAGTTTGTTTATCCACCTACCCTCTGAAGGACTTCTTGGTTGCTTCCAGTGTTTGGTGATTATGAATAGAGCTGCTATAAACATCCATATACAGGTTTTTATGGGAACATGGCTTTAATCTCTTCATGCTAACCACACCCCACATGCACATGCACTTTCCTTTTTCCAATAAATAACATGTTTCAATGTTAATGAAACAATTTATATTAATTGGAATGCAGGAAAGAGCCTGTCTGAATTGGGAAAAAAATTAAATTATACAATACAAGAAAACCACCAAGTGTGCAGATTCTATAAGATGCTAATTCTACATTAATCACTGTTTGAATGTATCCTCATAAGAAAACAATCATACTTGTCCAAATAGTGTAAATGGTCCTTCGTTATCTGTGTCACATTCTTAGCCAACCCCCTTTTCACACAGGAAGAGAAGGTTTAGCATCGTCCTTCCCATTCCTGGTATACAAAATTATACCAGAGAAGCATGTCCTATCTCAATAATTGCATTTGACCTACACAGATCCAAATGTATTCAGCTAAGGTGGGGGAAGAGTAAGAAATAACAATGCAAACCTTCTAGGTGATTCTGCTTGCCACTTCCGTCAATGGGCACATGATTCTGAGTGAGAGTAGGGTAGCTGTGGTGACCCTGCACTGCTGTGGGCCCTGGCCACATTAGCATTTTGGACCCCTTCCTTCATTAAAGCATTTTTAAAATTATGTTTTATTATTGCACTGATATAAAGACATATAATCTAGGCTGGGTTCATCATTATATATGATTATCACTACATTCATTTTTTCCCTTTGATTTTGAATGACATTAACACAGAAACATTTTTGCCATCTCCTAAACAGATCATCTGCCTTAGGCACTGTGCTTCCTGGGCCCACTGCAGAACTCAGTTCTGGCCCTGCGCCTGTGTTCCCTCAGGGCTCCCCACTTTGCTGAAAATGATTCTAGTGCTTACATATTCCTATTTTTCCCTAAAACACAGCTGATCACAAGTCAGCCAATGTGTATGGTACTCAAAGAAAAGGTGATCTCTGCAAATACAAGAGGAAAAACCAACCATGGTAGATGGACTGCAGAACATTCGTTTTTGCCATCAAATCCTTGCTATGAGCTAGATACCAGGTTGAGTGCTTTACATGCATTTTTTCATTTACTGCTCATCACAAGTCTTTGAGGTAAATGCAATTTCTATCCCATTTTATTTGTAAGGAGGCAGAGGTTCAGGAAGGCTAAAATAACTTACCCAAGGTCACAAGGCTGGAAGACAATGAAGGTGGGAGGCAAACCCAGGCCTATGCCCAGGGACCATATAATTAATGTTCAATAATTGTTTAACTTGGAGTGAGGAAGGATTTTCTAAGCATAATAACATAAGGAAAATCTGATAGATTTGACCAGGTAAAAATTATAAACATACACCTGTCAAAAAAACACAATGAACCAGATTGAAAGACATACTACATCTATGCAAGAACATATGAGGAAGCGCTAACCCCTTACTGTGTATAAAACACAAATCAGTAAGGCATATACACCATTGAAAAAAAAATAGACAAAGGACATTAAAAAGCATTTTACAATAAAAATTAAAGAATATGATAAAAAGTACTAGGTCACATGAATAATCCAAGAAATGTAAAATAAAACATGATGCCATTTTTCACCAGTGGCAATGAGATGTTTATTCTTTTTTAATGATATAAAGGGGATAACTTTATTTGAAATATATTAATGAGATGTTCCCCAAATCGCCCTCACCCCCAACACATACACACACACATCACCCCCAACACATACACACACACACGGACACATACACATATTCTGATAAAGTCATCTATTTGTTCCACAGAAGATTAAGAATTTTACAAATGAATTGAGAAAACAAACAAAACAAAACACCATTCTGAGTACCAGAATTTTTTTGAGTTTTTTTCCTGAGCCTCTGGCCTCAAGAAAATGGTCTCAAAGTTTTTATTATTGACTCAGGAATAAGAATTTTTGAAATTTCTAAGGCTACCATGACCATATCCATTGGACTTAACTCAGCACTGGCGTTCTTATAAAGCAATACTGAAGACAGAACTTGGGCTATGACAGAACGCAAAGCCTTCCCCTTTGGGTCCAGCAGTCACAGAAAGGATAATGAGATATATGTATCCTGAACCCAGAGGGGGACCCTTTGGAATTGAAAAGATATAGATTGAATGGATTAAAAAAATAGGATCCAACAATATGCTGCTGCCTACAAGAATCTCAGTTCCCATGCAAAGACATACACAGACTGAAAGTGAAGAATTGCAAATAGAAGCCAAAAGTGAGCAGGAGTAGCTATGCTTATATCAGACTAAACAGACTTCAAGTCAAAAGCTGTAAAAAGAAACAAAGGAGGATATTATATAATAATAAAGGGATCAGTCCAACCAGAGACTATAACAATTGTAGATATATATGCATCCAACATTGAGGCACCCAGATATATAAAGCAAATATTATTATATCTAAAGGGAGAAATAAACCCCAATACAATAATAGTTGAAGACGTCAACACCCCACTCAGCATCAGACAGATTGTCTAGACAGAA
>NW_012147919.1:2622649-2624358 GCF_000956105.1 Propithecus coquereli
CACTTCATGATAAAAACTTTCAATAAATTAAGTATACAAAGAGAGTAGCTAGGTGTCCAACAAAAAATGAATGAATAAAGAAAATGTGCTGCATATACACAAGAATACTATTCAGCCATGAAAAGGAAAGAGATCCTGTCATTCATGATAACATGAATAGAACTGGAGGACATTATACTAAGTGAAATAAGCCAGGAATAGAAAGGTAAACACTGCATGTTCTCACTCATATGAAAAAGCTAAAAAAGGTTGATCTTACAGAAGCAAAAAGTAGCACAGAGGATACTAGAGGCTGAGAAGAGTAAGGGGAAGAGGGGACAGGGAGAGATTTGTTAGAGGTTACAAAATTACCACTGGATAGTAGGAGTAAGTTCCAGTGTTCTATACTACTGTAGGGTGACTGTAGTTAACAATAGTATATTATATTGTTTCAAATAGCTAGAAAGAGGATATCAAATGTTCCCAACACAAAACAATGATAAATGTCTGAGATGATGAATATGCTAATTATCCTGATCTTACTACTATACATTATATATATTGAAACATCACTACACACCCCATAAATGATATATACAATTTTTATATGTCCATTAAAAAAGAAAAAGAAGAAAAAGTTATTGGAAAAGACATTTGCTCTTTCCAACTAGACTTGAATCTGCTCAGATATAAAGCTGGAGTCACTGGAGCTATCTTGCCCCCATATGGATCATCAGAACAAACCAGCACACTGAGGAATGCCAGATACAGAAAGAGACCAATTTCTGCTAAAATAACTTGAGCCAAGGAGCCAGTTTTACCCCTAGACTTTTTCAATTCATTAAGCAGGAACTCTTCTGTTTATAAATCTAACTATCAAAACATACTTCACTAGGAAGGTTAGCAAGACCTGGAGCCTTTCTAATTGTAAATTTTCAGTATTGAATAATGGCTGAAGATTGGAAATTCCAAGCTCCAGGATCTATGTCTGACTCTTTACAATCAGCCTTGAATCTCAGAAAATAACATCCCAAAGGTCTAAGTATAACATGATGAATTATACATTAGCTCTCTGTATGCCACAATTTGTAATTCTAAACAGGATTTGGGTCCAAAGGCAAACTCACTTATGTTTGATTTTCCTCCCATTTTCTCCCCTACGTTTCCCAGCCTAGCTGCAATTAACCATATAACCAGTTATGGACAGCGAAATGTGGGCAGAAGTGATGTGTGTCATTTCTGGCTGAGGCAGTGAAAAGCCCAGGCTCAATTCTCCAGTATTTTTCCATCTCCATGGCAACACGGGATGCCATGTAGTCCACATGGTGCAGCTACAGCTACAAAATGATGGCAGAGTCATCCTGGGACTTTGAGTGACTCTATGGAGCAGAGTTCCCTGGCAACCAACAATGGGATATGAAGTCTGAGAGACAGAAAAAGAACCACTTCTGTTGAGTTAAGCCACTGAGATGTATTAATATAAGTGGCCCATTTCTACTGATACAGGGAGGTTTGTTTTTTCCTACCTAGGACTTCCCCGATAACTCAGAAAATATTTTCCTTCAAGTTTGAAGTTATACCAAAACCATAGAAGAGAGGAAGAACATTTCCAAAGATCCCCCTTAGATCAATGAAGAGAGGAAGTTGATCTAAATAATTATCCATTCCAAACATCAACACTAAAGTAGGCATTTGTTTGGGGGCATATAAGGAAAAAGACCAAAATAAAA
>NW_012147919.1:2625493-2636225 GCF_000956105.1 Propithecus coquereli
GTTAGTATTATCACTATCTGAATAAAGATTATCAGAATAATTTTGTTAGGAAAAAAAAATGATGCCTTTTCTCTGCTTTATGTTGTTGCTCCCATGTAGCCGGGTCTGACCCAATTCCATCATGACCAGCTTTCCATCCCATTTTCTCTGAAACCAAGTCCCTGGCAGAACTGTGTGGACATCGGCACGCTACAGGAAAGCAGGTGCTCCCAGCCACATTGCAGGAGGCTACAGAAACATGTACAATCGAGTTTAATTTATAAGACCTCCTCCTAGCCAGGCACAGAGCCCGGAGGATGGTGTCAGGTGCAGGAGGGCAGCCAGGGAGGTGGCAGTTGTTTTGACAAGAGGGGTCCTGAAACACAAACCCAGCATCTAACAAGCTCCTGCACCATCTTTGTTGTTGATGGCTTGCGAACTATCAGCAAATAAGCCATTGTTTTGATGGATTTTCCCTTAATCCCATCTGTCCTGGAAGAGTATTAATAATATGTCACCCTTTCCCATTTGCTGAAAGGGTGACCTGGTAGAGCCTACAGAGAATGGGCCAGAAGATCACAAGCAACTTATTATAGAACACAGTCAACCAGGGGGCATGGGGCCAGTGAGACAAGAGGGACCAGCGAGCACGGGACTATTAAGACTATTGCAGATGGGTGGCAACATCCATGTGTTCCCGGGCATTCTTTTGGTAACAATGGAAAGACACATAAAGCCACTTAAATCCTTCCCATTTCACACTGTCTTTCAACTATCTGTCAACTGTCATTCCATTGGTAGTTTCCTTTGGATTTTAACAAATCACAATATGATCTATCCTAGAACAGGAAAGTATCCTCAAGTTTGAAAGTTTCTGTTAAAGAAAAATTAAAAATGGAAGCCATAGTTTAGAGATACCCCAAGCACCCATAGCAACGTAACCAAAACTTAAGTCATCCTGATTTCCCTGGAATGCTACCTATAATCATAAATGCAACACGAAACATAGCTTACGTCCTTGTCAGTATGATTCAGTGAAATTAAACCAAATAGCTGTAAGTAAATTAGTTTAAATAACTCTGGTTGTTCAAAAAGAACATTAATGTATAACAGCCAATCATGACAAAGGTCAAAATACTTCCTCCTTTATGCTTAAGCTGCGCTTGAACTGCTACAAAGTGAGCATCTTACCATCCTCATTTGAAGACCCCCCAATTCAAGAATTGTTCTTTGGAACATACAATAAACTTTTAATTTTTTTAAAATGTGATCTGATTTTATTTCTGACAACCCCAACACTGTACTTCAGGGAGAAGAAAGCTAATGGATTTAGGAAGCTAGAAAATTACAAAAGTCAGATCAGAAATTGGTCTTTCTATCTTTCAGTTTCTCCCTGATAGCTCAAGACCACATTTGGCTCAAGTTTTGATTTGCATTTAAGAAGCTTATTCCTTCTAAAAAGTCTTAGGATACCTCAAACTGTTGGCCAATGTGGTGGCTTTGACTTTTATAAAGAATTTTTTCCCTTCTTGCTCATTTCTTGCATTTAATTTTTCTTGAATACGGAAATACCGAAGAGCTTTGTGATTACATAACTGTCCCAGATTATTTTAGGAATCCTTCTCTTTGCTACTAAAATTTTACTCTCATTTACTCTCACTCTATTTTGAGAAAGAGTATTTCCTTTTGACAAAATTACAAAGGAGATTTTTTTCCAAACAATTCATCCTGTTTAACAAAAGGTAATTCCCTTCCTTAAAAGATAGCTGCAACAGGAACATCACCAATTTTCATCTAAAATACAACTATTTCCTTCCAATAACCTTCATTGAGGGAAAAAAGAGATGTGGCTATGTGACCATGGGCAAGGCAAGCCTCAGTTTCCTCATCTATAAAATGGGGCTAACACTGGATATGAAGTACATTGTAGGGGGTCTTTCGAAAAGACATCCCTTTTCTCTGAGAAGTACCCACCTGCAGGGTACTTTGCTCTACGGGGATGGACACCTTTTCAGATCAGATTCTCTCTCTCAGGAGTCCGGAACTGGCACTTAGACATAACCAGTCGTATTGCTGAAGGTGACTCAAAATGAGGTAGTATAAACTTGCACACCTCAGGAGCAGCCATCCTGTGACCTGCTTATGGAGTAAGCCTGAAAGCTGGTCGGGAGAGATAAAGGAATGAGAGACGTATACAGAGAAACCAGGGGGGAGTTAAAGGGATCAGAGTGACTGCCAAGGTTCCTAATGATATGCCACCTTCCCGCTCTGGTCCTTATGAGGTCTCACTACATCCTGACATTTAACTTCCTGAAGACATTACTACAGCCTCATTTAAAAATAAATAAATAAAACTACCTCCTTCTCCTTTTTCTCTTTTTTTTTTCTTTTTGCTAAATGCATCACAAGTTTGTTTCTCTTCCTTACAACAGAAGTGTCTTAACTGAAACACAGAAGGAAAAAGATGCCAAAGGTAACTTTCTTTATCTACACTGGCCCTTCAAAGCGAACTCTCTGCTCCAACCAGAGCTCACGTCGGCCCCTCCCATGCAGGAATTCCAATTAAAGTAAAACAAGGTCTTTAGAGTCACATGATCACCTCAATATGCATAAAGGTGACACCAAACCAACATCAAATGCCCAATTACCCAAATGTCTTGCTCAGGTAACAGTCTTTAAATAGTCAAAGCCTTTTTGGCAAATCATCTCCTTCAGAGAAATTAAAGCCAACTTTGAACACAGTTGATTTCTCATCCTCTTAACAGCCACTCTCAGAATAATTGAAAGAATTTCTCATTGTCGAACATGCCAGGTCAACACGGCACCATTGAACCATTTTATTTAGCCGGGGAGTTCGGCCCAGAGCAAGCCCTCATTTATGCTTTCATGGGACCGGTAAGTAAGTAGTTCCTCGCTCAAGAGAGGCTTCAGGGTGAGACCTCTCCCAATTTGGCGTTTGAAAGGACAGCCTAAGATCCAGATGTTCATGTAACAATGGGAAGTGGAACAAGATCAGGCCCATGTCATGGCTGGCTGAGGGGAAGAGGGTGGATCTGAGAGTTCATGACCTTGGGATGTGGCCGTGTGGGCCCTTTAAGGTACCGTTCAGAGAGCTTCGTGAATGGTTTCTGGGAGTGTGGAGGAGGCCAGCATGTAGCTGACTGATGAATCACTCGCCACCACACGGATGTTAGCACAAAGAATTCTCTTCATTTCCTACACTCATGGTGTTCTGCTGTGCCCGTCCAAGTGGACCCCTTTAACAATGAACTAGCTCTTAGTGTAGAGAGTAGAAATTCACACTCATCCTGCAGCTGAGGGGCTGGGAAAATGTAAGAAGGTCTAATTTTGATGCAAATTGACTTACTCTGCTGTATTTCCAGCTGGTTTGTTCTCTGGATCCACGTTACAAGGGAAGCTTGGTTCCCTACAGACTCCCTCCAAACTCTGCCACTGTGGCATAGCCTCATTAAGCCTGGGCCTCAGAGTATGAGATTATGCTTATGAGACGAGCTTCTTTCAGTCTCGTCAGGATTTACCAAATTTTTAGGAACATCTAGGAATTCCTAGTGACAAGGAGATCTATTTAGGAGGAAGGGGAAGTGAAATCAGACTGTGTCATTTTTTAAATGTTTATTGCCAGTGTATTAACTTCTGGTTTCAGCTACCACAAGTAAAGAATTTTGAAGTTGTCACTCCCGTCCTCACAAAACAACAACAACAAAAAGGTAGACTAACTGAAAATCAATGGCTTTTCTTGGATCCATCCATGAAGTGAGGTTTCAGGGCAAACTGGCCCAACATCTCAAGAGAGCAGAAGCCACTGGAACTATATAACCGGCAGGAATACGTAGATGCTAATTTTGATGTGTTGCTGGAGGCTAAGTTTGGCCTTACAGGGGGGCTACTATCTTAGAAAGACCCCACAATTTCATGAAATTAACCTGCAGAAACCCCACCAGATTCTCATGGTGAAGATCCGAGTGAGATGCCCAGGTGGCCCCAGCAGGGCAAGAAGTGTAATTCTTGTGAAATGAATCCAGTGCCTTCCTCTAAACAAAGGCCCACATTGTGAAATCGTTATCCCAATCAAGCTAATTAGCATATCCATAATATATACAATTCTTAAATGTATACAATTTTTATTTGTTAATTATACCTCAATAAAGCTGGAAAGATAGATAAATAAATAAATAAAATCCTAACTGAACACATAGGAAAAACAGGTGGGGGACAGGGCTACTCTCCAGGATAAAGATGCGGCCTGAGGCGGACCCTTCGGGGAAGGGCACTGTCCCACTTCCAGCCCCTCCAGTCTTCCTGCCTCACCCAAGGGAGAACCACATAGTCATCCAGGGTCAACCTCTACTCAAACATAGAGATTTGGGGGTGTTGTAGCCAGGGAAGGGAGTAGGGCGCTGGGTGGATAAGGCTCTGGAGAAACACTTATAAAGGCCACAGCCCAGGGAGACAGGCTCACTGAAATACTGGGATTTAATCGGAAGATTTCAGAACACTCTCCTTCCTCCACAATTTACCACCTTGCCAACAGGACTCTAGTATAATAACAGTGAATTACTATTAGAGCTGCAAAACACAGGATCTGTGAGGAGGAGTATAAACTTAAGAGAGAAGAAAATAAACAAGGACGCTAGAGGAATTTGAAGCCTCTGCCAACTACAGCTACAACAATCTCAAATTCCTAGCCCGATTACAATAAATCCTCATAATAAAGGCCTATTTATCTACTTCCTAGTACCTGATACAGTATACGTCCGCCATTCAAAACAAAACTTAAGGCATGACAAAAGGCAAGAAAAACATGCTCCGAAGAGCCAAAGCAGGCAGCAGAACCAGACTCAGATATGACACAGATGTTAGAGTTATCAAATAGGGAATTTAAAACAACTATAACTGATGCATTAAAAACCCTCAAGAAAAAACATGACAACATGCAAGAATTAAAAGGAAATGCTAGAAGTCAAAATACGGCACCAGAAATGAAGAAGCCTTTTGACAAGGACACAGACAAAGGAAAAATCGTGTCCTTGAAGATGGGTGGATGGAAACTTCATAAACTGAAATGCAAAGAGAAAAAAAAAACTGAAAAAAATAAATAAAAACAGAGCAAGAACTGTGGAACAAGTATAAAAGTGTAACAGATTTGTAACTGAAATACCAGAAGGAGAAGAAAGAAAGAAGCAAAAGAAATATTTGAATAATGGCTGAGAACTCCCCCAAATTAATGACAGACACCAAACTGCAAATATAGGAAGCTCTGAGAACACCAATTAGAATAAACGCCAAAACATACCACACACACACACACGCACACACACACACACATGCGCACATGCATGCATGCACACACACAGAGAGGCATATTACATCCACAATGCAGGAAATCAAAGACAAAAGAGGACTCTCCCAAGAAGCCATGGGGGGAAAATACTTCCTATGGAGGAACCAAGACATGATTCACAGTGGACTTCTCTTCAGAAGCGATATTGAAAACGTTGGGAGGGAAAAAAAATTCTAAAATTCTATACCCAGTGAAATTATCTTTCAGAGGGAAGAGAAATAAACCTTCTCAAACACACAAAAACTGCCAGACTTTATCTCCAACAGATCTGCCCTACAAGAAATGTTAAAAGTTCTTCACGAAGAAGGAAAATGATATAGGTCAGAAACCTGTATCTACATAAAGGAAGGAAAAACATCAGAGAAGAAATAAAAGGAGGTAAAATCTCTTGGTTTTCTTACTTTTAATTGATCCAAAAGACAAGCATCTGTCTAAAGTAATAATAGTAACAATGTACCAAGTGGTTATAGCATATGCGTAAGTGGAACGTATGACTGTAATGTCACAGGGACAAAAGGAAAGAAATGGGGAGACTGTGTTATTGGGTACCTACACTACACATGAAGCAGTACAGTGTTATTTGAAGGTGGATTTAGATTAGTTAAAATTATATATATTGTAAACTCTAAGGCAACCACTAAAAACATTAAATTTGTATTGTCTATCATTTCCACCTAAATGTAAGCACCATGAAGGCTTGTTTAGCTCTGAATCTCTAGTTCCAGACACATCATAAATTTCATGAAATATTTGTTGCATAGACTGCTGGATGGTTGAATAAACGGACACTTGGATGGATGAACAAATGAATGGATATGTGATCCATGCCCTCATGGAAATTCTAACATAGCAATTCCTAAATTTTTCTCTTATGGAACCCTAGTACCAGATGATGTTAATAGCTATGCTATGGTGTCTATGCTCAAAAAAGATTTGGGGAAATGCTCAATTTAAAAATTTAAACAGATTTTTCTACTACAGGAGACCAGATATCATGTACCTTTCTCTTCCTAGAATTTAGCACAGCTGTTATTAGACACTCAGTAAGATAATCAAATGAATAAGAACGTCATAGAGTAATTCACTTACATTCATTCATTCCGCAAATATGCAAGAGCATCCACTATATTCCAGACACTGATCTGGGGTCTAGGAGTACAATGGGAGCAAAAATGACCAGAGATTCTGCTCCTATGGAGGGTACAGTGTAGTAGAAGAGACTGGCATTATTCAAATACTCCCACAGATAGGTGTATAATTACACCTATGAGATGCATTATAATAAAGAAGTATTTGGAGAAGAAGTAATAAAGCAAATAGCTTGGCCAGGAGGTTGGGCAAAGCTAGCCGAGGAGTTGAGAACTAAAGCATGCAGAGGAATTAATAAAGCACAGCAGAAGGGGCACCTGCTGGGGAAAGCAGAGGGAGTGTGTAAAAGTCCTGTGGCAGGAGAGAGCACGGCACATACACATGGAAATGAGGTCATGACGATGGGGCATAGGGGTTCCATGGGGAGACAAGATGAGCCTGAAAAAGCAAACAGGAGCCAGGGTGTACAGGGCACTGAATGCCAAGGTGAGGATTTTGGCAACAGCTGGGTAACAATCAGATTTGCATTTTGAAAAGATCAGTTTGGAAAGAAATAGCTGATTCTAGAACTGAGACAGGGAATATACAAAATTAGCTTGAAGCATCTTGTAGAGCCAGAAAGTAAGGAAGTATTCAACACACTCGCACACACAGGTGGGGTCTGACGAAAGGATGCAGGAGCAAACTAAAACACCTCCCAATGACCAAAATTAGAACAGTCTGAGCAATAAAATAAAGTTGTATTAAATTATAAACCAAAGTAAGAAATAAATATCCATAATTCCATACTGATACAAACCAATGATTGAACAAAAAACAAACAAATGCATAAATAGAGGAGAATAGACAAATCTACTGTGCAGAATTCCAAATAATTTATGTAGATACTTTGTCCTCAAAGAGGAGATACTTCGTCCTCCCTACTCTTTACGTGTAAAATACTCATAGTGACTTTCTTCCAAAGAGTACAGTATGGGAAGAGGGAGAAAAGAGTAACTTCACAGCAGAGAAACCCGACAAACACTGACTCAGCCAGGTGATCGAGGTTAACATCGACAGTCATAAATCATCTGGGTTGTACAGACCCTTGTGATGAGAACGGCACTTTACCTCTGCGCTCTTCCTCTCCAAAACGCATAACCTCAGTCTATGCGTGAGAAAACATCAGACAAATCCCAATCGAGGGACATTCTACAGAATACATGACCAGTACTTCTCAAAAATGTCAAGGTCATCAAAACCAGGAAAGTCAGAAAAATTGTAACAGCCGAGCGAAACCGACAGTGATATGACTCCTGAATGTCACGTGGTACTCTGGATGGGACCCAGGAACAGAACAAAGACACCACGTAAAAACTAAGAAAACATGAATAAAGTGCGGACTTTGGTTAATAAGAATGTACCAATATTGGTTCATTAATTGTGAAAAACATACCATACTCATTTAAAATGTTAATAATAGAAGAAACTGGGTGTGGGGTATATGGGAACCCCTTGTACTAGCTTTGCAATTTTCCTATAAATCTAAAACTGTTCTAGAATAAAGAGTTATTTTTAAACAAGGTAATTTTGGCAACATTATCAAGATTAGCACAGGAAAGACTGAATTGGTTGGGAGGGCAGGGGAGGCAAGGATCAGTTAGGAAGCTGTTGCAGCTGCCACACTGGATAAGATGACGACTGGCACTGTGGTTGTAGATAAACTTGGGGAAAAGGGCAATGTGCCATTATCTAGCAGGGTACAGAGTTAGAAGAGAAGAGTGCCTCGGACCAAGAGTTAGGTAATCCCAACACGTAAGGATGCAGTAGACAAGATGATCTGGAAAGGAGACAGAGAAGGAGATCCCGGCACCCAGATCTTGGTATCAAAAGACCATCTCCAATAAAAAAAATTACAAGGATTCTCTGGGAAATGACTGTTTCTATATCAATTTCCTAGGATTACAGTAACAAAGTACCACAAACTGGGTAGCTTAAGACAAATTTATTCCCTTACAATTCTAGAGGCTACAAATCTGAAGTCAAGGTGTTAGCAGGTCCGTGTTCTCCCTGAAGGCTCTAGGGGAAAATCCTTCCTCATTTCTTCCAGTGTCTGGTGGTGGCTGGCAATCCTGGGCATTCCTTGGCTTGTGACCACATCACTCCAATCTCTGCCTCTCCCTGTGTGTGTCTTCTATCTCTGTGTCTTTGCATGCTATTCTCTTCCGTGTGTGTGTGTCCAAATTGCCCTCATCTTATAAGGATGCCAATACTGGATAAGAGATCTCTCAAATCCAGTACTTCCTCATTTTAACTTGATTACATCTATAAGACCCTAATTCCAAGCAAGGCCACATTCACAGATGCCAGGGATTTTATAACTTGAACATACTCTTTTGGGGGACACAATTTAGCCCACAACAGATTACACGGCTAGGGCAGGGAAAGATGAGCCTGGAACAGCTTTCCATTGCAGAGAGCAATGACATGCTTGGAAAACAACGGGAGTGTGTCGAAAGGAAAGATGGGCTGCCAATAGGCAGATCCAGAATAACCTCAGTAACAAAACAAATGATGATAGTAATGGTTTATAACCCACAGAATCATTACCCTTGAACTCACACTAATATAAATAAAGAACTGAATAAACAAATGAGGGAAAAGATGCAAATTTTTCTTACAGAAGAATTCCAATTAGTAATTGTAGAAGGAATGACGGAAATAGAAAACCGCCACTTGGCAAATACCAAAGTAATGATTGTTGAAGGAAAGAATCATCACCAGTAGATAATAAAATTAGTGGGCAAAGTATGATGAGAAACAGGATATTAGAAAAATTTCGAAATAACTTCAAGTATCACAAAATACTTATTAATTAGAAGGAGAAAACATAATAACTTTACAGTAGAGACACCTGGCAGATACCACCTTCACCAAGTGACCAAAGCTGACATCACCAGTAATGAGATATATTGGCTTCGTGTAATTCTGACATCATGCATGGAAAAGCCCACAGCACTGCCATGGCCTTCTTACTAAACACACATAGCCTTACTCTAATCATTAAAAACAAAAATCAAGGAAACTCAAATTGAGGGACGCTCTATAAAGTAACTGACCAGTACTCTTGACACTTTGGAAAATGTTCAAAGTCATAAACAACAAAGACCGAGAAACTGTTCCATATTGGAGTAGACTAAGAAGATATGACAAAATACAAGGTGGATTTCTGAATCTAATCCTAGAACAGAAAAGGAACACTAGTGGGGCAAGGACAAAATGTGAATATAATCTGCAAATTAGGTAATAGTATTACATCGATGTTAATTTCCTGGTTTTCCTGTGGTGCTCTGGGTATATACAATGAAGAGGCTGGGTGAGGGTACTGCTTTTGCAACTTTTTTGTAAATCTAAAATTATTTTGAAATAAAAAGAACAGAAAAAAAAGAGAACAGATTTAGAAGTCATTTTAGAAGTGAAATCAACAGGACCCAGTGATAGATGGGCATCGGAAATGAGGGACAGAGGCATCATGAAGATTTCTCTCCAGAATTCTCGCTTATGTAGCAAAATGGAAGTGGCAATATTCCCTGAGAATAAGAGCACCAAAGGACCATTTTTGGGAAGAATATCAGAGATGAATGTGGGACAAGTTGAGATTGAGGTGACTGAAAGATCTCAGAGCGGATATCAGGGAGAGATTTAGACATCTGAGTGTGAAGCTTGGAATACTGAAAGATATGTGGGTAAAAAATTGCAAACTGTGCATATTGAAGCCGTGCACACATATACGATTGCCTAGAGAAAAGAGTATAGGGCCAAGAGTTAGGTAACTCCAACATACAACGATACAGTGGAGGAGACACCTGCAAAGGAGACAAAGAAGATGCTAGAAAATTGTAGGAACAAAACTAGGAGAGAATGATATCATCTCAGATGTAAGGAAAAAAGAGAGTTTCAAGGAAGAAGTGTTCAGGAGTCCCAAGCTGTGCAGAAAAATCAAAAAAGATTAAGACCAAAATACATCCACTATTTTGTAACACAGAGGTCACTGATAACCACTGAGAGATACTGGTTTGCAAAACGCTTTCATGTAAACAATGTTGTGTGACCCCCACCATGATACTTCTGTGAATCTAATTTTCAGAGGATGTCTTATGTGTGTGGCTCTGTGTTCAGTGACTTACACACACCTCTAAGAAAAACGCGTTGGGCTATGATGCATTATGATACGATTGTCTTTGTTTGCAGATGAGGTCACTGTGGAAGGCTTCATCTTCACCTTCCCCACCTCCTGGTATTCACGCCCTTGTGTGATCCCCT
>NW_012147919.1:2636275-2666024 GCF_000956105.1 Propithecus coquereli
ATTTTCAGGAAGAATATCAGAGATAAATGTGGGACAAGTTGAGATTGAGGTGACTGAAAGATCTCAGAGCGGATATCAGGTAGAGATTTGGACATCTAAGTGTGAAGTTTGGAATACTGGAAGATATGTGGGTAAAAAATTGCAAACTGTGCATATTGAAGCCGTGCACACATATACAATTGCCTAGAGAAAGAGTATAGGGCCAAGAGTTAGGTAACTCCAACATACAATGATACAGTGGAGGAGACACCTGCAAAGGAGACAAAGAAGATGCTAGAAAATTGTAGGAAGAAAACTAGGAGAGTGTGATATCATCTCAGATGTCAGGAAAAAAGAGAGTTTCAAGGAAGAAGTGTTCAGGAGTCCCAAGCTGTGCAGAGAAATCAAAAAAGATTAAGACCAAAATACATCCACTATTTTGTAACACAGAGGTCACTGATAACCACTGAGAGATATTGGTTTGCAAAACGCTTTCATGTAAACAATGTTGTGTGACCCCCACCATGATACTTCTATGAATCTAATTTTCAGAGGATGTCTTATGTGTGTGGCTCTGTGTTCACTGACTTACACACACCTCTAAGAAAAACGTGTTGGGCTATGATACATTAGGATACGATTGTCTTTGTTTGCAGATGAGGTCACTGTGGAAGGCTTCATCTTCACCTTCCCCACCTCCTGGTATTCACGCCCTTGTGTGATCCCCTCGCTTTGCTTCTAGCCAATAGAATTATGGCAAAGGCTGTAACTTCCATGATTAGGTTACAAAAGGTTATGGCTTCTGTCTTGCTAGCGGATTCCCTCTATTGCCTTCTTGGCTTGCGTGCTTTGATGCGGCAAGCTGTGTGTTGGATAGGCCCATACGGTGGGGACTGAGGGCTGCCTCCAGCCAGTGAGAAACTGAGTCCTGTGAGTAACCATGTGAGCTCAGAAGCACATCCTTGCCCAGGTGAGCCTTGGGATGACTGCAACCTTGCCAATGCTTCAACTGCAGCCTTTGAAACAAAGAACTTGGCTATGCCGTGCCTGGATTCATGACCCAAAGAAACTGTGAGATAATAAATAATGTCACTTTAAGCCTCTCAGCGTTGTTATATCACAACAGACGACTAATTCAAGTCACTAAGGCTCAGAGAGGTTAAGGCTTCTGTGCTGCGTATTCTCCCTGACCCCTCCAGGTTCAATGTCCACCATCCTCTGTTTGCCCTGGCAGTGAATACTGTGGGCTACATCAACCAGCCCCCTTGCCCTCTGGCTTCTGGTTGAGTTTGGCCAATGGGTGGCACCAGGAGAGTCAGGGGGTGGAAGGAAGCAGAGGTCAGCGGATGTCAGCAGACCTGCTGGGATACAGCTTGACACCACTGCATTCCTCTACCCGAGGCCACACTTCCTAGTGAGGGGTCCCTTTCCTACAGCTTCAGGTCTCTCTGGGTTCCAGGATACACGCTCTCTCTCTCTCTGTCTCCTCTCTCCTCCCTTCAGGCCTAGAGGCATAAACGGCCTCCTGTTGTTGCTGGCCCTGGGCACTTCATTCTTAATCCTGCCCATACCTTTATAGACAATCCTTTCAGTGGACTCTCCTTATTCATGCCCCCTGTGTGTTCCATCTGCTTCTGGCCAGTGTGCTAACAGGCACAACTCGGGGGCATTAAACTTCAGGAAAACTCCCCTCCCCTCACATAGCACAAGCGCAGAGATTAGAGCTGTGCCCTTGAGGATCAAAGTGGTACCGTCCAAGCCCAGCTCTGCTGCTCACAAGCTCTATGAAAAGTAACCAAACCTCTTGGAGTGTCAATTTTTTCATCAGAAAATGGGGACAATACCAAACACAACATAAAATTGCCAGCAGAATTAATGCAGGAACTTATATAAAACACAGGGTATCTACTAAAGTCCCAGTAAATGATCACCACTGGGACTCCATCAGCAAAATATCTCATTTTGCCAAACCAACGAGACAAAAAATGCCATTTTGAATTGTCAGCAGCCCTGCGCTTATGGTAACCATCAGCTCTACAGGTAGACCCACAGGACACCAGAAACAGCAGCAGAGACATCGCCTCACCCGTCTTTACGCGCCGCAGCCCTGCAGAGCTGCTCTAGCGAGCCAGGGAGCATCACGCACAGACATTCGAAAGAACTGCTTGGCTCGTTCAGCTGCTGCTGTTGTCCAGCACCTCGGTGGCATTCGGACAGTGGCACTGGTCGTGGAGTCCTGTAACATCAAATTTTTTCCTCCCAAGGTCACGCATCACCTGGGCAGGTTTCTGAATGTGCAAAAGCACGAGGGACGGAAAGAAGAAAATGGGAATCTGCACATGGTGACATTAGCAGAAACATGTTTTGACTTCAGACCGTGGTTCTCAGAAAGGGCAGCGTTGTATGCCACGTTTATGGCTGTTCCAGCTGTGTTTTAATGAGTCCCTGCATGGTGACAGGAGGGCCACTTAGACGTGAGTAATTGGGTCACTGTGGTTTCCCGAGGACACGGGACAGGCTGCAGGGTCAGAATCATTGGCAGGAAAGTGGCTGGTGGAACCAATTCAAAGTCACTGGAAGGTAATAACGGGCTGGAAACAGAACCAGGAGACAGAACCCATGCAGACAGATGGCACAACTAACCAGGAGAACAGCTCAGCCTGGTGCTTGCCACCCTTGCTGCAACTGGACAGGCTGGCGCAAGACCTCCCTAGCGCTGGGACTTTGTGCTCCGCCTTCGTGATTGTTTCATTACTCACATCCTGCACTTCTATTATTCACTTAATTTACTTTATTTAAGTCAACTCAATATCTTACTTAAATAAATGTATTTTAACCGAAATTTTATTTGTTATGACCACCAGTGGAAAACCAGCATCTCTTGCCATCAATAGAAAGCAAAAATTAAAATGAATACAATGAAAACAAGCACTGTTGCTAGATTCCAGCCAGAGACTATTGCCTGCAGAACGGTCTAAGTCTGCAGCTTGCTGTCTCCTTGATAAAAAAATGGAGGTTGGCAAGGGTTCAAGCACCAAATGAGACTTGTTCTCCTGTAATCACAAACATTAAAAGAGAATAGAAAAGAGAATAACTTTCTGTGAGGTTATTCAATCTTATTTTATGCTAAAATCACCTAGTAATGCATCTGCAGTCATCTTGTTATATAACCCAGGCTTACCCATTTGGGATACAGCATGCTACTATACACTGTGGAAGCCTGGCTCTAAGCAATAACAGCCATAAATCATAGTTTGTGGGGCCGCTACACATTGAAAGAAATAGCTATTGCAATTAATCTCTTCCAAGTAGCACCTCAAACCATCTTGTCTGCTCCCAGGGTACAGATGCCATCCTTCGAGAAATGCCAGGATAGACTTCAAGTCCTACCCGTGAGATGGACATGGAAATCCCCATCTTGTTGTGGGGATAAGCACATCCCAGGGGAAAGATTCCTTCCTTTCTGTTGCTGAGGGATGGGGTCTTCATGGCCAGAACAATGTGGAAGAGACATTGTCCTCCAAGGACTCTGAAGAAAGGAAATTGGAGCATATTGGGACTCCTGTCCTGGAAAAAGGGACACAGTTGGAAATGGAAACCACTCTCGATGCCTCCTCAGATGACCTGCAGCCAACAGGCCAGCGCCATCTTGGCCCGTGCTCCTCCGTGGAGGTCAGGGCCCTCCTGTGGAGCCCCCGGTGCAGCTCGATGAGCTTCCGCCCCGACGTGCTTCTGCAGTCGTGTCTGAAGTCTGGATGGTTCCAGAGCCCACAGCACTGAGCTACGAGGGCAACCGTCAACTGACCCGGGCAGAATGTGGCCAACGCATGGTCCATGGGAACAACCAGTGTGACATGATTCATTCATAGACTCATCACAGAAATGTTCTGTAAGTCCCTACCAAGTGCCAGGTACTATTCTGTATACTGAAGATACAACAGGGAATAAAACAGGCAAATTCTCGACTCCCATGGAGTTTATACTGTGGGAGAAGGAGACAGACGGACAATAAGCAAAGACATGCCAGGTGATCATAGATGCTGTGAGGAAGAGGATAGCAAGTACGAAAGGGCCATTTTATACAGGAAGTCCAGGAGGGCTTTTAGGGAAATCCTGAATAAAATGAGGAGTAGGCCCATTTGTGTACCAGGGAAGAAAAACGTGCCAGACAGCAGGATCCATGATGGCAAAGGCCTGCGGCAAGAGCCTGCCCAGCACGCTGGAAGCACCGCAGGGAAGCCAGTTTGGCCAGAAGAGCAAACAGGTGGGAGGTGTAGTCAGCGGCAGCCAGAGGACCAGGGATGAGGACATTGGCAATGACTCTGAGGGAGATGGCTAGCCTTGGACAGGCTTGAACAGAGGAGCTGACATTATCCAGCATGTTGCAGAAATGTCACCCTGGCGTCAACCAACCTCCAGAGAATGGAGGGGCTGGGACAGAGACCCTTCAGGATTACACCACAAAATGGTTCAGACAGGAATGGATGGTGTCTTGATGCCAGGTGGTAGCAGTGGAGGTGAGACCTGCAGGTCTTGCTGTAGCGATATCACTGATAGGACTTATGGAGAGATTGGACATGGAATTTAAGAGAAGAACAGAGTCAAGGACAACCCCGAGATTGCTAGTATGAGCAACGAGAAAATAAAGCTCCATTTACCAAGACGGAGTAACCTGAGTGGTGGGAAACCAAGAACTGAGTACTGGGCGTGTTAAATTTGACACTCTTCAAAGATACGCACCGGAGGTATCCATTAAGCATTGGATACTAATACTGACAATAATAAAATATACCGTTTCTTGAGAGCTCCACCTCCAAATCTTGCCATTGCCATCGATCTTCCTGTCCCCCCAGTGCATTCCTCGTCTGCCTATGGCTCTCTCCCACCCATAACTCCCACACCTGGAATGTGGGTTAGGGACTCCCCTCTGCTTACACAGCCTGCCCGCAATATTTCCTCCATAATAGCATTTAGCACACTTTATTAAAATTGTCTCTCTTTTTTGGTTCATCCTTCCCAAAAAATTATAAGTTCTGTGAGAGCAATAGCTTCTGTATATCCAGCACACAGTACAAACTAAATTAGTACTTTAATGGCATCTCAACAATATCTCTGTCTTCACAACTTTGCAAGGGAGATAAAGATCCTCTTTCTGTGGCAGAGGAAACTGAGACTCAGAGAGGTGAAGTACCTTGCCCACGGTCACCCAGCTTATAGGTGAAAAGGCTGAGATTTAAACTTCCATCCCAGATGACCCAAAGTTCATATTCTTCTCTAACCTCATGATTTACTGTTTATGTTGCCTATTACATGGAGACAGAGTTTAAATGCTAATACAGATTTCCTTACAATGCACCCACTGCTTTAAGTTGGAATGTTTGTGTCCACTCAAAATTCATATATTGAAATCCTCATCCCCAAAGTGAAAATATTAAAAGATAGAGCCTTCAGGAAATGATTAGGTCATGAGGGTGGAGCCATCATAAATGGGATTAGTGTTGTTATAAAAGAGGCCCTAGAGAGCTGCCTTGCCCCTCCACCATGTGCTGGCACAGTGAGAAGGTGCCATCTGTGAACCAGAAGAGTGAGCTCTCGCCAGATACTGATTCTTCTGGCATCTTGATCTTGGACTTCTCAACCTCCAAAACTGTGAGAAATAAATTTCTGTTGTCTATAAGCCACCCAGTTTATGATATTTTTGTTACAGTAACTGGAACAGACTAAGACACTCGTGAAAGAGGTTTGTATTCCTACTCCCTCAACTCTCCCAGCCTCCTTTTGACTGTCTCTTTGGCCAAGACTGGCGATACTGGGACCACTTTATCCCAAAGCCATAAATGTGCAGGAAATCAAAGGGGCAAATACTCAGGACATGATAAAATGCGCCAACTTTCCCTCTGAAATCCAAGGTACATTTCCCTCAACCCAGAATTTGAGAGATCATGGATGGAAGAATCAGAAAAGCTAGGTTTTATCAGTAAGAGGTTCCATCTGTTACTGTGTGACTTTGGACAAGTGGTTTAACCTCTCTGAGCCTCAGTTTCCTCTACCTGAAATAAGAATATTAATGATATTAATCTCATAGATAATGGAAAGTTTGAAGGTAACATATATAAAGGAATTTACAATGTCTGGCCCAGAGCAGACGCTCGAAAATAGCAGCTACTTTTACCATCAGGTTTTTTGATAGGTGGTAGCTAGATTCCCATGCTACATTCAGAATGACAAAAGAAAACCCTAGCTGATCCCCAGAGCAGCTTGGAATCCCAAAGACACCTCTCCCCTGCAGTATGACAGCATCAGCAAGATCTGATTAACTTTGCCAAAGATATTTTTAATTTAAACTGAGTTCTGTTGGACAGCTCAACTTGTCAGAGGCGAAGAGCACGACTACTGCTGACCTTTTCAAACAAAGTTAATTGCTTGAGTTTTAAGGTTACGGAGCTGAAATTTTGCCATATATTGATCCAGGGGTGCAAATTTCCCTCCTAATTTCTAATTTCCTCTTGAGGAGAAAGTAGGAATTTGCCTTGATACCTCCCATCTTCTTCAGGAGGAATATAAATATTCAGAAACTTTCTGTTTCCAGATCAACTTGGCCAATTATACAGTATAATTTCTCA
Organism: Propithecus coquereli; assembly: GCF_000956105.1. Taxonomy (NCBI): domain Eukaryota; kingdom Metazoa; phylum Chordata; class Mammalia; order Primates; family Indriidae; genus Propithecus; species Propithecus coquereli. The sequence continues at coordinate 2,642,878 of NW_012147919.1, forward strand.
AGGGAAGACTAGGACTAACTACTTAGTTTTTCATTTAATAAACACTCATCGAGCACTTCCAGTGAGCCAGGAAAAGTGCGAGGCTCAGTAGATACAATGGTGAGCTAAATCTTCCGGTCTGGTGGGGGAGAGAGATTACGAATCAAACGATTGGACAAATAAATGTAAACTGACTGCATTTATATTGGACAAGAGCCATGGCGGACCACGTGGTGCAGTGGGCGTGGTCACCCTCGGGTGCGGGCACTAAGCAGGTGCTTTGTCTGCAGGGGATTTAAAATAAGTTAAGTCTGCTTTTATCGTCACCAGATGCTGGAAACTCTAAACATTATTGATAATAAAATACTTCTCCCTCCTAGGGTGGAGCATTTTCACCAACCCTCGTTTTAGGTCCGCCGTGGAAGGAAAGAATTCAACAGGGAAATCAAGAAGGCAAGAGCCGTCGAGTCGCTCAAGCAAGGCTTCCAGGAAGGCACGCAGCCTGAGCTGGGATGGGAAGGGGAGCGGCAGTTAGTTAACCGGGCGAGGAAGAAGGCACAGCGCCCAGAGGGAGGGCGCGGCAGGAGCTTTACTCTGTGCCAGCAGAGAGCAGGGCCCAGACAGGTGACATGCATGAGGGAAGCGGGCCAGGTGGGGACTGAGGGAGAAAAAGGGCACATGTCCCAGAAAAAAAGGGCAAAACAGCTACTCAGCTGCAGCTGATTCACTTTCAAGAGAAGCTAAGATTTAAGATTTTTATGTAAAATATGTCCAATATTTTTAAAGTATTGACACCCAATTTAAAAGTCAGAGCATAACAAAAAGCACAACAAAGCACATCTACCGGGCAAACTGAGCCTATGTGACTTCACCATTAGAGGAAGCGAAAGGTCAGTGCTGCTGGGGAGCTGGGTACCAACGAAGAAGGGCAAGATGGGAAGGAACCATCTCCGCAGGGAGAATTAACCATGGGGCTCCCTCCTCTGCACCCCCAGGACATGCATCCAGTCCACATGTCAGCTTATTTTTATTGTTTGGATGTTTGCGTTAGGGTTGGCCATTCATCCCTCTCCCCCAGAACTCTGTAAACTTCAAGAGCTGGAACGACCTTCAGCACCTTCCTGTTCGCTCTGCTGCTGGTTACGGCACTGAGCACTTGGTGGGTGCCCAGCAAATATTCCTTTGCTGAATATTTACCAGCTGGACACCCCATGTTCATTGCCAATTATTTTCCAGCCTATTTAGTGCACTCGGATGGTTTACTACTTACTCTGAGGGAATGCCTTCCACTTCCTGAGCACCTGCCATCAGCCAGGCACCACACTGACTGCCTCCTGGGCATCATCTCAATTTATCCTCCCAACCCTATGAGGTCTGAACTATTCCTCTGCCCATTTTACAAATGAAGAGATAAAGGCTTGGAGAGATTAACTTTCTGAAAGTCACAGAGCTAGTCAGTAGCAAAGCTAGGAACTGAATCCAAGTCATGCCTACACCAAAGTGCAAAATTTTAACCATTATGCTCCATTAAGATACAGCCAGTAGAATAACACCAAAAGTTTTTTGGTGTCAAAGATGACATTCCTTGAAAGATCATTAACAGCTCTACTTAGAAATGGCTGCCATCCTTGCTTGGGACAAACTTCTTTGGGTGCAATTTGTTTAGCAACTCTTTTACTTGACAGCTGTTGTCCATGCCCAGCCTTTCTTCCACCTTATCTTCATTGATGAAACCAGGAGAGAAGCTTGCTTCTGTTGCCTGTCACCTCACCAATACCTACGACAAACAGACTAACACACCACAAAGCTAGCAAGGAAACAGTATCCTCCAACCCTCTCCTTCTAGCTTCTTCACATGTAGAGTGTACCCTGTATTCCAAAACGTAGGAAGACATCCATGACACAGGGTTAGGGGAAGAAAGCGGTTGTAGAACCATGTTAACATGATCTCACTTAAGAATAATGAAAATAATAATGAATGAAGTCAATGTTACTCAAATAAATGTATATAATTTAAATGATCCTATGTGCATGGGGGAAGATCTATGAGGAATTCACCAAACTGCCAACAATGGTGTCCCCTGAGTGGCAGTCTGAGAGAATGAGAAGGGCAAGATTGTTTGCTTTGCAGTTACACATCGTTGAATATTTTACTAAAAGCTTATGTCACTTTGCATTTAGAGAGAATAAATCCAAATGAGAGGCCCACCATGCCTCTGGAATTTCTCCAAAGTACAAACCCTCTGGGAAAGCACGTCTGCCCCTGGGCTGAACCCACCCCACGCGGCCAGGCATCCCTTCCCTGCCCACCACGGGCACAGGGTCGCTTCCTCCATTGTTGGAGGCTTTGTGCTCTCACATGGATGGAAGACGGGGTGTGCTCACACAGTACATTTAGTCAACAGTAAATAATGACATCAATATTTACTGAAACCATTTACTGAGCACTTTCTCTGTGACAGACACTCAGCTAAAACTTCACCAAAACCCTGTGAGGGAACTTCTGTTGTTATCCTCTCCTGTTCAGATGAAGGAACGGAGGCTCGCAGAGATTAAGCAACGTGTGCAGCATCGCACTGCTAAGTATTAACAGCACATCCAGAATTCACACCCAAGCTTACATTAACCACCCAGCTACCAGCCTTAGATGCTTATGAGAATAAATCTGGAAGAATAGGTGCTGCTGTGTGCATCATCATCATCATCACCCTCGTCCTCACAGGTGAACAAGCACTGGGTGCCAGGTACGGTGCTAAAGGCTTGACTTGAGATCGACCCCGTCCCTCCATGAGAGAGGCAGCACCTCCCTGTTCTTTAAAAATGAAGAAACTGCCATTAAGAGAAGTCAAGCCGATGACCCAGGTGGCACATCCGAGATCATCCGCAAACTACAAAATATTAACACCACGCTTAACATTCAAAGTTAGTGTTAACAGAACAAAGGTAATTTAAGTTAGTCTCAAGATTACTTCAGCGTACCTTAACAATTTACCCTTTTCTGCTCTGTAGTTTAAACTGCCATAGAGATCCAGCTCTCTCTTCTAGTATCGTTATCATTACATATCAAACTGAGTCAAGAGAATGTTGGAACACTTGTACGACAGAGAAAGGTTCTTATTGTTCACAAAGGTGAGGAAATCAATTCAAAATTTCCCTTAACATCTGCCATCCTGACTATATGAACAAAATGTCAGTGGAAACACAAATCATCATGAGATCTATAAATACAACAGCAGGTTCTACAATAGTGTCAAATGGATCAAATACGTCCAATGTCAAAATCTGAGCTGGCAGATAGAGCTAATATATTAAACTTATTTCCCCATTCTCTCAATTAATCTCAGGAAATCACTTCATCTGTAAATTTAAAAATTGTTATATAGAGTCATGATATTTTAGGTTGAAAAGGACCAGGGAGCTTGTCCAGTGACCCTCTGAACAGCATCCTGCCCAGGCGCGGCATGACATGCTCATCTGTGACTGAGGGATGGAACCGAAGGGATTTCGCCAGGTTACCCTCCCTCCCTCTCACTCAGAAGATAAATTAACTGTAAGACAGGAGAGTGAAGAGCGCTGGGGGGAGGGGGGTGGAAGTGGAAGGTTTAAGAATCACCTGAGGTCACATAATTGATAATCCTATAGAAAATTACATGTCTAACAATCTAAGACAGTTTAACGCTTCACATGAAAGAAACAGAAAATATCTAAGTAAACCAAAAGGATAGATGAATGTCCGGATATAACCAGAGGCTCATGCGGTCCTGTCTGACACTCCGTGTCCCTATATATTAAAAATAATACTAATAATAACAGTACCACAAAACATATAACCAATAAAAATTCAAGTCTTCATCCATTTTCATGAGTCTTGATAAAATATAGGATATTATTCACATACATCAAAAAATCTATAAAAATACTCTGTACCCAGTTCTGCCACTCATAGTGGAAATTAGCTGTTCCCAGTGCTCCCACCGCTCCTGAAATCTTTCCAGCTGGTCTGGCTCTTCTGACCTTCTCCTTGCTACTCTTTGCTCTATTTTTTGTGTTTATTTTTTGTCTGTTTGTTTCATTAGGCAGCTCCCTTGGGGTTCTCTGCTTCTTTCACTTTTGTTTTCCATTGCCTGTTCCTCGGATTCTGCTTAATAAAGGAAAGTTGAGGGCTGACACCCCATGCAGACTCCACTTCCCTTTAGAAGACAAGGGCAAGGCAAAGACAGAAAAAATTACATATTAATCTTTGCATCCCATTTACATGCAAAGGTACATGGATTTTTCAGGATTTATTTCTGTACGTAGACTGGAAAACGTTTGATCATAGCAGCTCGTGGCAAAAGCTGTCTGTTTATACTCAATATAATGCCAAGAGCTGATATGGAAGCTCACAGGGTCTAAGAACTCTCATCTCTGCAAATTTTGAGAAGGAAGTTACTGCAATCAGGTGGGAAACCTCAGATCAGCCTCTTGGAGTCCAGGTAGGAATAAAAAATGTAAATGTAAAGTTATGATTAGACACTCAATAAGCCCTGGCTGAATTCAGCACTGCTGAGGAGGGAGCAAAACTGAATTCTTCCAAGCCCTCAAGAATGCTGTTGTTTTTTTTTTTTTTTAAAAAAAAAAAAAAGATTGTTGGGTAGTTTGGTGTTTGATTTAATTAATGGCAAAAGAGTTTAATTTCATTTTTCATTATTAAAGCCAATTTTAATTCCTTTAATTGAAATGTGCATAAAATACCCTTTTCTCCGTCTCTGTTAATGAGACTAAGCACAGACATATGGCTTCATCTGAGCACACTCAACAATCTATTCTTCTGAGCTAATTTCTACAGATGAAGCTTCATGGGGATTGGATTTAATCACCTCACACTTTGGTCCTGAACATAGGAGGTGGGAAGGCCTGTTTGGAGGAGGTGAAGAAAGAAAGGGATACAAGGGATACCCGGATAAGTCAAATATTAAATAGTAAACAACGGTCACCACAACCCTCTCAAATGTTCTTTCTTTTGTCAACCAGGGATGCTACCTCTGTTTCAAAATCCCAGTCCCCACAAAGCCCAATATTGTGTCGTGTCCCTTCTCACAAGATTTAATTGGAAGAAAATGCAAACTGCTTTCTGATGATCCCTCTCTCCGTGTTAAAAAAGGCTTGTACGTTCAAATTGATCTGTAAGAAATCATTATAAAAGCGTGTCATTGCACATTGCCAATGCCTGCCAGGACACCCTGGTGTATTTCACTGTTATTAAAACAGCAACCAAAAAGTAAATAAATAAAATAAAACAAAGAGGGAGCCCACCTGGGGCCTGAGTAATGCAATGGGCGGGACACCGTGTCTGCTTTGGTAGGAGATTAGAATCAAGGAATGCAACCATTTTCATCGCTGGCGTGACTCTCTGAACTGATTTCGGAGATGGCCCCGAATGGATGGCGCCTGCTCTTTTGTTACCCACAGTTGATAAATGTGCATCAATTTTTCATTTTGAAGCGTTATTTCCTTTCGCAATTTGCCAAGTGCCTTTTCATGCCCCATTTGAAGACTGTCCCATGAACAAAGCTCCTTCGGGGGAGACAAGTTAATTATCTGACTGCCACTCTGATTGTTGGCTGCTGCAAATAGAATTCTTTACCCGCCCTGGTGGTGAAGCACCAGCGCTGCTGTTTGACAGCGGTGCCAGACTCCTGCAGGACCAGTTCACCGACAGGTAGGAGACTGGTGGCTGAGAACCCAGACTTGGAATCGGTCAGGCATAGGTTCAGACCCTGCACTTCCTAGTGATGTAACATTGGGCAAGTTATCTAATCTCTGTAAGCCTCGCTTTCCCCATCTATAAAGTGGAGATAATATTGATTCCTAAATTCTAAGATTATCACAAAGATTAAATCGCATGATGTCTACTGAGCTCTTGGCACATAGTAAGCATTGAATAAATACCCATAATGACTGCACAGTTTCCTTCCACTTACCAGAAGGTAATATGAGGATTATTTCATGATGCTTCCCTGAACATTATTTCAGAAGTATTTCCACCAGACATACTTCCTCACTCTACATATGTTTAGTGATGCTCATTAGCGACTTTAGGAAGGATGTTGAGAAGTGTTTTTCCTGAGTTTGGCCCTTCAAGACCCTTGATGTACATGTACAACATGCTGGTGCTAGTTAGGAATACTTTTCTAGAAGCAAATTAATATTGCTAAGGACTTCCTCTTTTTCCTTAAGCATACATCTGTGATTTGTTCACATAACCACTACTTCTGCAAGTATATTCTTTTTATTCATCTAATTATTAAGGTGCCAAATTGAAGAGGCTTGGGACAATGCCATTCTCCTAGTTAGAATAATTGGTTTATTATAAGACAAAGAAAGAAGGGGGCAGAACAGTCCCTTTGGCTTAGTATTTAAATATTCAAGCTGTGGGGTACATATTCTAATCTGAGTTTCAGAAGAGGAAAATAAACATACAAGAGCCAAAGATGGATTAATTATGGCTTATTTATTTAGTGCCACTGATGTGTATCAGGCTGTGCAAAAGGTAGATTGAAGGGGGAATTGAAGAGGGAAAATAAGGCCCCTGTTCAAGAGAGCTCACAGTCTCAGAACTCGTTACCTACACACATCTGAATATTTCACTTAGAGACTGGGGACTGACAATGATGAAAAAATGGAGTTAAATCCATAGTGGGGATGGAGTGGGAACAAGGTTGGGGGGAATAAGAGAGGGCTGAAAGAACGAACATTCCAACACTAAGATATTGGCCATGCTAGGGCACAACGTCAAGGGAAAATTCCCACTGCCCACTCCGGGCTCCCCAGAATCCTCCATGAACCAAGTTGGACAAGACTACAAATGAGACACAGTTGCATAGACCTCCTCACTGTGTCGCTTATCTGTAATTTCTACTCGTGCAGAGAGCCGGCTCAGGGTGCTTCTGGAGAGGAAATCGCCCCTTGATGAGTTGACAGAGAGAATCGCCAATTCTGACAGCAACGTGTAACTGCAGATTCTTACAGACGCAATCACTAAAGCGTTGCTGCTTACGGAAGTCCTGCCGGATGATTCTAGAATCCGGAACCTGTGGCTCGTGGGAATCATTTTACAAGAACAGGAACCACGGAGCCTCCCTTGATTTGATTTCCCAAAAAGACATTATTTTCATCCCCTTTCCTGAGGTTTAAGTTACAAACCATTCACTCATTTAAAATGTACACTTTGATGAGTTTTGACAAATGTGCACAGTCACATAACCACTACTGGAATCACGACAGAAATGTTTAATCACCCCAAAAAGGTCCCTTATGCCCCTTTGCAGTCAATCTCCACCCCTACCCCAGACCCTTGCAACCACAGATCACCTTTTCATCAATGTAGTTTTACCTCTTCTAGAATTTCACACAAATGGAATGAGGTCTCTTGTGTTTGGTTTATTTCACCTATAACAATGCCCTTGAAGTTCATCGAAGTTTACAGTGTGCATTCGTTGTTCTGCCCTTTTTATTGCTTCATTGCAAGGATATACCATAATTTGTTTATCCATGGACATGTGGGTTGTTTCCAGATTGATACCTTTATGAATAAAGCTTCTATGAACCTTCAAGTACATGTTTTTGTGTGAACACATATTTTTATTTCTTCTGACAAAGTACCTAGGAATAAGATTGCTTGGTCATATAGTGAGTGTTTTTTCACATTTATAAGAATTGCCAAAATGTTTTCTAAAGAGGCTGTATATCATGTTGCTTTCCCATCCTTTTCCACACTTGCTACTCTTGGTTTTTTTTTAATTTTAACCATTCCCACTGGCTGTGGAATGGGATCTCACTGTGGTTTTCGTTTGCATTCTCTAAAGACAAATAATGCTAAGCAAATTTTCATGTATTTATTTGCTATTCATATATATTTCTTGATGAAATAACGATTCGAATTTTCTGTCAATATTTTTAGTGGATTGTCGTCTTCTATTGAGTTACAAGAGTTCTTTATATATTCAGAATAGAAGTTCTTTATCAGATACTTGTTTTACAAATATTTTCTCCCTGTGGCTTAACTTTTCATTTTCTGATGGTGTCTTTTGAAGAGGAAATTTTCAAATTTTGACCAAGTCCAGTTTATCAATTATTACTTTTATAGTTTATCCTTTTTGTGTCCTATCTAACAAATCTTTGCCTAACGCAAAGTCAAACAGATTTTCTCCTATTTTTTCTAGAAGTTGTACACTGTCAGATCCTACATTTAGCCTATGATCTATTTCACTTTGATTTTTGTGCATGAAATAGAATGGGGATCGAGGTTCGTTTTTTGCATGTGATATCCAGTTGTTCCAGCACCATTTGCTGCTATGATTGTTTTCCAACTGAAAACAGTTCTCTTCTCTGCATAAAGCTGATCAGATGTAACTGGCCATCACAGCAGCAGCCGGAGTGAGAGGTGGGGATGAGATGATTTTGAAATATCGATAGAAGTATCAATACACACGATGTGGGAATATATCCATCATCCTCAGAAGCTTCCTCTTGCCCCTTTTTAATCCTTCTCTCCCTTCTTTGCCCCCCTCCAGTTCCCAGGCAATAACTATTAAGCTTTCACTCACTGTAGATTGTTTTGTACTTTCTTTTGTCAGACTTCTTTCTCTCAGCATAATTATATTAAAAACTATGTTGCTGCTTATATCAGTACTTCGTTCCTTTTTATTACAGTGATATTTCATTGTATGGATAGACACCAATTTGTCCATTTATTTGTTGATGGACATCTGGATTATTTTCACTTCTTGGCTATTATAAATAAACCTGCTATGAACATTTATGTAAAAAAAAGAAGTATCAATACACATATTATGGAATATTACTCTGTAGCCATTTAAAATGATGATAAAGCTCTGCATTTATTGATGATATAAGGATTGCTAAGTGATAAATACCATATTACAAAACAGGATAGATGGGGTGATTTCATGTTTTAAATAGAATAGGAGACAAAATTAAGATTCACAGAGATAAACAAAAAGACCACCCAAAAGATCTATCCTGAAAAGTTAATCATGACCATCTCTAGCAGGTGAATTAAAGGTGATTTCTATTTTTTGTAATTTTCTGAAGTTTTTCAATGTTCATAAGAGATATTTTCATACTTAAAAAGGTATTTTCGTTTTGAAAATTGCTGTGGGTGGAAACAGAAATGAGGGACGGCAGTGAGTTATTATTCAAGTTTTATGGGGCTAATTCATTCCATTTACTCCTATGAAGTCTTAATAAGTCTCAATGCCATGTGAACAGCATGAAGAGAATCTCAATATAGTTCCAAACAAGGTACACATTACCTGTAGAATACCTTCTGACATCTGCGAGTCTTGTATCCAAGTATGCTGAAGTTGAATGCATGGTGTAAGAAAGTCCTGGAAAACATAAATAATGATAGAAATTAGTAGTCAAGTTATTTCAAATCAATTTTTATTCAGATTTAGTTGTTTATGGCCATGAGGCAATACCAAACTACTTTCTAAAGAATCCTGGAGTGACTCCTAATTACCTATAATTGGATTTTCTACCTTGCAGATTATCTGCAATGGCTCCAGAATTATTACTCCCATTCATCCAAGAGCTCTCCAGCTGAGTGGGATCATGAGGCCCAACACCTATCAAGAACAGAACTTAAAACCGAGTCAAAGAAAAGAACAAGATAAAGGAAATGGGGATGGATTAGCATAGAGAAGAGATGCCTAAGGGTTCCAAATTACTGCCTTCGAATTTTTGATAGTAAAGTTATTGACCAGTTGGACAAGAAACAGAAGGGAGTAAATAAACTTAAATTAAAATAAAAAAGATTTCACTTTGGCCAAAGGATGTGTTTTCTTAGCAACATTTTTCTATTCATTCACCAAACATTCATGGGGTCTCCACTATAGTTTGGGCCATGTCCGAGGTGCTGAAGTTTTTCATCGATAAGTGCATTGGGGTTAGATGTCAAGGTTATAAAACATAGGGAAAAGCAATTGAAACTCATTAAGAAGTCTCCTTGCAATGTTGGGCTTGATAATATCACATCTCTCTGCTTAAAACAGGAGCTGAACCATACATCCTTTTGGGTCACTCCCAGCTTTGGGAAGCCATTATTTTTTGGATCTTTAGCACACTACTCTAGACTTGCATTGACTTCTGCATTTTTGTTTCAAGACTGATTTTTAAGCTATTGTTTTTGAATACTAATCCCGTTCCAGTCACTATGGTAAACACTTTACAAACATTACATTTAATATATTCTACCTAATTCTCACTATTGCCAGGCAATATTATTATCCCCATTTTACAGAAGAGAAAAGTGAGGCTCAGGTGGTTTAAGTAATTCATATAACGAGAAAGTAACAGAGGTGGGATTTGAATCAAAGTCTGTCTCACTCCAAAGCTCTTAACCACCTTCCTCTGCTGTGTGTTTTTTATCCTGTCCAATAAATGAATGGTTTTATAGATGGCTGATTATTCATACACCAATCCCTTCCCTAAATAGAGTCGTGGACCTAACCTAGGCATAGGATATTTATAGCAAAATATCAATGTCCTGTCCTTTGGGGCCAGCAGGTCCTGGCACAGGACATAGCCCAGCCCTATAGTAACGTTCGCCAGGTACAACACCAAACCTTAAGGGAGAAGTTTACTCACCTGTAGCTCTATCCCTGTTCTGACTCCCAGGCTCTGAAACCAGCCCCTTGTCTTGAATGGAGGTGTTCAATAAGGATTTCAGACACAGGTGAGGAAAGCATTTAAGTGAACAACGACTAGATGCTCCCCTCCCCCATCTTTCATCATCGCTTGTGAATACTGTTCTCTGCTTACCAAGGACACGGTGAGTTCTTCTGATAAATCAATTAGCTCCAAAAAGCTCTTCCTGGCTTTGGGACAGAAGAGGCAAGTCACTTCACTTTCCTAATCTTCAATTTCCTCATAGATTTGTCATGAGGATTAAACAACATATTATGAGCATTTTGGTAAGATTAGACTTTTTGACATTTATTAAACACTTCTTGTCTGCCAGGCACTTGATTAAGTGCTTTACCTGCATAGATCACTTAATACCCACAACAACCCTATGAGGTTATGTGCTCTTTTCATATGAGGAAACTGAGACCCAGAGAAGTGACAAAAATTGCCCAAGGTCACCATCTAAGGAGTGACAGAGCCAAGAGTCAAAACCAGAGTGTGTGACTTCCGAGCCCATTTTACTTTTTCCCTTAAATCAGGGGTCAGTGAATTATGTCCCACGGGCCAAATCCAGCCCATCATCTGGTTTTGGAAATAAACTTTTATTGAAAACAGCCACATCCATTCACTTATGTATCGTCCGTAGCTACTTTCTCCTGATAATGGCAGAGCTGAATGACTGCAACAGAGAACATATGGCTCATGAAGCCTAAAATATTTACTATCTGGCCCTTTAGAGAAGAAGTTGCCAACTTCTTCTCTAACCGTAATCTTTAATAACTGTCTTAGGCTCAAGTTGACAGAAAGGAAGTCATAAAATTGACCCACGATCTTGACTGTCGCATTATATTGAGTCACTAAGGCAGGACTCTTAAGGCCTGTTAGTAAACTGTTTATTGTGAATTTCTAGGAAAAGGCAGAGTCAAGAACACTCCTGAAGCTTACTTCACTCACAGAGCCCATGGTAAGGCTAATGTTCGCAGAACACACTTCAGGGAACATGGGTCTACCTGGAGCAAATTAGTCTTCCCAAATATGCCAAGTCCATGAGAAAAAGTAATGCTAGTTAGATATCCTCCCAGAGCATGAACCTGCAGTTCAGAGGTCTCCCACCAAGTGATCACTAGACTTTTCTTTTGAAAGACAAGAAAAGCTGTGAGCCTTGCACAAGTGCCTTTTCAAGTATAACCATGAGCTATGTGGGGACAACCACTTGCATTGCCAAAGAAGCAGATAGACGTTAGGAATCTGGCCTCAAAGTTTTAGCCAAACATCAGTGAAAAACCATCACCGATGCCATCAATAAATGCTTTCTGAAAACCAAAAGCAACCTGACATTGACCCTTTCCCCCAATAGCTTCCATTCTGCAGAGTGCTTTGGAAATCAAATACGAATGAACCACTTTCACAGTGAGAGTGGCATACCCTGTAGATTTCCATGATTGTGAGAAATAGCGCTCCCAGCCTCTGTAGCTCTGACCATCACAGAAACGCTCGACCCCCACGTCCTCTGGTCACCACCTCCTTTTCCTGCAGGTACTTCTGCTGCTGAGCTCAGGGAGCAATAGGAAGAGACGGAAGGAGAGGGTGCGGTGGTGTTGGTGAGTGGACGTGGATAAGCCCACGTGTTGCAGGCTTACTTTGTGAGAGTCATAATCTTAAAAAAATATATTTGTAAATCTGATTGAAGAAAATAATTTCACATAAACCCAGCCAGGGTTCTCAGGAGGATACCTTCCTTGTCTCCCACTGCCAGGATCTTGCCTGTTTTGAGGCTTTTTCAATGAAGACTTTTGGGTCACAAATCTCTACCTGCAAAGATTATCAAGGAATAAAAAACTGAGGGCTCCCTTAGACTGCATTGTTCAACTTATCTAGTTAATACCCTGAAAAGTTCACCTACGTAAATTTCTTGTGTTGATACACACAGAAGATATAAATAATGTTGCCAACCCACCGTAATAAGAACAGCTAATAAATTATTGAACATTCCCTGGACTGATACTAAGCCAGGTACTTTACATATTTCATCTCATTTTATCCTCATCCCAACCTATGAAGCAGCTATTATTATCACCTTCCTTTTACAGTCCAGGAACTGGAGTTCAGAGAGGTTAAGTAAACTGTCCAGGGTAACAGAGCCCTAGAATCTGGGTTTGAACTCCCCCTGGACTACCCTAGCCTGGGCTTTAAGTCACTCACTGACTGTGAGTTCTACGTCTGAGAGCAGCAGACCGAACTCTGGTAGCAGTTGCTGTGTTAATCAAAACATGCTCTTTGAAGTTTTGTTTTATTTTTGCTTCTAAATAAGATTTATCAAAACAGAGCTCTTCATAAAGCCATGTTTGATCAGAGTCAAGAAGCCGACAGTGAAGCCATGTAGACAAAGCCCTGTGCAGTCTCGTAGCGGGACACCACCACCTCTATCCCCCACCCAGCTCCGCCACCAGCACCATCCTTTATCTGGAAGCTTTTCAGATTTTTCTGCTAAAACACTGCGGGAGTTTGACGTGGCCCACCCTGAGAGTCGAGAGGAGACTTTTTTTTTTTCTTGTGTTTCAGGAAAAATGAAGAGAAAAGGAAAAAAAACCACACAGAGCTGGTTATCTTTTTAGCACTCATTGAATCAATTCAGAGTCTCTTTCGAGGGAGTTCCTAAACTGCCAGGCAATTATTTTCTACCATGAGAAAAAATTGTCAGGTGGACAAGAAACCAACTCAGCAATTCCTCCAAAATGTGGGGATTCAACATTAAAACTTCCACTAACAAATTGGTGTATTAAAAATTATAATAATAACTAATATTTTTTTATTATTCACCATATGCCAAACCTTGGGCTAAGAGATTTATGTGCACAATCATATTTGATTGTATAACCCTATGAAGTAGGAGCTATTATTATCCTGTTTTACAGGTAAGAAAAGTAAGGCTCTGAAGGATTAAGCATTTACTCACTTTGCCAATAACAGAGATGGGATTCTAGGAATTCGAACCCAAGCCTGTCCATGTCCAAAGCCCGGATGACCTTCTGTGCCAAAGGTCAGCACACATTTTCTGTAAAAGGCCAGATAGTTCATATTTTTGGCATTGCGGGCCATAAAGTGTCTGCTGCCACTCTGCTATTGTAGCACAAAAGCAGCTATAGACAAGAAGTAAACAAACAGGCATGGCCGTGTGCCAATAAAACCTTCTTTTTATTTTTTTAATTTATACATAATAGCTGTACATACTTTCACAGTACATGTGATCATATGATACATGCATATAATCAAATCAGGGTCATTAGAATAACATCACCTTAAATATTTTTTTTATGCTAGGAACATTCAAATTATTCTCTCCTAGCTATTTTTAAATGTAGGATCAATTAACGTTAACTACAGTGACCCTAGGTCTTATCTCTTCTCTCTAAGGCCGATAAAACTTTATTTATGAAAACAGGCGACCAACCAGATTTGGCCTAAGGGCCACAGTTTGCTGACTGCTGTTCTATTCCTTCATAGAAGAGAGAGGATTTGAGCTTAATCCGTTAAGGACAGAGTAAATTTCAACAAGTGAAGAGAGAAAGGAAAGAAAAGTAAGGAAAAAATACAAGAGTTTGTGAGCAGGTGTACAAATGGCTGGACCTTATATTGGATGTTTAGGGACCTTTCTCTGAAGAAGTGACATTTGAACAAACAAGCAAAGCAAAGAGTATTTACTGGCTCGTGGAACAGAAAAGTCCAGAAGCAGGTTGAGCTTCAGGTGTGGCTTGATATAGGTGCTCAATCCATGTCAGCCACAGATCGCACAAGCACAACTGCCTTCATTTGCTCAATAAGCATTTATTGAATTTCCTGTTTCTCATGAGCCCTCTCTTAGCACTAAGTTACCCCAGTGAATAAGCTTCTATTCTTGCCTTCGAGAAGGTTCCAGTCCAGTGAATGCCACCATGAGAAAGAGTCTGCCTCAGCGTAAAACCCACACAGGAAAAACAGCACTGAGAAGTGGAGAGGAGGAGAGATTTGACGGCATTGCTGAAGCACCCACATCAGACTGTGCCTGAATTTACACCTTGACTTTTCAATTCCATGAGCCACTCATTCCCTTTAATTTTGTTTACTTGTTTCTTAATGGTTTACTTAATATATTAATATTTAATAATAACTCCAATATTCCCTCTTCAGAGAAACTGAAGCTGGCCATCCAACATAAGGCTTGGTCTTCTCTTAGACCCACTCATGATGCCCAGTACTTTTTTTTTCAGGGCACTTATTACAACTGCAGTTACATCATGTAATTAATGTTTTTATTAAATAACAGCTGCCTCTCCCGGGAGCTCCAGGAAAGTTCCCATATGTTGGCCCATAGTGAGTGATCAATAAATGTATTGTTTTTAATAGACTTTATTTTTTTAAGAGCAGTTTTAGGTTCACAGCAAAATCAAGCAGAAAGTGCAGAGTTTCCTTATCCCTCCCGCCCATCCACAAGTACAACCTTCCCAACTATCGCCATCCCCCCCCAGAGCAGGACATCTGTCACAATCGATGAACCTACTGACACATCATTGTCACCGGAGCCCAAGCCCGTGGTTTACATTAGGTTCACTCTGGTGTTGGGTTGTGACAAGTGGGCAACAGTGTGTATCCACTGCTGCCGCATGGTTCCACTGCTCTAAAACATTCTCTCCTCTCTGCTTATTTGTCCCTCTCTCCACCCTAAATTTACCACTGTGGTAAATTTTTTACAAATAAACAGGAAAGCCATATTTTATGTCCTTGCTCAGTGGGGTTCCAGTTTCTGTTCTGGCCTTTTCTTACAGCCCCCAGGGTGGACCCCACCAGTTTGTCACTCCATGCCTCGGGCCCGATCCCTCCGGAAAGCTGGGATCACGAGTGTCGAGCTCGGCAGGGAGCAGCACCGGGCACTCAACAAAAGTCTCCACAAAGCAGCAAGGAAGCCTCAGGCTTGTGCCCTCCACAGCTTTCATTCTATTCTTTACACCAGCAGCCCCGTCGCTTTTTGCCAAAATGCGTCTGGAGTGAGGCACAATCCTCCTGCCTCCGAGAGATGCATTTGGTGTCACGTCACAGGTAAACGCAGTAGAACCCAGTCGCCGTTCTACTTACGGCAATCGCTGTGGAATGGTGCCCACACTTCTCAAAATATAGGTGTTGTCCGGAGCACGTGATGAGAGAGTGCGGTTTGCCCCTTTTCCTGCTCTTCGTCTGGGACCCCCTCACATAGCAAAATGCTCCCAACAGTTGACGACTGCCTGATTTCTCAGTTTATTTCGAGTGAAAGGTTTTCTGAGCCCATGGCCCAGGTCTTCGAATCCCATCTCACTAATGCAACGTGTGCACGATGCATCGTTGCCAATGTTACAGAAAGAACATGGAACATTTGCTCTTTCATATCCTCATCTGCCCGCCGGGTTTTCTAGCACGAGACTAGGAGGCGGGTGGCGGTACAACACAGAGTATTCCCTTCCTGTTCAAAGGTGATGGGTACATTTCAGCACCAACTGATTCGGGAATAAGAGACCACATTGCTGATTTTCAGCCTCTGCCTCCTGAGAAAAGTTGTTGAGCCCGTCCCTGTGAGCCTGTGCCTCCTGCCTCATCCTCACCTCGGCTCTGACTCAAGCTGTCCCCTCCTCACTGAGGGACGCAAAACATCAGCCACAGAGGAGCGGGGTGCTCTCCGTCCTGGGGGGTCTAACGCCTTGAGCTCTGCAACCTCACAGAGCACATCCTCCAAACCTCGGGGGAGGGAGAGCAAGCGCCAGGATTTGGGAGTCTCCTCACTGCACGCGTCACTCACTCCGCACGTACCTGCTGAGCTCGTTCTATATGCCAGACAGAGCGCTGGGGTGCAATGATGTGAAGGAAGCAAAAACATGATGGCCCAGCCTTTGTGGAGCTAAAAAATCTACTCGGGAGACAAGCTATGGTCACACGAATTGCACAGATGTGAGTAGAAACCCCAACCACGATCTATGAGCTGCGCTGCCCGCAACAGAGTCGCATCTTCAGAACCCACCGCAGGTTGACAATTTCATTCATATTTTATGTCCTGTCAACAACCAAGCCTGTAAATTTAATCCACCTTTGAAACCCACTGAGAGCTTGCACGGTGTCGAATATACAGGGCTTTTGTACAATTTCAAAATACAGGGTGGCTCTGGTTGAAAGTAACGTTTCCAGGAGAAAATCTTTATTAGTTACTGAGCCTAGCATGAGAAGAGACTATCAAATAACAGTATATGCCTGTGTGTATACGTGTGCGTGCGTGTGCGTGTGCGTGTGTAACACCTTGGGAGGAGAGAGAAAACCAATTGGGTGGGGAGGCACCCGCACTCGACCACACACACACACACACACACACACACACACACACACACACTCTCGCGTCTAAAATGGAAGAAGCTTGAACCCTTCCTGGGTTGCCATCATCACTTGTTAACGTGTGTTAATGACGGAGCGCTGCACTTGTCTCCCGTGTACATAAACAAGCCGAGAGCTGTTAATAGTCTGGAATGACATTATGGATTGCTCAGAACAAAACTGTGACTGTTTCACGGCCAGAATGCAAGGGAAAGAAAACCCGCAGTGGATGAACCTGCGCAGCATCCCCCGAGGTGGGAACACAGCAGCAGCCGCTACTGTTTTTATTCCAGCCCCAGGCCAGGGGCTGGAGGAGACGCTGACAGAAAACCTGCTCGGCTTAAAGAGGTTGCTGTCACGTCACTGCGGCCAGACAACACGAGCTCCCTCTGTGCCGTTCTCCGTCGGCAGTTGCTGGAGTCAAAGGCTGAACAGGTAACTCCAGGTCCAGTTCTGGCCACCAATCTAAGCCGTCGCTCCAGCCCCACTCCGCGTACAGGAGGCTGCGCTTCCACTCGCCGCGGGAACTCAGCCACTTTCTAAGACAGCCTCATCGACAACTGCTGTCACTGCACCCGGTGCACCCGGGACCACCCAGACCTCCACACAGGCCGTTGTCACTCTGCAGCCTCACGTGCAATCGGTGGCACCTTCCCCAGAAGTGCCTTCTCCGCCCCTTCCAGGCTTTGGCATGTGCTTTGCCACCCTTGGAGGGCCACAGCTCGCGTCTATGAGCGAAATTCAAACTGAGGAGCCCAATGACAGGTGGCGAACTAAAGCAAAGAATGCAGTGGAAGGGGTGTGCCCAGAAATCTGGTCACAGATCCTGAACAGACTTAGAGAGAGAAAGAGACAGAGAGAGGGAATGAGAAGGGAGGGAGAGAAAGAGAGAGACTGAGAGAAAGAGAGATTGAGACAGAGGGCGAGAGATACTAAGAGAGAGGAAAAGAGAAAGGAGGAGGAAAAGAGAGAGAGAGTGAGAGGACAGAGAGACAGACACATAGAAAAGACAGAGACCAAGAAAGAGACGAAAGAGAAAGAGAGAGAGGGAGAAAGACAGACAGAGATAAAGAGAGAAACCCGGTGGGGGAGGAAAGAGGGAAGCCGGAGAGTCCAATGCTGCATTATTCAACATCTCTTTCTTCGGTTGAACAAAAAGAGCGAGATCTCAAGCTGGTGTCCAATAAATCAAATATAACCTGCAGACATGTTTCTCTGCTTCATAATTTTTTTAAAAAAAATAAGGGGAACTCACATGAAAATCCAGAGTTCTGGCTTCTCTTTAAAAATCGGAAGATGTAGTCACCCTGGACTCCACGTTCCCCACGGCAGCACCGTCTAACCTGAATGGCAGTGCTGCCTGTGGACGCCACACCCACTCTCCACTGTGCCATGGTTCCCGCCACTCCCTGTACCCTCCAACGTTGACGTCAAGTTGCCACTTATCATCGCTCTTGCACTGTTCCTTTTCTTGGAGTAGAAGGCTACTTCTTGTAACTAAACCTCTATCATAAGAGAAGTCAAACACAGACCAAGAGGAAGACATATTTCAAGGCAAATACTTTTTGTGTAGAAACGAGGACTGTTTCCACGTCTTCGAAGTATGGACACCCCACCTGATTCACTCACTGTGTGCCCACCTGGCACTGTGGGCATCTAGGGTTTGTGCCCCTCAAGGCACCCAGACCTCCCTGTCTAGCCTCACTCTGCTTGATGCTTCCCTCAGCTCATCTCCCAAACCATGACCACCTAGGGCTGCCCCCAAAGCTGGGTCCAGTGCCCTGGGCCTTTTTCTTCCTTGCTCTGACCCCAAAACTCACCCTCCTCTTTGGACACCTGATGGCTCACGAATTAGGCAGTCACATAAACTCATTCTAAATAGAATATAAAGGGCTGAGGATGGTTTCATATTCTCTACCTCTCAGGTTACACTTTAACAAAAGCCTTCGGTGCTTTAACCTAATCATTATAAATGGGTTTCCTGAAGCCTAAAATTCCTAACGAGTTCCTCCTGGGTGCAGATGTCGGCAGTCAGTAATGGGGAGTGAGGTGGAGGGGAAGCCGGGTAACTTGCAGAACAGCTCCAGTTTCCCCTGCGTTGTATTAACATAATGAAGTTCTGCATCAGGTTCCACGTGGGGGTAAGGAATGGTTCCCCTACTTTTATTTAAAAAAGGTTAAAGTTTAGAAGCAATGATATAGCAGTTATGGTTTTTTTGCAAGCAAAACACTCCAACTCCAACTCACTGACTTTATCAGAAGGATAACGGCTGAAGGAGGGAGGGTCTCGCACAATCTACGGGGCCCAGGTGGTTCATGCTTGAGGACAGGCAGGCACCCAGGAGCAGGCAGTAGCAAGCAAAGCAACCATCCCGTAGCCAAACGGTTCAGACACTGTCCTATAGCCACAGCTGTTGCCGCAGAGAGAAGGAATGGCTTCCCACAGTGGCCTTCTCCTTACTTGATTTACTAGGAATTCCAAGCCCCAGGAAAATACATCCAGGACTTCCCAACTGTGGCACTGTAGACATTTGGGGCTGGATAATTCTTTGTCATGGGCCCCTTCCTGTGCGTTGCAGAATGTTTAGAAGCATCCCTGGCCTCCACCCTCTAGATGCCAGTAGCACCCCCACCAATTGTGACAACCGAACCTATCTCCAGACATTGCTAAATGTCCCCGGGAGACACAACTGCCCCCAGTTGAGAACCACTCAGTGAGCCTGACTTTAGTCACGCCCTGGCTGTGTTGGAGCAGCAGGGGACGGTCTGCGGCCCACTTTCATATCCGAAGGCAGATGCCTAGGAGTGTCCTCCACACCCAATACAATTAGGATAATTCCTCACGAGTGGATCAAGAGTCATCAAGGTAATGGACAATGGAAGGCTAAAAATCCACAAGTGACAAGTACGGCCACCTTAAGCTCTAAGCAGCAAGGGCTTTCTTTCAGTCATTGCAAACCAGTTCATAGATGTGACAGGTGAGGGACAGGGGTCTTCCCGGAGCCCCTCACAGTAGCCATCCCCCAGCTCTTCCACCTGCCCTTCCTACGCCACCCCTCAGCTAAGCTCTCCAAGTCAAGTGCAAAGAGACATGGCCGGTTCGATGAGAGATATCCCAGTCTGAATTCCCTCTCTGGACTTGTCTGGGTTGCCTGACAGGATCTGGAGACCCTTTCAGTGGAGGTGGAGCGGGACCACAGGTTAGCTCCTTACCAACAGAGAGAACGGATTGTTCCTCCCATGCCCGCGCTGCGATCACGCTGACCCTGCACCGCGTGACTGCCATGTGCGCTTATAATTTCTCCTTCCCACCTGGACCCAGCCAAAGGAGCTCCCTACAAACCTCCTATCTTTGAAGCCCTTAAAACTTTCAAACCAAGCCCCACCAAAACAAATGGCTTTAAGATCATCTAAACAATAAGGGAAGAAAGAAGGTGGAAAATGAATATAAAGACAAAAAAGCTAAATAAGTGTCTAAAGAACTCAAATGACCTCTAAATGCTATGTCTGAATGTTAAGTTTCCTCTCTATTTGCGATTCCTTCTCAGTACACAATTACATCTTAAATAGATAAGCCTCCATAGAACAGTTCTTATGTAAATAACCAGTAATTCTGATATATTAGAATTAAAAGAAATTTCCTAAGGCAAAATTCTGCCACGTTTTAAGAAATATGCCTTGGTTGTTCCAGGAATAATTTTGCTTTAGGGACCTAATTAAAGTTATCCAAACTGTAGGTTCTTCTGGATGCTAAAAATGCAATATATTTTTGCACATACCTCTACAGGTTATTATTTTCAGGGATTTTATTTTACAGATTTAAAAAAGAAGTCTTCCACCAAGGGGCAGGGGGAAAATCACATAATTCTAAACCACAAACAACAAGCACAAAGCTCTGTAATCATGAAGGCTTGTAGTGAAAGAACAAGCAGGTTTGCTCACGGACGGTTGAAATAGGTTTGCCAATGAGATGCTGCAATTTGCAATGCTTTGAAGTTTAAGATGCGGTAAGCACAGTTCACATGAGGCATAATCAAGGAGCAGTTGTTTGTTTCTGCTGCAGAATTATGGGGTGTCCCATATGGGCAAGCATCTTGTACGTTTGTATAGATAGTAATTCCCGGCGAGCATCCTGACATCCCATGCTTTCCTCGGGAAGAAAGGGAAACAATGACGGGCACAGCTGATGACAGGCTTTCAAGTGTCTCAATTCTCGCGGCATTGATTGTTAAAAGTACGGGCCAACCAGAGCTGCCAGAGAGTGGGAGAGACAAATGGGAAAGGTGTTGCATGTAAAATAGAACAGGTAAATAAAAACAGGTCTATTTGTGAGATCTGTCAAAATATTTGTCATCCTGGTGACCGGGTGAAGTCGCTGACATATCTCAGTTAGCCAGGTATTTCACTTGCAAACAAGATGTGAGCAGCCTGACCTTTATCATTTCATAACGAGTAAAGAATGTGCCTGTCACACCGCGATTTCTGTTATATGGCTTCAGGAAGCAAAACGTTGTCAGAAAAAGAGAGAAAAACCACACTTGTCAATTTTTCTGTTGAAATGTGGCCAAGTGAACCTGTGTGATGTGGTTCAACAGACCGGACCCCAGTCTGGCCACTGGAAGGAATCGTCCACTGGGAACCCTGAGGGTAGAGGAGGGTCCTCCTAGATCTAGGATTACAAATGCTCAAATTTCCAGATCTTTTTCAAATATCGGTTGGATTTGACTTTTTTTTCCCTATAGTCTAATGCAGGGGCCAGCAAATGTTTCCTGCAGAGGACCAGATAGTAAATATTTTAGGCATTGTAGACTCTGCAGTCTCTGGCATGACGACGCAGCTCTGCAGCTATAGCTTGAAAGCAGCGGTAGCTGCTGGAAGTGAACAAGGTAGCTGTGTTCCAGCAGCGCTTGGTTTTCCAGAAACAGGGATGGGCTGGGGCTGGCCTTGGCCCATGGCCCGTGGTTTGCTGCCCCTGGTCTAGTGCTTGAGCGGGCTCCATAGACACAGACATGCTACCAGCCATCCAAGGACGGGGGGAAATCTCTCGGTGCAACTGCTATGAAATTTTTGCTTCAACCAGTCTGTAGTGTATTCTTACAATATTATGTTGCCTTGGCATCCATTCTAAATGTTGGTTTAACTTTCTCATAGCAGAAGCAGGGCTTAGTCACCCTCGACACAGTTTCCAGTTCTCTGCCTCCTCCGGGTTCCTCGATGTGGTGGATCTGGGTATCTGCCTTATACCACTGCCTCCTGGCCTCCTGGTTGGGAGGTGGTCACCTCCCTATGGGACAGCTAGGTCCCACCTCCCCGGTTCAGCCCACTGACCCCCACACCCTGCATGCACTACGCAAATATGCCAGCGTGATCACTTCTTAGTCACAGCGTGACTCCACAGAACTCACGTCTGCTTGCTCTGAGCGGTGAGGAACCTGCAGCCTCAAGGCCACATGTGGCCCTCCGAATCCCCAAATGTGGACCCTTGATCAAATCCAAACTTCACAGAACAAATCCCTCCATGAAAAAGATTTGTTCTGTAAACTTTGGATTCAGTCAAAAGGCCGCACTCAAGGATTCAGAAGGCCACACGTGGCCCCAAGGCCACAGTAAACTCCAGGGAAACCTGCCTGGGTAATGCCCTGGACCCCATTTCTCTTTCTCTCTCTCCCCACCCCACCTGCTGGGTGGGCTTTTTGCCGCCTCTAGGCTTCCTGTTGGCTTCCAGTGCTCACCCCTAACCTTCCTAGGATCTGTAAGTAATAATTTCCTCTGTTTCATGCATTTTGGTTTCACCTTTTCATTGTGTCTCACCCAACCAAAACACTCCAACCAGGCTCTCCCCTGGTAAGGAAGGGCTCTCCTAGAGAGAGGCTCTCTTGGCTCATGGTCATTCCAAAGAAAGAGACCTCAACAGCAAATTAGAAAGAAACCATTGGCCAAGTGCAGTGACTCACGCCTGTAATCCTCGCACTCTGGGAGGCCGAGGCGGGTTGATCACTCAAGGTCAGGAGTTCGAGACCAGCCTGAGCAACAGCGAGACCCTGTCTCTACTAAAAAATAGAAAGAAATGATCTGGACAACTAAAAATATATAGAGAGAGAAAAAATTAG
>NW_012147919.1:2666887-2743512 GCF_000956105.1 Propithecus coquereli
GCTAGGATTACAGGCCTGAGCCCCCGCACCCGGCCTGATAATTCATTCTTTATGCATTTGAGGGGTGGAAACTTTTTCAAAGCATCACTTTTCTCTAAAACTAAATCTCCTCAACGTTCAATACTTTCCAAAAAAGCTGACTTTTTCTACTACGAATTACCACTTTTTCTCCACCCATATTGATTAAAACATAATTGTCAGTTTCACATTTAATTCAATTGTTTTTCAAAGTTCTCAAGCAATGTGAATTCATTCACATGTGATTCTTCCCAACACTGGGCTTTAAAACAATGTGTTAATGTAACGTCTAATTATTAATAAACCGGTTTGTAAAATCTGAATATTAAAAAAAAATCCCAATTACTAAATTGGCATACAGATGACCCAGACTTCAGCATTCTTTCCCTTTGTCCTTCCTGGCCCTTAAGTGGGTATCCTGACTTCAGCTCCTTCGGGTTTCTTCATCTTGCTCCTGTGACCCTTGACGGAAACGCCCAGGGCCTCGACTTTGAAGGTGAAGGAGCTATGGCCTGATCTCGTTTAAGACCCGAGACTTGTCATCAGCCTCTGCAAGCTCTCGGCTCTGTCCTCACAGCGAGCAGGGCCACGTTCCAAGGAGGAGCAATGAATAGAAAGGGTTTTGCTCCTTAAACCAGGTGAGCGATGATTTTTAAGAGGCTTTTCTAGCCATGGCGAAGCAATTTAAATAACAAGGCTCAGGATTAGCCCTTTATAGTATCGAGGTGGAAAAAAAAAATCCACGGAGGCAGTGAAATGAGAAAGGTAGACGAGCATTCATTCTCTTACAATAGATCCATTTCCCATCTTGCTAAGCACACACAGTCACAATTATATTGCTTTCCGCCGACTTGTATACACACTTCCTCCCTGCTATAAACACACAAGCGCCTCCATAGATAAAAACCGATTTTAATATAGAAACCCCGCTATCTATAATTCATGCTCTTTAGCCTTTACATATTTATTCTGCATTTTAATTAAGGCCAAAATCTGAATACTTTAGATGAATGGTTTCTTTTCTCTTTTATGCATAGCTTATAGGTAAATTACCTGGCAGAAGCCCAAATGTTAAGCAAACACAATAAAGCCCTTGACTGGAGTAAGCTATTATTGGACAACTGGCCCAGGGGAGCTCAGAAAGCTCTCTCCTTTCAAAGGTAACCATCTCGAGATTGGCAGGACTTGTCCCCCAGCAGTCACAAAAGAATGAGAAGACAAAACACCCAAGTTTGGGGATTACCAGTACAGCACACCTTTCTACAGGGTATCAGCGCTGGGTCCTATTGGGTGACATCTGGGAAGAGAGTTGACCAGGGGCTAGTGAGACAGAAAGGGCTTTGGGAAGACCCCTTGAGACAGGGAACTGGCAGGCGTTGCTTCAGGCATTACTTCAGGCATTGCTTACCTGAGTCAGGAAGTCTCCAAACTTGAGCTACCCTGCAGACAAGATGGAGCACCAGCACGGTGGCTCAGGCCAGTAATCTAGCACTGTGGGAGGCCAAGGCGGGAGGATTTCGTGAGCCTAGAAGTTCAAGACCAGCCTGAGCAAGAGTAAGACCCTGTCTCTACTAAAAATAGAAAAAATTAGCTGGGCATGGTGGTACACCTGTAGTCCCAGCTACTCGGGAGGCTAAGGCAGGAGGATCTCTTGAACCCAGGAGTTTGAGGTTGCAGTTAGCTATGATGGTGCCACTGCACTCTAGCCTGGGCAAAAGAATAAGACTGTCTTAAAAAAAAAAAAAAAACCCAAAGATGGAGGCAGGACAAGTTCCAACTGGCTAGAACCAAGATGGCGATGAAATCAACCACCATTATGGCTTCATTATACCCTCATTACCATAAAATTATCATAAAATTTTCTAAGGAAACCTCCCATTCCCATTATGCACCTAATGCCATGACACTTCCTGTTTGGCCATATTTAGTCAAAAGTAGGACATCACCCTAATTCCAGGAAAACACAGCCTGTTCCCAAGAAATAACATGAATATTCCTCCCCTTGTTTTCCCTGTAATTAAGCTGCTGCTTAAATTGAGGGACCCAAGGAACCATGGGGGCTGGTTCTCCTCTGTAGGGAGAACAAGCCTATACTCTGTCTATGGAGTAGATTTTCTATACTTCTTGAATAAAACTCACTTTCACTTTATACTGTCGGCTCACTCCTGAATTCTTTCTTGCATGAAGCCAAGGACCCACTTGGACTTCTTTGCTGTGTCACCCTGAAGTGTACCAGGAATTCATTGTCCAGGCCTGGGATTGTAGCTCCTGAAACTGACACTGGAATGATCCAGCTGACACAAAGAACAGATCTAAAAATAGAAAAGCCAAAAGCTCATACTTGCCGTTTGGTAGGAATGACCAGATTTTTCGACAAAATGTTTGATGCTTTGAAACCCTAGGAGGTTTCTCCATGAATAATATATCAAGGAAGGTGATCTTTACAATGTGAAACTTCACCTAAGGCCTGCCCAAGTAGGAGCCAATGCATTCTTTTTTAATTGCTAAAGCAATTAAATTATTAATTTAATTATATTAATATAATTTTTTTAATTATTAAAGTACAGCCTGTAGGCCACATCTGGACCAATGAATACCTGTTTTTATAAATAAAGTTTTATTGGAACACAGCCACATTCATCTGTTAACATAACAAAGTTCAGTAGTTGGGACACAGATCGTCTGCCCTGAAAAGCCTACAGTATTTATTCTCTGACCCTGTCCAGAAAAGGTTTGCCAAGCCCCACTCTCAAGAGCTGCACCTCCACATTCTGCCTTCTAGTTTCTTCCTTCAGGAAACAAGTGGAAATGAATCAGAGACATTTGGAATTCCCAACTTCTTTCCATTGTACTGTTTCAATTAAAAAAAACTGCTAAAAAAAAACCAGCAGACAATTCTTGCCAAGCATCTTCTCTTGAGGTAAAACAGCCCATGTTAATTTTCTAGGCTTCATAACGGTGCACCGCTAAACACTTCTAGACCAGCTAATGGTAATGAAGACAGTGCAAATAACACAGCAGGAGGACGTGAGGGCCAGGCACTGGGCTAGTACTTTGCCTCCATGATCTTATTTTAATATTCGTGCCCCCACAAGGTGGATTCTCCTGAACTACCTGTTTTATACTGGTGGTAAGAGACAGAGGCAGTTCTGAAAACCAGATGAATCTATCTGATTTTAAATCCTATCTTAACTACAGCCTCTTTGCTGCTGACAGTGATAGCTGACACTTAGATACTTATTCACCAAGCACTGTTCTATTAACCCTTACAATAATCATACAGATCAGGAAACTGAGGCTTGGGAATGTAAAATGACTTACCCAAGGTCACCCAGCCCATGAGAGGGGGTGCCAGGGAGTTGGCTCCAGAGCCAGCTGCTATACTTGACCACTGGCGCCTGTGACTAAAAAGCTTTGTCTCTGTGGGGCTCAGCTTTCTAGCTGTAAAATAAGGGGTCTACCTTTCCCAGGCTCAGCAAGCTAAGATGAATAAAGAGTACCTTTGAAGATGTAACAAAAAACTGTAATTTGCTAAACAAATAACCTTTATGAACAATGGAATAGATTTCCCATTCTCTCTACACCTCAGAAGCAGCAGCTGCCCAGTGGACACCGTGGACGTCAAAATTCTGCCTCCTGGTTCCACCATGATGCTTGTCCGATTCAAGGTAGATGATGTATCAGGGGAGGACTCCACAAGAACATGCACTTCCCCGCTTCCTCTTACGTGAACTTTTAGAGGTGCTGAGGGTTCCCAGACCACCATTTAAAACGCACACTAAATACATGCATACCTAAATAAATAAATATCGAGAAAGCAGAAAGGCCATGTCGATGACATCGATATAGTAAAGTTATTAATTGATGCTTATAAAGGAATTGGGAGGGGGGCCTTCCCACCGTCCATTCTGCTGTCTTTGGAGAGAGTACCCTGATGTCCCCTGTAAGAATCACCTTGCCCGTATGGGATCAGTCCAGCAGGAACACATTTCAAATGTGCGCTGTCCTCGCCTGGCCAAGAGCAGGACACCTCCCACACCACGCTTCTCAGAGCTGGCTTGGGAACTCCCAAAAGAAGGACTCTTTACAGACCCTGCTAACAAGGTCCTCTGCAGTGGCTGAGTTCCTGTACCTGCCCAGCCTGGCTTCCCTCTGTCCTGAGAATTGCCTGATAGCCTCCCAATTAACTTGGTCTTTCATAAGTTAACAAAACTGGTCTCTGTTACTTGTAACCAACCAACACTAGTTTTTACAATGCCAGACACGCTGTTCTTTAAAAAAAAGAAATTCAGTGTCATTTCAGTCTCACTTGGGTTTCTTTTCTAAGAATATTTTATACCAATTTTGTTTCCACTTTTACCTTTGAAAATAAATCTAGATAGCCATTTTTATATGCAGATAGGGTAGAAATTGACTAAATATGGACAGACCTACAATGTAAAATTAAAAAGCTATACTTTATGAATATTTGCCTTAAATGGTAATACATTTTAAGTGCATTTATTTTTAGTTCATCATTCAGATCCTATCATCAAATTTGTTAGTTTTACTCCCTGGCACTGGATATCTAAAGCTTTGTAAACAGAGAGTCTCTGAACTCAACTAGGTCTTGACCTCAATCTGTTGTCCAAACAGGTGCAAATTTGCTGCAAAACATTATTGTCTACTTCGTATTTTACTCTGAAATGAGTTACTTCATTAAATGCATTTATAAATGATCCACAATGTCTACAGAATTTCTTCAATCTCTTACATTGGTAAACATCACAAGAAAGGAAACAGTTACCTGGCACACCTTGTTCACAGGGAACCCATGGGAACCCTGGGAACCACTGCTTTCTTCACAACGTGCTTATTTATAAACTCTCTGTATAAATACGTGTCCCACAGCTTAGATACTGCAACGTTGTCCCATAATATCTGGAATGAAACCTAAACTTCTGACCATGGCGAGCTAAGCCCTCCATTAAATGGCCACTGCCTAGAGCTCCACTTCGGCACAGACCCCCCCGCCGAGAGCGGCCGTGCTGTCCCCTCCGGACCTTGCACTTGCTCTTTCCTCTACCTGGAATGCTCCTCTCATCTCTAGGACTGGCTCCTGCTCGCCATGCCATTTGGGGCTCAGCTGAAATGTCACCACTTTAAAAAGGGCTTTTTCAGACCACTTGGCCTCAATACTCCCCGCCCTGCTCCGTTTCACTCCCCAGCACTCGATGCCGTGGAAACTGCATTATTGATGCTTGGCTTCCGTGTCTGCGGCCTCAACCACAGTGCGAGATTTGTGAGAACGGGGATTTGGTATTTCTAGCACTTAGAACAGCCTCTGGAACAGAATGCTTGTGCAAGGAAAGGAGGAAAGAAGATAATGAGAAAAGAAGGAAGGGCGGAAAGCCGAGAGGCGGGAGGAGGAAAAAGGCTTATGAAGCATGGATGTCCTTTCGACTGGCTATTAATTTCTGTAATCTGTTTCCAAAAGCTAGGACATGTTTGCCTCTCCCCAAATATCTTCTGATTATAACAACAATAGTGATTCATAGGGGCAGGTCTAGGTTTTGTGGGAACATACACAGTTTTGGAGGCTGTCTTTAAGATAAGAATATAAAATTATCAACATAATACCAGATACAGAAGTGCACATTTATTTAAAATGAGAAAAGAAATCACAGCACCTGGTAAGTGTCTTGGAAGTGTCTTTTCCTTTTCTTCTCGGATGTCTCTGGGTCATTTGCCAAAAATGCTCAAACAGAAATGCTCCCTGAAAGTGACCTGGCCTCTGCTACACCCGCCAGGACATTCGATGACTCCCAGCAACTCTCAGAACTCACAGGGGTCCAGGCACGTGAGGTCCCAGAGGCTGACGCATCATTTTCTTCCCAGCACGTTGCCTCTGTGCCCCACAATTGTAAAACGTTGTGCCCTGGTCGTACTCCAGGTCTTCACTCATATTATCATTTAACCCTTACAACTGCCCGATAGCAAAGCCCCACTGATAAGAAATCCCCATTTCCCAGGTGGAGAACCTGCTTCAGAGTTTGTGATGATTCTCCGCAGTGTTTATTGATCATCTCTGAAAACATGTTCCGGGCCTAGTGAAGTAATCTACTTTCTTCGGAGAACATGAACTGGTTTGAAGAAGTCCGACAATGCCACCATCTCCCCATCTATCTTACACTTTTATTCCATCTTAACAATATTCTTCATTAATCACCTATTCCCCAAGCTGTAGCTCAATTTTTTTAATTTCCCGACCACACTTCTAACATCTTTACGTTTGCTTTCATTATTTCTGTTTGCAGTAGCTCTAAATTCAGTTTCCTCCCAAGTTTCATTAACATGCTCTTTGCTCCCTCTTGCAAATCACAAAGACAGGCACATTTAATGATTTTAAAGTATGTCTTCACTACAAAAGTGAGCCTTGAGCTGGGAGGGAAAGGCAGACAACATATGAGTTACCACTTCTCACTGAACACAGCAGCTGGAGTCAAAAACATTGATAACTCCCCGTGCTGGTGCGGCTTCTGGGGGCTGGGGGATGGGTACGATTCCTCGCTCGTGAGATGTAATTTGGTACTTTTCTGTATACATTTGGCAATTGCTATCAAAATTACAAATGTATTTTTACCCTTTGGCTCAGAGTAAACTGAGTTGTGAACTCCACTCCTAGCAATTTATTTACGTATGTATATAACTACACATACGCTCACACATATGCAAAGAAATGAATGCCCAAAGTTATTCACTGCAGTGTTGTTTCCAATAATACCAAGTTATAAGCAGGCTTGTGTCCATCAGTTGGTGCCTGGTTAAATAAATCATGGCATAGCCATATAGTGAACTATTAGAAAGCCGAAAAAATAAGCACTTTACATTCAAATATGAAAGGAACTATAAGATACATATAGAAAAAGTAGAGAAAGCAGGCACGAAATAATATGTCTATGCATGACTTTTTATTTAAAAAAGGAAAAATCACATTTTTTATTTAGATGAATAAGAATATCACATGAAGGATAAACACGAAACTATTAATAATGGTTTCAAGTTTTCTTTTTGGAAGGTATGGGAATTAGGACAGGAAAAATATTTTCTACTACTTATGTTTTTATCATTTTTTTTTGCATTTTTGATATACAGGACTGGATGACCTTGTCAAAAACTAAAATTAAAAATTAAATGGAGAGAACAGAGATTAAATCATCCAACACCCCAATCCCTAAAGAACATCACCGGCCATTAGTCATCATTGCAGGATGGATGTAGTATCAGAAAATCTTAAAATTCTTTTCATCATGCCAAAACTTATTAAAGCTAAGAAGGCAGTTCCTGTCGGTTGTAAATTGGTGAACTTAATGTCCTTAACAAAGACTCTATTGAAGAAAAAAAAAAAAAATTTTTAAAAAGACTCTTGAGGGAGATGGTGGAGCCATTTTCAGCTGATAATTGATTTTGTCTGCCCAGAATCCTTTTCCCCCTTTTCACTGTGGCAATATCCTTCTTTTGCTTTCCCAAACTGTCCCTCCGTCACCTGGTGGGCACAGCCCAGTCACAGGTCCACTTCCTTCCCACAAGGTGGACATGTGACTCAGGCTGGCCAATAAGAGTTCTCTGACCTTGAACACAGTGATTGGCCCAGGATAGGGCACATGACCCAGGAAGATCCAGTTGGAATCCTTATTCCAGGAAAGGAAAAGGGAGGCCCTTATTCTTGCTGAGACTATGGGCACTAAAGACGTGCAACCTGGAGCTGCCAATGACCTTCTCCATTGCCACATAGAAGCAGGAGGGTAAAGGCAATGGAGGGTGAAGACAATACAGAGAAAAGCAGATCCAAAAGATGGAGAGAAATGGAGCCCTAATGCCAGTTAGAACTCCTGGAACCAGCTATACCTGAAGTCAGTGCCATTCCCTAGTCTTCTCATGTATTTGAGTCAATAAATTCCCTATATTGTTGGGGCCAAGTTAAATTAGTTTCTATCACTTGGAACCAAAAGAATCCTGACTAATATACTCTTAATCAATGATCAGCCACACTGAGTCATTTGTTCAGTAATGAGGATGATTCATGCCAATCGCCTTACTAGCGTCTCCCAGGTCCTTCTTATGACTAAGGACTGATGAAATCCATAGTTGCTACAATCTTGCTGTCATCGGGTTTACACTCTTACCTACTGAGTTAATGCCATGAATCAATCAATACTTAAAGGCATTGTTCTAAGAATACAAGTGCTGTCAAAAAAAACAGATCTCCTTTGACAGTGACTGTCCTGGGGGTGAAGATAAAGCTCAGAGTAGGCAGCGAAGTCACCATAATTGTAGACTGTGATGTTATTTGCTCCTGCCATAGTCATCCTGAGCCCACCTTCTTTAATGGCTGAGGTACAGAAAGCAGTTTAAGAGAGTGAGTGACTCACAGCAACATACCACCTGGAATTCCTTCCAACTAAGGAAGTGAGCAAGACTACGGGGTTTGCCGTTGACAGAATCCAAATCCAAGCCTCTGTTGTGTAGTAGCAGTGTGTCTTTGGGCCAGCTACCCAAGCCCTCTGCACCTCAGCGCCGATCTGTAAAATGAGGAAGATAAATGCTCCTATCTCGCAGGGTTGCTGCAAGGACCTGATGAGATGTTACAGATAAAGAGCTAAACACAATGCCACTGGTGGGATCCAGAACACACTACCCCACAGTGGCATAGTGAACATTTTAAGCTAAAGGAATTTGAGGAACAGTATGTGCAGGAAAGATTTTTTGACCTTCCCCTGAAGCAGGCCATAGAACCGAGGAGGGTTCATGGCCTCCCAACCTACCCCGAAAGCAGGTCATACGACCCTCATGCGGGAGGTGCCCTCCCTGTTCCTGGAGGAGGGGAGTGTCCTCACCTCTGAAGACGCGGGGACACAGGAAGGCATCCGAACCAGCAGCCTTGCTCAGTTCGCCCAGTTTATTACGTTTACCTCGTGCCCCCTTTGCCCCGTCCTCTTTCTCCACGACTGTCCACTCCTTGTCAAACCCACTACAACCAACGCTCGAGTCTAAATGCTTCTTCAGGTCTTCACATCCTTACGAATGCTCCCATGTCATATAAAACTTGAATAGTGTGTATTTTTGCTCTTGTTAATCTGTCTTTTGTTACAGAGCCCCAGCCAATGAACCTAAGATCAGAAGAAGAAAAATATAAGATTTTCTCCTACACCAGACATAAAAGTGCTCAATAAATATTAGCAATCAATATCATGTATTCATTCAATAACATCAATTGATCTCAATCAGTAAAGGCCAGTGGAGATGAAGTGGAGAACATAAAGTTAATCAGGCACAGATCTTACCTCCAGATAACTTACTGTCTATTAATAAGAGAGCCAGGACTAGGAATATAAACAACTATTAATAAAATAACAATAATAGGGAACATGTCCTAGACCAGGCCCTGGAGATTTGATAACAAATAAGACAATCATCTTTGGCTTCACGGAGGGTATGTTTAATTGGAGGAGACTACCAATAAATGTCTAAGTTAAGGTTCTGATAAGGGGTGCAAAGGAGGAGTGAGCAGTGTTAGGAGAGCAATAAAGGGGGTTGTAGGTGGAGTATCTCCACGTGAAAGTGATGTATGGAGAAAGTGACCCTCGGGGAGACCAAGAAGGAGGTGAAGGCAGAAACAGGAGTGGGAAGGGGAGGAGGCCATGCAAAGGCTGGCCTCCCCCAAGGTCAGACAGAGAGCAGCTCTCGGGAACCCAGGACCCCACAGGGGACTCGGCTATGCAAAATAAGCCTCAGAGTTATCCAGCCCGAGGCCGACAAGCCAGACCTTCTATTCCATCACCCAGAGTCCTTGGCAAAGAACCACCGGGGAGACACAAACACAGGCACTTCTAACTCTCTCTGGTTGTGGGCAAAGTAGCTCCAGCAACCCCAGGGGATCCTCCGATGCAGACGTGCAGGTGCCGGCGGTGGGGAGCAGAAGCCCAAAATCCGGGGGCAGGCACACAGAGCAGTTAGGGGGACCCTGGGCGATGTGGCGGAGTTCCAACAGTGTCCAATACACATCGGATCTTGGCCTCCGCTAGGGAGGGGATATCAGGAAAGGCTTCCCTGAGGAGGTGACATTTTAGCTGAGCAGCAGCAGCAGCTAAGCAAAGGGCAGACGTAATTTACTTTGAGATTAGCTACAAGGTTATTTAGATATAAAATTTCTGTAAAAACAGGGAATCTGGGGATCTTGCAGGATGCCATTCTCATCTGTGTTCTGCTGCAGCCCTGACACTCTCTGCTGAAGCCATTAGTGGCCATGCCAGGTGGCTGGGCTCGCAGCCACCTCTGGTGACATGCACTGTAACCAGAGATCAAGAGCTCTTACCGGGAAGCACTTGACAGCCTCAGAGCTCAATGACTCAACCTTTCGGTGACCGATTCCCTCGCTCATCACAAACGCTCCCAAACACAGAGCACTTGTGCCCGGGCTGCGCTGGATGGATGGCGAAGCCTCCTAACTCTCAAAGCCTGTTGCCGTGGATCACGTTTGCTGGGCACAAAAGCTCTGAAAGACCTCAACCTCACTCCCAAGCGTGATCCTAACTCCTACTTAAAAAAATGAGATCCAAGAAACAAGTTGTAAGAGAAACTCAATCTCAATCTTTCTAGACCAGGGCTTCTCAACCTGGGGGCAGTTTTGTCCCAGGAGACGTTGGCAGTGACTGGGGACGTTTTTACTTTTCACAACTACAGGGGGTGGGGGTGCTCCTGGCATCTAGAGGGAAGAGGCCAGGGACGCTGCTAAACATCCTGCAGTGCCCAGGACAGCTCCCCACAGCGAAAAACTATTTGGCCCCAAACGGAAATCACGCTGAGACCAGAGCAATAGTCACACGCATGGCAAAGGTCAGATCTCCAATCCACGACCTCTCTTTTTTGTGTCAGGATCAGTGATGTGGTGTATGTAAGTCACAACTTTTTCAGTTTCAAGTAGCAAAAAAAAACCCTGTTCAAACTATCTTAAGCATAAAAGGTGGGTTATTGCTCAAATGGTTGATTAGTCATGGCAGAACCCAGAGGTTCTAATGATGTCATCGGGAATAATCTCTCTCTCTCTCTCTCTCTCCGTCTCCATTCCTTTTTCCCTCCCCCTCTCTCTCCCTCTTTCTGTCCTTTCTCTCAAGCAGGTGGAGGCTCAGGGGCACAGGCTCACATCCTGCCAAACTGACAGCCCCCGGGCCAGAGAGCCCTTTCCTGATACTGCAGCGATGTCATCATCTGGCAACTGGCTTGACTTTATAACTGAGTGACTTGACCGCCCCGAACCAGTCCCTGTAGCCAGGGAATGTGGAACTGCAATCGGTCAGGCCTGAGTCCTGTGTCCGCCTATGGAGTAAGGATGAGTAAACCCACCCAGCACCGGTCACTGAGATTGGTTCCCAAGAGAAACGGGGGTGCTTTACGTGTAATTGTGTATTTAATCCTCATAGCAGCCCTGGAACAGAGACAGTATATATAGCTATTGTGCAGACATGGAGACCCACTGAGAAGGCAACATGGCTGCGTGATTGGGGTTGCAGTGTCTGGAGCCAGACGGCCTTGTCTGCACAGTGGGAAGTGGTTTGTCCTGAGAATCAAATAAGTTAATACATATAAAGGGTTTCCAATCATGCCTGGGACAGACAGTGCTTGGTAAATGTCAGCTGTTGCTTTTGAGAACTAACCAGCTGCTCATTTATAGAAGAAGAAAGTCCAGAAAGGAAATCTGACTTCCTTCAGATCACACAGAGGGTCTGTGGCCAGTGCAGGACAAAAGGGCCCACTTGTCCTGACCCCTTGTCCGGTGCTCGTTTTACCACCCCGCGAGCCTTTCTGAAGACGTCGGTCCACTCTCAATTCCATCAGCCCCAACAGTGGGACACACACCCTAGAAGCCAGCACCTGTTAATTTTATACATTTTCCACCCCCCGTGACATGCCAGCCTCCCCAGATGGAAAGCAAGCTCAGCCGCTGTGGCGGTTCAGAGCCTCCCCTCTCTGGGTCAGGGTGTGCTGGGGGGTCATCCTGCGCCTGCGGCTGCAGAAGGGTGAGGCGGTCCCAGCGTTAAGGCTCACGCACACTGCCGGGCTCTCCGCCTCTTTTTCTCGGGCACCCTGATATTTATTCCCTGCTCCTTCCGTTTACGAGGTAGCTGCGGGAGAGGGAAGCTGTGTGCTCCTCTCAGGCAGCACAAGAGGCAGAGAGAAGGAAAGGTTATGGCTGTGTTTACTTTACTTAGTGCTGTTTTCCCGCCTGCCTCCCCATCAACGCTCAACAGCAATCCAAGAGCATATTATTAACCAAAGAGCTTTTGCAGGTAAACACCAAACAGGGCCTAGGTAGAGAGGCAAAGATAAATGCCAATTTCAAAATTAAATTGCTATTTGCCTGCATGCCTAAGAGAACGGGAAGAGAACAATGGGAATAAGAAAGGAAGCTTCCATGGGGGGGCACCACAGTGTGGAGGGAAGCTGGGTCCTTCCCACCCATCCACAGCGAGATCAAAGAACGAAGGCTGAGATCGTGGTGAGGATTAACATTCGCTGAGTGTTTGCATGTGCCAGGCACGCTACACTGCTTCATCCCCCGCCCACAGCCCCCCTGTACAGACACAGGTGTCTTTACGATCACCTCTTGACAGCCGAGGAAACTGAGGCCGAGGGAGGCCAGGTAACTGGGACAAAGTCATATTGGGTAGAATGCAGAGGCCAGGGTTTGAAGGCAGGCAGTCTGGTTCTGCCTCCCGTGAACTTAAATTATGCAAAATTACCCCCTGGATCTGTGCATAGGGCCGTAATGCTTGTCAGATCTGAAGGTGTCTTTTGAGTTAATCAGTTACTCATCCAACAAAATATTGATCAACTACCCATTGTCAGCCACTATAAGATAGAAACCAAAACACCACC
Organism: Propithecus coquereli; assembly: GCF_000956105.1. Lineage (NCBI taxonomy): Eukaryota > Metazoa > Chordata > Mammalia > Primates > Indriidae > Propithecus > Propithecus coquereli. The sequence goes on from NW_012147919.1 coordinate 2,679,821, forward strand.
TAGAACATTCTCTTGCCTCCTTACAAGAACGGCTTCTACTTATCCTGCCAGAGGGAAATCGGGGCTCTTCTGAGAGAGAGGCTGATACAGCACATGGCAGGGCGGGGGGGGGCGCGGCATCTCCTCCTCTGGCTACTCAGGCCCAGTCAAGCACGGAGCCACGTAGCTCAGTGGACAAGGCAGTAGGAGACCTCGGTTTTAATCCCAGTCTCACCTCTCATGTGCTAGGTGCCACCCCGGGAAAGTGACACAACCTCTCTTGAGCGTTTTTCCTCTTAGTGCAACATCTAAAAAATAAATAAATAATATCTACCACTTGGAGTTCTTGTAAGGATTAAACAAAGATCTTTATCACTCAGCTGAAGTTCAACTTTGCCTGCAGGAACCGGGCTGCAGACTGCTACCCTGCTGCTCATAACCGTCAGACAGTCTCTCCATCACCCGAGTGTTCCTGGCCTAAGAATCCCCTGTGGCCACCCGCTGAAATCTCATTGCAGCCTGTGCCCTCTGGTGGCACCTAAATCCATCTGCACCCAAAGGGATGGCTCCGATGAAGCTTGCTGAAGCTCTGTGCACAGTGCTGCCGCGGAGTGAGCGTCAGCTGATGTTATTATCACCGTGAAATCCAAACTGATTTCCCTATTAAGAGTTTGAGTAAGCAAGTGGTTAATGGAAGCGTATTGATACAACTGACTTTCTCCTTACTGAAAACTCCTCACTGATGGGCTCCTGTGGTCAAGTCACCTCTGACTGCCCTAATTCTCCATTAAACACAGTGATTAGTAGGAACCTGCCTACGGCAGTAATAGCCAACATTTTTAGCACCTAACTGAAGCCAAGCAAAGAGCTGAGCACATGAGCCCATGAGCCCTCAGCACACCGTCCCGAAATGGAAACTGTGGTCATTCCCACGTTACATGTGAAGACACTGAGGCTCAGAAAAGGAAATTCACTTGTCCCCAAGTCACACTTCCTGGAGGTGACAGAACGAGACTTCAAACCGAAACCTGCTGGCTGCCAAGCCCGAGATCATGGCCATTCTGCTGGACTTCAAAGTATGCCTGCAGGAGTGAGTCCCTGACAGTGTGTCCTTGGCTACTGCCTTCAAGTATCCTTCAGAAAAAGTGACACTTAAAGCCCCCTAGGGGCCGGGCGCAGTGGCTCACGCCTGTAATCCTAGCACTCTGGGAGGCCGAGGCAGGTGGATCGTTTGAGCTCAGGAGTTCGAGACCAGCCTGAGCAAGAGTGAGACCTCGTCTCTACTAAAAATAGAAAGAAATTAATCGGACAACTGAAACTATATAGAAAAAAATTAGCTGGGCACGGTGGTGCATGCCTGTAGTCCCAGCTACTCGGGAGGCTGAGGCAGGAGGATCGCTTGAGCCCAGGAGTCTGAGGTTGCTGTGAGCTAGCCTGATGCCACGGCACTCTAGCCCAGGCAACAGAGTGAGACACTGTCTTAAAGAGAAAAAAAAAAGCCCCCTAGGTTTCTAAAGCCTGCTTGTGAGGTGTGGTGCACGCATGTCTCCACCTGCGATGATTAGCACAGCCTGCCTTTGGCTGTCACCCCAAGTCAACACTGTCTTATGTAATTGCCCTATTAAACAATCTCTTTTACCAGCCCAATCTGGGTTAAGAGGGAAAAAATTGCCATAAATAATTTGACACAGCCAATTGGAAAGTTCAGGGGTAGAAGCTAATTCAGAGAAGGATCCAAGCCCTCAAATGGTTCCTGTGGCGTCGACCCCATGGCCCTAACTTCCTAGGTGCTGGCTTCTTTCTCAGGTGTGCTTACCCTCCCCAGGAGCTACGTGGCTACCACCGGGTCTAGGCAGATGTGCTGGCAGCTCAGTTTCTCTGCTCGCAGTTGCAGCAGAGATCTCCCACAGCGCTTGGTTAGTCCATCTGGGAACTCACTGGCTAACACCCGAACCAATCACTTCCTGCAACAAGGAAGTATTGTCATTTGATGGACAGAGCTGGGTCATGTGAGCAGCCCTGGAGCCTGAGGGAGAAAAACCCACCCAAAAGGGCCTAGGTAGACAAAGACAACCAAAGATGTGTCCCCCCCCAAGTGGAAATGGAGGGAGATTTCCTCCACTCTTCCCAAATGGAAATCTCCTGTTAGCACCAGAAGAAGCAGCGTTAGATGCCAGACAGACAAGAACCACACTATTTCTCTCCTTTCTTCACTTTCCCAATCAAAAGGCACATCATGTTAGACCCTCTTTCATCCAACCCATTTCTCCTGACCTTGTTCTGTGACTTGAGAAGTAGCACAACATAGCGGAAGCTGTATGTATAACTCTAAGGATGGTGTAAGAGAGAGAGAGACAAATGACCGAATTCTTTTCCCAAAGTTTTGCAGCAGCCTCAGAGGTGTCTGGTTTATGGATACACATTAAAGAACCTTTTCATGAGGGCTGTTTTATGTGAGAAAGCCGTTTAAACAAGGAGGCACTTGACTGCTCCTTCTAAATGAAAATTTTCAATTAGTCTGAAGAAGTTAATTACAACGTCCTTTAATAACTGCACTTGTGATTCTGCAAATCCTCTATTAATTGATTCAACCGTATGCCCCCAAACCAAGAATCCGCAAACAGGTAGAAAAAGACCAAGAAAGGAGAGGGGGGTGGAGGAGACAAAGGTAAAGAAGTGCTGTGCTGTCTGCTGGGAAGACAAGGTACAGAAGGCCAGTGTGGGAGAACTATTGAAAACTGCGGTTGGTGAGGGATTGGGGAAATTCATCCTATAGAGCAAATAAATAAGCTGCTTGCAACATATACAATACTAGCGGGATGCATCTTGCCACTGCAGCAACTCAGAATGAAAACAATTCTGTGGAGCTTGGTCCAGACAATTAAAAAGGAGCTACTAGGTCCACATTCTCCTACCCAATGTAGTTTGGGAAGATGCTACACATAGTAGCTCTCTGTGTTGTAGAAAAGATCATTAAAGGGGAAGCCAGAAACCAGGAAATTCCAGTCCCAGCTTTGAAAGCGATGGCTGCTGTGTCCCCCTGAAGTGCACAGTACAGGGGCATCAGACTGGCTTGGGTTCAGGTCCTGGCTCTGCTCCCGCCTGGCTGCATGGCCCTGGCCATGGGACTTCATCTCTTTGCGTCTCAATTCCCTCGTCCATTAAATGAAGGAAACAAACTCATCTACATCATAGGGGGTCTTGTAACAACTAAATGAGATAATGCATATAAACTTAAACTGTTTAGCATTGGCTCTGGAACATGGTAAGAATTCAATAAATACTTAGGATTGTGTTGGTCTGTTATCCTAGCTGTTATCCTAACAATGCTGCATAACAAACCACTCCAAAACTCATGGACATTTGACAATAAGCATTAGTACCTTACACACACATCTGCAGGTTCGCTGGAATTCAGCGGGGCTTGGTTTCAGGATGTGGGCTGGGTCCAGGACCACTTCTCATGTCTCTGATCCTCCTTGGACTAGAAGCTACTGAGGCATGTTCTGCTCGTGGAGAAAGGCAATAGCTGACAATGGGGACTCTAACCACAGAAAGAAGCACATTCTAAGACTCTGCTCACATCTGCTGACTTCCCATTGGCCAAAGCAAGTCACATAGCCAAAACCAAAGTCAAGGGGCAGGGAAATATACGACGCCCATGGAGATGGGAGGGAGGGAGTTATAGCTACAAAATAATTAACTAATCTAGCAAAACCATTTTAGTTATATTTGATGATGAACACACAATTATTCCAAAGCAGGCTAGGATATGATGAGTATCACATGAGTGGCTGTTACGGACTGGGTACCCCCACAGATGTTTATGGTGATGTTCTAACCCCCAATATGACTGTATTTGGAGATGGGGCCTTTAAAGAGGTAATTAAAGATAAATGAGGTCATGGGGAAGGAGTCTGTAATCCAACAGGGTTGGTGTCTTTTCAAGAAGAGGAATAGACACCAGAGATGTCTGATGTGCCCACAGAAAGGCCATGTGAGGACACAGCGAAAAAGGAAGCCATCTGCAAGCCAAGGAGAGAGACCTCAGCAGGAACCAAACCTGCCGGCACCTTGATCTTAGACTTTCCAGCCACCAGAATTATGAGAAATAAATTTTTGTTGTTTAAGCTACCCAGTCTGTGGAATTTTCTTATGGAATCCAAGAAAACTAATATAGTGGTAGAGAAAATAAATACTAAAGGAGGAAGAAATTGCTTAGAGAGAGAAGGAACCAAACTTCACACAGAAGATGCTATCTAGTTAAAGGACAGGTGGTAATTCAATAGAGAAGATGGAAGTGACAGGGAAGATGATCTCCTAGGTGCAAGAGATGGCCTTAGCCATTCTGACAAGGGACAAAAAGACAACAGCTAACAGTGTGTCATTTGCACTTGGCTGCAGACACTTCACTAGGCTCTTTACATATGTGCTCTTATTTAACCCCCAAAACAACCCTAAGACATGGGTGTCATCAGTATCCTACATCTGAAGAAAAAAAAAGGTTTGGCAAGGTAAGAGTTAACATCCAAGGATGTTGTGCAACAGAACTGAAATATGTCAGCAACTTCTACTCATTGGTTGCTCTTGGCTGAGGCCTAGAAAACAAAGTTCGTGGCCTGAGAATGTGGACCACAAAGTGCTCCTAAGAAATATCAGACAAAGAGTGAAAGAAAAAAATCAAATGTTTCACCAAGGCATAGAGAACTGTAGAGAAGGGGAGAGAGAGAGAGAGACAGAAGCAGAAGCTCTCTCTTCTCTTTGTCCATTTGATACAATAAAAACGGCAGCTAATAGTTGCCAGGAAAGTAGCATGTGTCAGGTGCTGTTCAAAGCACCGTATAATGTTTACCATTTTCTAATCTATTGGCTTACTGAGAACAGTAACCCTGAGGTGGGTACTAAAACTGCCCCCATTCTGCAGATGAGAAAACTGAGCCGCCCCATGCCACACAGTGAGGCGGACTATAAACAGTCTGAATGCAGAGGCCACGCTCCCACCTCCTGCATGTTCTCCCGCCTCTTGTACTGCTGGGATGTATCTCAGGAAGAAATTTCCCTTGCTAAAAAATTGCTTTGATCCTGCCTCTTCTCTGTTTGTAAAACAGCAGTGATCCCATTGCCCGCAGGACAAAGTCCACAGCCACTACCTTGGCACTCGAGGTCATGTGCGCCTGTGCCCATCTGACCTTTCCAACTTTCATGTCAGTCGAACTGCTCTGCTCACCTCAAGCCAATGCACAAGCCCCAGCATCATCCTCTGCCCCAAAAGAACAGCCCCTCCTCCCGCCTCTCCAGCCTCACTCTCTCGCAGTGACGAGCACCATGCAACAGCCACAGCCTGCGTGTGTCCTTCTCGGATGTCCCCAGTAGAAGGCAGTTTCGGGAGCCCACAGCTTTTGATTCATTTGGGGGTCTCCACTCCCCTTTCTCCTCGTCCTATTCAGTTAGTCACCAACTGTCTGAGAGTGGTTTAAAGAGAGCGCTGCGCTAACAAGAAGAAAACAAGAGAAGGCTGTGCCTGTTCTTAGCAACCTCGCCACCCAACGAGAGACAGACCAGTGCAAATGTCAATAGTAACACCAAAGTGAGGCCTGTGTGAACCCCTGACGCTCCAGGCCACTCTGCCTAGAGCGCGCAGGTCGGCCTCTTAGGGTCGGTGGACCCCACAATTGCATGCCCCTTCAGCTAGGCACGCATTGCGGTGAGCTGACCACATGGAGCTCTCATCAGATTATATTCTCGTGAGATTCTTGTCCAGAAGCACTTAACCTAGTTCCTGCTCCTTCTCCTTAAGAGACAATGCCTCGGACACTTCAGGGGTCCAAGGGAGCATCGGGGCGGTAGGAGATGGAGAGAATTCATCACAGAGAACCTCGGAAGGGAGTCTGTGAAAGGAGCTCTTTACATAAACCTTGCAAACCTCGGGGCACACGTGGTTCCGTCTCAGGGCGACATCAAGCTCAGGAAGCGTAGCTTGGCATGGGGATGCGCTGAACACGAATTTCATTCTGTTTACATCCCTCCACTGGGAAAAGCCGTCCCCTCCGCTCAGACTCCGGGAATAAAGCCCACCTCGGGGTTTTGCATAGATAAAGCTGGTTGTGGCTGCAGATGACACTTTCTGATTGATATATTAAAACCCCGCCGTGAGGCACTAAGTGGGATCCCAAAATCTGGAGTCCCACTGCCAGGTGCAGGCGCCCAGCCGGCGAGTCTCCGCGGCCTACGGCGCCACCTGGTGGCAGGAGCCTGCTCTGCGCTTCGGAGAGGACTCGTTCCGCCGGGAATTAGGAAGCTCCCTGTGACCGCCCAGGAAAGCCAAGCAAGGAGAAGCAGGTGACACTGGGCCCCTCCCCCTGCCTCCCTGCTTCCCGGAATGGGGTGGCTGAATATGGCGCACCTGCCTTCTCCGCAGCGGCCTTGCCCATCCCTCCACATGTATTCCCTTTCTCCCCTAAAAAAGTCAAACTGCTCAGCTCAACCCCATTTGAGAACAGAGTAGAGGAAAAGAGAGTCAGTCAGCAATTGGGCCACCATTCACGATGCTTCAGGATGCATTTTCTCAGAATTTCTGTCGTATTTTATTATTTGACATTTTTAGTAGGCATGGACATTTAAAAAATCAAAATGAAACATGCAGTTATCATTTTGAAAATTAAGAAGGAAGTGAAGTGCACTGAGTTTCTTTTCTATTTTTTCACTAATGAGGATGGGGGGGGTCTTTAAAAAATATGTCTTCCAATAGAGTAAAATTTCACTTACGCTTTTTCCTAAATAATAGTGCATGGACTAAGAAATGTGTTAGGCCCTAGTAATTCCCTTTTTCACCTCTGCTTTCTTTTCCAAATGCTGCATCTCTTTGATTTCTCAGGAATGCAGGGAATTGAAACCTCAACACCCCCATACTAAAAAACTGACTTTAATAAGCAGGTCTCACGCTTTACTCCCACCAGAATGATTGGGATGAAAAAGATAGAAAATGCCAAGTGCTACTGAGAAGTTGGATCACCTGGAACTCTCCTACGCTGATGGTATGAGGTCAAGGAGGAGGAGGGCCAGCCGGTCATCCACTGTTTTAACCACAGACTGACTTCCGTCCTACCCTGGGCGATTCTCTATTCTCTGAGCAGGTGAACAGTGACACCCAGTGGAAGCAAGGGAGAACAAGCTATCTTGGTACCAGCTGCTAACAAGAACTCTGTTGGAATTTATTTTAAATGACTTAGTAGGTACGTTTTTGAAAAACTGATGGAAGCCACCCATTTAAAAATAGGTAAAAGATATAAGGACACAAACAAAAGAATAAAAGTTTCAACTGGCAAATAAACATACACAAAAATGTGCTCAACATCACTAGTAATTAGAGAAAAGGAAATTGAAACAGCAATTAAATACCATTTCACCCACTTGATTGGAAACATTACTAAAGTCTAATCATCTCAAGCACTAACTAAAGTGAAGGGACATCTGGTACTCGTGGCACTCCCACGGTGCAGGTAGGAGGGTAAATTGGTTCTGCATTTTGGAGATCAACTTGACATTATCTTTTAAAATATTAAGTGCACATAACCCAACAATTCTGATTTTAAGAATTAATGCTAGATAATCATTATCATGTGTGCACAAGAAGACCAGTTCAATCTAGGTCATACTACTGTTCCAGAAAGCAAAGAAATATTTAATGAGTGATGGGTTCATGTCCAGAAGATATATGAGCCAACTTGAAGGGGGACCCAATGGCCAAAAACAAGTGAGGCGTCAAAACTAATAATTGCTGTAATTGACTGAAACACAGCAAATATTTAAAAATCTATGAGTCCATATTGATGCATAAGAAGGGGGCCAAGAAAACAAAACTTATACTCATCTACCATCTTTGGAAGCAACTATAATTTCACTCCTTATCTAAAGATTGGTAATTTTGCTCCTTATCTAAAGATTGGTAATTAATGGGAAAGAATTAAGCATTTATCCTACATTTCTATCATGAACTATATTTTAGGGTAATTTATAAGCTCAGTAGTTGGAAGAAGGCTCTACTTTACAGAAGAATGTCAGCTAATCAATGCAGAATATATGGTAGAATTTGCAAATCAACATTTTGCAAACCCTAAATAAAATAGTTGATTGAGACAAGGATCAGCATTTGGAGAAGTGATGGGAACTTGACACTTGCATGGTGTCAAAAGATCCTTCCACAGATCACTTTCTGTTTGCTAGAGAAAATAGGCAGCTTTACACTACAGAAATATGACTGCTCCATTCTTAAGCCAGTAATCAGTGTTAGCATCTCTAACTGTGGGACAAACAGATATCGCGTGTTTTCTGTTGCACTGAAATGTGAAGTACACCCCCAGTACACCTACCAAATATTCTTGCCAAAATGTTATCCTGAATCTATTCAAGCCTTTAGACATAACATCCAGTTTCCAGGAAATTTAGGCAATAGAGGAGCAAATAAAGCACCATCATAAGGAATCCAAAAGACAGGACATCTTACAGGACCCTGGTTTGATATCTTCAAGACAACATCACTGGAAAAAATAAAGTGGGGATGATATTAATATCCTAGATTAAAAGAGATTTTAGAGAACAAATCATAACAACCAAATGTAACACGCAATATGGAGTCCTTTATTGGATTCTGATTTGAAAAACATTTGGAGGACTATTAAAAAAAATTGAAAGTGAGCAGGATATTAGATGATATTCAGGAGCTATTGTTAAGGTCATTAGGTGTGATATGGAATCGTGATCATGTAGGAAAACATCTTCATTTTCTAGCGATGCAATATGAGATATTTAGGGGACAAAATGCTATGATGTCTAATTTACCTTGAATTTAGCAAAAAATAGGTTAAACAAGTAGAGCAAAATAGTACCAATTATTAAACACAGGAGAAGTATGAATATAAGTGTCCCTTATACTATTCAGTCTACATTTATGGATTAGAAATGTATTAAAATAAAAAGAATAACAGAAAAAACAAGATGATTACACAAGGCTGTTCAATGTAACATTGCTTATCGTAGCAAAAAATTGGAATCAACCTAAATGTCTTATAACACGAAAGTGGATAAATAACTGACCTTAACAAATAGACCTCACACGATACTCGCACCAAAACAGCTAAGATGAAAAAGTCAGAGTATTTGGTCCTATGAAGTATTAATAGTAAACTGATAGATATTTTTCTACTCTTATATCTATTTATTTCTAAAGTTTGTTTCTGTTTCATTTTACTCCATGTTACATTCTTAGATTTCGGCATCTTATAGAGGCACGTGTTTACTTTACCTTTAGCAGACAAGGCTATACGGGACAGGGGCTATACGTGAAATTTGTATTTCACGAACTGGTAACATTTCAAAATTTCACCCCCCCCAAAAAAATAGCAGAAGGATAGCTGTGAATGGCATAAATTTCTTATATTACTAATTAAAAAATAAAACTTATCATTTATTAGTGTCATCTTTTCACATAAGTTAGGGCATTTTATTACCAAAAGGTGCAGATGGATGGATATAATCCCAAGATGAAGAACAGCCCTTTACACAGAATAAGATTTATGAAGATACACTGTAGCATCTGTTTGCCCAATAACAACTTGGCATATAAGGAAACAACCCTGGCAGCTGGGATCTTTGTTAACTCACCCTGCTTAGGACGTGAACTGCAACAGCGTGAGGCATCGCGGGGCTGGATCCAGACTTCTGAGTCTTCTCATAATTCAGGTAGGAAAAGAACATCATTGCCAAGTATGGTAACAGAAATAATTATATTTGACAACCAAAATTCCAAGCCCCCAGTGAACTACAATGTACTAGACAAGCTGCACCCAAAATACGATAATCCAGAGACGAAGAAATGGCTGAAGTTTATTCACAGAGTTCCAATGCTTCTCTATGCAGCCAGGGGTCTGTCAACTAGGGACAGAGTGCCTCACCGTGGGCGAAACCACAGGTCTCGAACCCGTCAGATCTGGATTTGAATTCGGCTCTCAGTTACTGACACTTGGTTATTTAGTCTCTAAATGTCAGTGTCGTCACCTGCACCACAGGTCAAATGGAGAATGTCTGTGTTAGATGGGGGATCGAGTGGAATAATGCCGGGAAACTACTCAACACATTCCCTCACTCTCGGGGTAAGCGATAAATAATAGCTATTGTTACTATGCTATTACTCCTCTTGCCAAATTTCCAAAGCCTATGGAAGTTAGATCTCCAACTGGGAAGATGGAGACAACCGAGACAGAGAAGGCAGGACAGAGCAGAGGTTGGCATCGCCAAGCAGTTAGAAGTTTCAAATAACATGATTCTCTTCTTCCAGCTGACTCTGTGCTTCCAGTCCAGCCACCATAGAGATTTCTTGCTTCTATTCACGATGTGGGTTATCAGCAGGGTGGCACAGTCAATGGTTTTGAATAAATGCCTACTAGATGCCAAGCAGGGAAACTTACACCTGCCCCCAGGTCACCAGTGCAGGAAACGGCCAAACAAAGGGACGCGTGCTTTGATGATAGGGCGCCAGGGGCACACACGGCAGAATCCTGGCACCTGGAAGTGGAGGATCCCATTCTCCAGACTCTCCCCAGTGGCTGGATTGTAAGTTACGATGCAGCCTGTGACTTCGGAAGTGCTGTTGAAACCCTTTTTCCTACCGAGGTGTTCTGTTCCTTTTTCACAGGTTTTTCTATTAAGATCCCCTCAAATATTTTCACAGGTCTTTTTACCACAGAGGTTACAAACTCAAATTCCTCCTGGGGCCAGGTATTTTATTCATTTAACACAGATACATTTTGTATATTAGACACATAGGAGTGTTTTCCTCTTAAGTAAAAAAATGCGCTAACATTTGTTTTTATTGAAAATCTAGGCCCTCTTCTTGCATGTGTGTGCAAATTAGATAAAGGTGTCCCTTCCCCAACATGTTTAACAGCTATTTGCCAGAAAAATTTCCTAACAAATATACACATCTGGAATTCTCATTGTGTGCACCATGCTCCCTGGAGTTGGACAGTACACAACCTGCACACCTGTACACAGCAGCCCTGTTTTCAGCCTCTCTGAACTTTTTAAGATAAGCCCCTAAAATCCCACTGACCATTTAAAATTTTTTTCTTATTCCCTAATTATGTTTCTCCTTATATTTGACATTATATTTACACCTGAAGGATTAATTGAAGAATTGATTAAATTATCCAGTTAGGGCAAGTCCAGAGACTGAGATTAAAGGAGATTCGAGTGGGGTTTTTTGGCTCAAATCTCAGCCCCTGTCTTCACTTGGCAGTACTCTGACTCCTTGAGGCACATCTGCCTGAGACAGGATAATCTATGCCAATTCTTCTGAATCCCTTCACATTCTGGAAATAGATGGATGTTATTGTTTGCAGCCAGAATTTCCATTGTACGAGATCACCTTCTCCCAGCTATCAATTATTGTCATTATTTGTAGCTAGGCAAGCTCCTGACAATGTTTTCTGAAACTATCTCAGATCAGTAATTAACTCCCCGGCCACTAGCTCTTGGCTTTCACATTTTAATGAGGAGCGTGACCGTGAAGCTATTAGAATGTGAAAAGTGAAAGTTATCGCCAGTCATCCTTCTCTGATACAACAAACTCATTTCCTCTCTTCTACTGATAGAGGATCAACAAATACTTTTTCCTTTTTTTTTTTTTTTTTTTAGGAAGCCTTTAGAGGCCAACGTACTTATTCTAAAAAGTCTACCAGCCACCCCCAGAGGCAGAAAGCCCACTGCAGGAATTCACTTGGTTTTTTTCCCCTCTGGCAAAATCCCTTCTTAATTAAGAAGCACAACTGCATAATTTAAACACACTGAAGCCAGAGTCTGGCCAAGTGTGCAGACCGTCTCCACTAATTGCCTAAATGCACCAGCACCCCGGCCTCATTAATAAGGAAAAGGCTGTCCTCTCTAGGATTCCTCCCAAACAATTCCCAAAGATTCAAAAAAGTGACTGGGCCAGAAGGTGGCACCAAATTCTATCTCATTTTGACATCCCCCAAGTGAGAAAGCGCGGCTCTCGGAGGAAAGAAGATCTCATAGACAAGAAGAAAACCTAACAGTGGAGGGTTTGTGTTTTGGTCAGACATTAAATTACTTTCCAAACAAATCTGTTTTTCCTTCATACAGAGTAAGCTCCATTCTGAATAATTTCTACATTTAAGAGGAATCCCAAGGCTCAAAAGAAAACTTGGTCAAATATTTGGAGCTGCTTTCAGTAAAGCAAATTGATACCTCCCAAAGGAACATTCCATAAGCTAGAGTTTAGCCTTGCAATCCTGCAGGCTCAAAAGCAATGGGAAATGGCAATTAGCAGAAGGCAGACAGCTGCCTGATGAATGAGGCCACCGAATGGCCCTTCGGACACTATATCCCAATGCTGGCGATGGAGGGAGCACTGGACAAGGAGTCAGAGGACTTGGGCTTGAGGACTGGCTCTCCCATAGGTAGTCCCAGAACCTCAGATCATTTGCTGCACATAAATTTGCAGTGGAGCAGTGCTGATACCTGGCAAGTGAGGGGTGGGAGTCACAGGGAATAGTGCTAAGGAGGTCAGCGTCTGGGGTCTCCACTGCCTGGGTTCAAGTCTTGCCTCTGATGCACTTGAAGCATGTGACTTTGGACAAGTTACTTCACCTTTCTCTAGCTCAGCTACCTCTTCAGCAACCCCATGGGGTTTTTGTGAATATTAAATGAGATCATGCACATAGCAATCTGCCAATGAATGTTATTGATTATCTTTATGAATGAGCTAAAGGGAGACTCGTTGGAAATGGATGTACTGGGGACAGACCTTTACAATTTGCTGGAGGCCCTGTATCAGGACAAGGGCAAAGTTGGAATTATTATAATGACCCCCCATTAGACTCACCTGTTGGAAAAGCCTAGGAAAAATCAGGTCAGTTTACTTAATGTGGAAAGCTTACAGATTAACATTACAATGACATTGTTTCTATATATCATCCCATTTAATTTCAACAGAACATTTACTGGCTTAGTAATTTCTACATTTTACAAATATGGAAACTAAGGCTCAGAGAGGTTACGAAACTTCCCCAAGGTCACACAGTCCCTTTGTAACTTGAATCCACATCTTCTGTAGGCAACAAAAAGTAGAAATGACTAGTTAGCGATGAGTGCCCACGTATCCTGTGTCATATGACGTTACCAGGACGTGCTGGAATCAGAGGCATGGCATATCAGTTCTTAAAAGCAGATTATTAAAACTATAGTAAGAACAGTTTTTAAATGTGGTGATCGAGATATGTTAAATATATTAAACCAATGTAATTTTTTTTCTTTTTTTTTTTTTCTTTCGTAAGTAAGGTGTCTGTCTTGTGTTTCCCCACCCAGAGAACAAAGAAGGCATTGGATAGCTTTATATTCGAGATTTAAGTCCCTTGTAAATCTTGAAAGCCAGGCTTTGTTAAGAGGTGACTGAGGTACAGAAAATAAAGAAATTCAAAGGTGTTTCTAAAGAGTCCACTTTATGTGGCAAAGCCTAGCCCAATGGTCTGGGATTAGGGGGAATTTTTTGCTATGTATCTGTCCTAATAATCCAGAAGTTCCCCAAGAATGGGGACATTTTCTTATTTTAGCATCTAGTACAGGGTCTGGCACACAGGAAAAAAATAATAAAAACAATAACCAAATATGTGGGCACCTCATGCTCCAGTCAAGTTGATACATAAAATCAACCATGACACTCTTCAATTAACATATTAATAGTAACCACAACAGTTGCATGTGGTGGCTGAAGAATATTTGGCAACATGGGCCACCTCACAGGACTCTTAGTGTGTATGTGTGTGTGTATGTGTGTATGTCTAGACAAAATATAGATAAAAAGTTACTCCTCTCCTTAATACTACCAACTAGATGGACACTGAACCCAAGAACTGTAAATAAATATATAAAAATATGTATTTAAAATTTATTTATATAAAAATAATTAAAATTTCATGAAAGTCTCAAAATGTCAACTTTAAGTAATTTTATTTAAAATTATCATACTCCATAATTCTAATTTTGATTTTGATTTTACTTTGAATAGACATTTTTAATATTTTAGAAGAAAAATAACTTTTAAAATACGTACGAAATTCTCAAGTTTTGCTTATTTTAATCTTTTTATCTGAAGAAAATGTATGGATCTTTTGTACACTTTGTTACCAGAGGGGTGTGGGAGATATGCACAGAAGTTGGGAGTGAGCAGTTATCTTATTTATCTCATATCATCATCCACTAGAAACTAGTAAGAGACAAGTCTCTTCCACTGGGGGCCTGGGATGACACTTTGAATAGCACTGCACATCGTTACTGTCAATAAAACATAGATTATGTGAAAATCTTGATTTCAACTACATAATTAGCAGTTTGGGTGAAAAGAAGGCAAAAAAATTCTGCGGAATAAATATGACATATTAATTTCATTCATTTTTACTTTATTATTTAATCCCCAAATATTGCCAGCCCATCAAGAGAACACCCAGCCCTGCACGATGACGATAAAATTTTATCATCTTTGATAATTTTCCAGTGCGGTCATAAAAACTGAATTTTTGTTTTTATTATTGAATATCAGTTTTATATTTGTTTATGTTTGTTGCTACAAAGGTACATATGTTAAGGAAGCAGAACAGAGCCTATTTTAGCTATCAGTGATTAGCTCGATTAATGCATTTTAAATATTTAGACATTTAGTAGGTGGGCCTCCATTTGCACTCTCAGCCTGGATCCCACAAATGTTAGACGTGCATCTGCACATAAACAGGAATGCCGTGCAAAGCTTGCCATTTGAGGAACTCTATTTTATGTGTAGCCTGGGTAATCCCCAAACCAGCTCACACCCCCTCTCTAGCCAGTAACTAAACAGGGACACTGGGTCTTTTAATGTCTGGATAGGAAGCACCATGAACTTCAAGCAGCCAGGTGGTGCAGAGCTCAGAGGCTGAGGAGGAAAGCCAGCGACCAGAGGGCAACCAGGAGCCCTCAGCATCCTCTGCACCCCCCTGGGCTTGGCGCCTTGAGTTCCTGGTTCTCTCCCTGAGACTTTGCTGCACCCAGTCCCAGGAGAGAACCTGCTCTACCCACACTCACCTTCCCTTGCTTCCGAGCCTCCTTAGGGATCTCCATGGCAGAAGAGCATCCAGTCGCAAAAGGACGTTGTCCCTGTATCCCAGGTTCAGACAAATGGCACAATCTCTATTTCTGAAAAAGCCAGAACAATCCTGTATTAGAGACCCCGTGCTCTGAATCACAGGCCAAAACCTGGGTAGAAAAACAAAAAACAGAGTGGTTGCCAGGAATTTGGAGCTGTGTGGATGACCCAATCCTACTGAAGCCCACATCCTCCTTGCTGCCCTTGTGCTCACGCACGGGCCGTCTGTGGTCCGGGGCTGCTACATGTCAGAGCAGGAAGAGGCTGGGTCCTGCCCTGCTCCCAGCAAGAGAGGTGTGTGGAGCACATGGCGCCTCTCAGAGAGCAAAGCATGAGGAAGTGTGGCTGGACCACACTTCAATAGCACTAGGACCTTGTATGCATTTTTGTTTATTTAATAAGCCTTCCCCTCTAGGAAAAAAAGAATCCAAGATTGTGATTCTCGTTCATTAACCTGCAAGGAGTGAAACTGACTTATACACCTCAATAGTAGGAGGGATGGCAGACTGAGAAAGCAAGGCCAGAAATCCCAGCTTTGCAAAACAAGCAGAATGCAAGTTCCTTTCTGAGGTCGACTGACTCGGCAGTAAACCGAGGTCCCCAGCCAGGACTCGGGTTCCCAGTAGTCACCGAGAGGCCAAGTTGTGCTACCCCAGTGGAGAACCATCCCAACTCATGCCCTTTGGTAACCTTAGAACACATGCCAGGACAGACATGTCTTCCCTTCCTGGTGTTCAAATGAACTTTATTCTTGTGTCCAGCTAGACCCAGAGCGGCAACATTTTAGGGTTCTTTGTAATGAATAGATCAGAGCCTAACCAGACAGGAATGCGGACAGACCCTTCACACAGCAGGGACTTTACAAGACGCTGCAATATTTGTCCATAAACAGGTTTATCATAGAGAGGAACAGTCTATTCAAGGCTGTCATTGGTATTGCAAATAGCCAAACTTCAATACCTCATTTCATCGCAGTTCACATTCTCCGCTATGTTAATAATCACAAATCTGCAGCCCAGATCATCAAGGGAAGAAGCCACCAAACAGCATCTACGATAATAACAACTGATCGCTGTACTCATCAAAATTCAGAATAACAAGGAAGTCTTTGAAAACGTCTCAGGCATTTAAGTTCAGAACATCTAAGTCGACAATGTAGCACAATGACATTGAACAAAAATAATGGTGAAACCAAGGAGAAGCTATTCATTCTCACAAATGGAGTCTCATTTTATTCCTCCTCATTCAATGCGTTCAACAAAGACATTTCTATCTGTTCCATTTCAGAAGCCATTCCAAATTCTCCTGCAACGTTTCCGGAAGATGCTAAACCCGCGTGAACTGAGCTCTATGTACCTTTTGGAAGATAATACTCAATTGTTTAAATGTAATATGACTCATTTTCTACCCTTGTCCTCATTTTCCAGCAATGTACTTGCAAAGGCTTTCTCCTAGTTGAGTGAAGTAAAGCTAATTTAACCTACAACTCTACTACACTCCCCTCAATCACCCCAACAATCATGTGGATACTTCCTGGAGAAGTTGATGAAACAATAGCTCCAGGGTTTTTTGGTTTTTTTTTAAATCGTTAAAACACAGGCTTTGGAGTCAAGAGATGCGGGTTCAATCTCAACCTGTACTATGACTTTGGTTAAGTTATTTAACCTCACTACCCACAGCTTCCTCTAAACTTTCTGCTGCAATTAATTGAAATAATGAAAGAGATCTGATGTTTTCATATCATGAGTGTGTGGAACAGGCCTATTAACCTCTGTTAAATGAAGACAATAATAAAACATATCTCAAAATCAAATATGTAGTTTTGGCAAGTGTGTGCATAAATATATT
Organism: Propithecus coquereli; assembly: GCF_000956105.1. Taxonomy (NCBI): domain Eukaryota; kingdom Metazoa; phylum Chordata; class Mammalia; order Primates; family Indriidae; genus Propithecus; species Propithecus coquereli. The sequence continues at coordinate 2,696,835 of NW_012147919.1, forward strand.
ATAGAGAGAAGTTGGCTATCTTGGTCTCCTGCTACATCACTCACAGATAAACAATGAGTAGGAAGCCAGTATCCTGGAAACAGGGAGGAACAGAATCTTCGGAGACTAGTTCAAGGCCACTACTTCCTAAGACGCTATAAAAACAAAGCTATTCACTGGGGAGGAAAGAAAATCCCTTACATGATAAATTTGGGACTCCTAAAAAGGAACAACACTCTACACCTGGTGGCTCAAGATTGGTCTTCATATAAGCACCAAAGGAGGCAAGAAAAGCTTCATCTTTCTCTGCTGCACCCCTTTTAATAAAAGGATTTGTTCTATAAAATTTGGATTCAGTCAAAAGGCCGCACTTAAGGACCTAGAAGGCCACAGGTTCCCCACCCCTGGAGCTAGACCCCGGTGATCCCACCTTGAGCGCGGCCAGGGAAAGACAGTGAGGGGAAGATTGAGTTGTTTTAAATGCCTTGAGGAGGAATATAGGCTACCCCAGCCCGGACCTCCCCATCTCAGCTGTGGGCAACTCCATACTTGCAGTTGCTTGGGCCACATCTCGGGGTCATCCCTGACTCCTGTCTTCCTCTCCTGTTCCACACCCAATCTGTCAGGCATCTGGCGGGTATATCCAGAATCCAAGCACTTCTTGTGGTCAGCAAACTAAAAGGTCCCCCAAAATGTCCACACCCAATCCCTGGAACCTATGAACAGGCTACATTACATGGCAAAAGGGATTTGGCATATGTAATCAAGGTCTAATCACATGAGCCCTAAAAAGCAGGTAAATTTCTCCAGCTGGAGGTAGAGCGAGATGGCAGAAGGAGAAGGCAAAGGGACGTGAACATGAGAAGGATTTGACTCACTGTTGCTGGCTTGAAGATGGAGGGGGACGCATGGTGAGGAAGGCAGGCACCCTCAAGGAACAGAGAGGGCTCCCACCAACAGCCAGCCAGGAGCAGGGATCTCAGCCCTGCAGCCACAAGGAAGCGAATTCTGCCAATGACTTGAATCTATTTGGATTTACCAAACTCCTGAACTAAAATTTACCAATTCCTGAACTAGACCAGGGGAGACTTTGTAAACCAGATTAAGGGATTAATACATTTTATCACAAGAACAACGATAAGCTGCAGAATGGATTTAAACAGAAAACTGAACCAGATCCACATGTTAGAACAATCGCTCTGACTGCGATTGGGGAGTGAGAAAATGAAGGCAGGGAGTCCAGTTGGGAGGCTGGGTCAATAATCAGGTGAAAACTGAAGGCAGCCTGGGCTCCAGGTGGCAAAATTAAATGGGCTCCATTTTCATCCCAAACGCTGAGGTTTTGGTTACGGCACTGTCTTCCAGATCCACTAGATGGCGACACCACAAAGGGAAAAATCACTCATCTCTGGGACCACCCCGTATCTGTTATTCCAGCATCCCAGCATCGCAGGAACTCCAGAGCTGTCATTCAAGTACTCGGTGACAACCCCTTGAGTCGGTTTCAAGAAGAACTTACTTCATGCTACGTTAAGTTTATGTCTGCATTCTGTATTTTTCAGCAGAGCAACGGGGTATCATGGGAAACTGAAAGATGAACCAACTTCACCTCTCCAATTAAAATACGCTGGTGTAGCCAACAGAAAAATGGGTGAGAAAGCCCCAAACAGCCCCATTTACCAAGAAGAAATACAAAGAACAATGAGCATAAGAATAACGGCTCACCTTCACTAATAATCAAAGAAACATTCATGGAAACAAAAATAAGATATAATTTAGGCCTAGCAACATTGTTTTTCAAAACGATGATCCCAGCATTGGCAAGAGCACCAAAAATGAGCACTCTCAGGCAGTGCTGCTGAAAGTATGAATTGATGTATTAATATTTCTAACAGGCAATTTTTTAGGAAATATGCAGAATATTTTAGTTGTGCCTACTTAATGACTCAATAAATCCACTTCTACAAATACCCTAAAGAATAGAATCAAGACTGCAGACAAAGATTTCCATTACGAGTGTTCACCATACATATTTATAAACCTAGAAACAACCTAAATGTATGTCTGCACTTGATTCAATCAACAAACAATTCTTGAGCTTCTACCATGTATCAGGCACTGCACTAATCTCTAAACGTTTCTATATTCGGCTTTTCTACAATGACTATAATTCCATTTATGAACAGAAAAAAAAATTAAGGATTTGTTAACAGAGTATACTTATGCTGGCAAGACATATAGAAGCAAAGTTAACCCAGAAATAAGATGAAAAAATAGACCACTCAGAACTAAAAAACAACTTTTTAGATAGCAGGCACAGGTCAATGCCATGGCAGGGAGGCTAGCCGGATGGCTCAGAAGGGCTGTCTAGTGTCTTCTCAGGGCACCGGAATTTATTCATTTAATCCTATTTCCTGTTAGAATTTATTCATTTAATCCTATTTCCTGGGACAAGAATTCTCTTCCCCAAGGTGGGTCATAGAAACCAGTACCCCTTTTTCCCCAAAGCCAGCCATAAAGTCTAAAAACATTACTCTAACCTTCCCCCGCCTTTCTGTGTAACAGCTGGCCATAGAGAAATTAAGACTCTCATTCCAGAGGAATACCTCCCCATACCCGAGAGGAAGGAGTGCTGCACAGAGAGGACAAGAAGTATCTAGACAGACCGGCTTGCTGAGCTGCCCAAGCAGTGTACTAGCATTAGATCATACCCTGTTGTCCAGTCACATTTCCACAACACGGCTGTTCGTGCTTCTTCAAACCTAAACATAAAAATGGATAGTTCACCCTGGGTCTTTGGGTCTTCATTCTGAAGGCTCCCATGCCACGTAAAACTATGACCACATAAACGTGCTATGTTTTTCTCTTGTTAACCTGTCTTTGTTATAGGGATGTCAGCCATGCCCCTTCTGATGGGGAGGAAAGGGATCACCCCCCTTCCACCCCTACAGGGCGTTTAGGCTTTTGAAGAAAAAGAAGGGGGTTACATGGTAATTGAAAAGGGAAGGAATCTGCCAACCCATGAGTGTTTCTCCTTTTAAAAATAATGCACAAATTATAGGCCATTCCAATAAAATTGCGGTTGTCATTTCAATAGGCTCTTAACATGAATTACCGAGATAACTAGCTACTTAGAACAAAAATCCCCACTACCAATTACAAGCCCACATGTTGAGTTCTTGGGCTTTAACAAAACACTCTAATGGCTGCATCTCATTGAGGTCACTCTAAAGGACAATCAAGATGTCAGATGGATTTTTCCTGTTTCCTGCTGCTTGTTCCAGAGGCCAATTTGTCAGAGAGGCTGTGCCTCAATTTGCTGTGACCCGCGGGGATGAGGACATCCCTCGGTTAAAACTCTCCCCTGAGAAGAGGTGAAGAGAGGAGATCTAGATCTCTAGTTAAGAGAATAAACAAATACACACAATGGTATTTCAGGAAAAAGTTAGTGGGGACAAGAACAAGTCAAGGAGGTGCCTTTTGGCCAATCCATCCTTCCTTATGCAAGTCATTGGTATGTAAATCAAGGTGCCTGAAAGACCCCCACTAAGCCCCCTTCTTCTCCAGAACAATGGCACTTATTAAGTACATGGTTTTTTCAAAGAGCTATATTAAGCATAGGCACTTTCCGGTCTCAGATTCCACCCAAAACAATGAATGTGGAGACAAAAATCTCATAGCCCAGGTTAACCTAAAAGGCCACCAATTGTTAAAGAATCGCCTGTCTAAATTGAGTAAAATCATGATTCTGATACAAATATAAAGTAAATGTGTGCCAGAGATTTTATTTAAGTCATTTATTAATGAGGGAACCACTAAGACACAGCCACTGTTTCAAAGGAGGATTTAAAGAACACGCACATACACATCACAAATCGACATAAAAGTAGTCTAGATCCCCAGGGCAATAATTAACTATTCTATTGGACAAAATTCATTTGCATTTCTCTCAGCTCTTAGCAACTTTCAGAGTTATAAAATAACTCTGGAAGAGTGTTCTAGACAGGACTTCCCGTCATCTTTTTTTTCCCCCGCTTTGGTCCATTTCAGAGTCTTTTACAATTTTTCCTGACCCAGTTTATTGAATGAGCTACACTCAACAGGACACAGGCAGCAGAGCAAACGTATCCTCTTTCAGGGTTTCTTCAGTTCCTTGTGTTGAGTAAATTCTCCCTGCCCCAAGTGAAGCTTAAAGCAGGTTCCAACGTTCTTTCTGTCTCTCTTGGATAATAAAAGACCCAGTTGGTCCACATTTCAAATAATAATTGAAGCCAATGGAAAGTCTCTCCTCTGTGGGCTGGCCCTGCCAGCAGCTTGGAATTCTGCAGTGCAGTGCGGGGAAGTGAAATGACTTTAGATCCTCCCTCTTCCTCCCTCTAGCTCCTCCCACACTTGGATAAGGACAGAGATGTCTCAAGGGATTACTTTAGTTGTACTCTGGCTTTGGTGCCCGCTGGAGGAGGCAGATTCCAGAATCTTTCACTCATTGGAGTCTTTCACTCCAGAGTGGGTTCTTCAGGGATTCTCCGTCCTGGAAACCTCTCCCTGCACTGCCCTCAACACGGGTGACACCTTCCACCACCCTCTGGTTGACCTTGCAGTGGACTCCAGCGGCCCTCCCCTTTGTACAGTCCCTTTGCTAACCCCCCACTCAAGTGGTCCTCTGGGCAGAAGTCCATCTCGAGTCTACCTGACCTAGCTCACTTCCATGCGATACACCAGTGGTTCTCAACCTGGAAGATTTTACCCCCAGGGGGACATTTGGCATGTCTGGAGATATTCTGAGTTGTCGCCGCAGGGGTGAGGGTAATATTGACACAGGACGGCCCACCCTGCCCCACCCCAAATATGCACACAAGGAACTATCCAGCCACAAATGCCCGCGGTGCTGAGACTGAGACACCCAGGGACATGCAGGTGATCAAGAGGAAACTCACACTGGTTCACACCACCAACTTCGTTGTGGCCTTGGCCCGCACCCCCCTCCCCACCCCCACCCAGCCGGCCACAGCTGTGGGCGCTTAGACTTTCCAAGCAGGATCTGACAACGACCTCCCAGAGGCACCCACAATACCTGTCCCTTCAGCTCCCAAAGGACTCTCAGAATCTCTTTAACAGATTGAGGCAAATGGGGGCTGGTGGAGGAGAACTCATTCTCCGTCGCTAAGGTGATCTCAGCATCTGGCCCCGTCTTCGGGGCATCTGTCGCAACTCGACACAACAGAAAGTCACATTTAATATTGTTCCGAAGTGTTGCTATGGGCTAACCTGTGTCGCCTCAAAATTCATATGTTGAAGCCCCAACTCCCAGGACCTCAAAATGTGACTGCATTTGGAGATTGGACCTTTGAAGAGATGATGAAGTCAAAATGAGGTCCTTAAGATGGGCCCTCGTCCAATCTGATTGGTGCCCTTCTAGGAAGAAGACGCTGGACACACGCAGACGCCAAGGGTGGCAGACACAGAGGATAGGCCACGTGAGGACACAGCGAGAAGGCGGCTGTCTGCCAGCTAACAAGGGAGGCCTCGGAAGTAACCAACCCTGGCAATGCTTTGATCTTGGACTTCCAACCTCCTAACTACGAGAAGATAAAATTTCTGTTGTCTAAGCCACCCAGTCTGTCTTTCTTTGTTACTTTGTTATGCCAGCCCCAGCAGACTAAGACGAGTGTATGTTGGCACAACTTCCAATCCTCTTGGCGAAAGAGGCACAGTATAAATATCTAATTTAAAAAATAAATATCTAAATAAAATATTAAATATTGCTAACACAGTACACACAAGGAGAGAAGTGGCCTTTTTAGTGTTAGATGATAATAATAATGACACCAGTAAAGCACTGACTATGTGCGGGCGCCATGACAAATCCTAATACACACTATTTAATTAAACCCCAGAACGGCACTTCAAGTAGCTACTGTTATAACTTCCACTTTACAGATTACAAAACCCAAACCCTCAAAAGGTTAAGTAACTTGCCCAATGCCACGAAGCTAATAAATGAGAATTGAACCAAGGGAATCTGCTTCCAGAGTCTCACTCATAACTATCACACCATTCTGGGGGAAAACATCTGGACAAATACGTTTTTGAGTAGAACAAAAATAAATGAGCATGTCACTCATCCCCACCTCCATCTGATGGAAGTGATTGCTCCTCTTGGCATTGAACATTCTTGTGCATGGAGCAGGTATGAATTTCCGTCTGCAAATGCAGACTACTAAAGACATATCATTTAGTGCATAGCCCCAGTGTTCTATTTCTAGACCTCATTCTAGCCAGTGTTGTAAACTAAATCTCCATAAGCTAGTAGCTGCCTCCTTCCTCGAGGTGGTACCTATGTTCCAGAGGCTTCCGTGGCGTCCAGCATCCCCAAGATCCGGGCAGCGACCCTTGTACCTGGCGTCATCATCCAGCATCACTGTCAGCTTGCGCTGCCTCTTCCTCACTCCCAATACCAGCTTGGGTTCCCAGAAAATACTATGCTGTCCCCATCCCCTCTGGGCTATGGAGGATCTGCTGCTGGACCCCTCTGGGTGCGGCAGAATTATCCTGATGCCCTTTGGGGGGCACACAAAACTTTGTGAGCATGTCCAAGGCACATAAACCCAGACAAACAAGATTGACTGACACGTCTTCACTCCTATACACTATACGGCCATATCCCCAGGCTGTGCCAAGGGAGCGGGTGCATGCACGTCTCTGGGCTGAGACTCACCAAAGCCTTCCCTGACGTCTACCAGTTCTCTCCCCTGTCACTGGGGCCAGTGTGGATGGAGGGAGGGGGAAAGGGGATGGGTTTATTCAGACCCAAAATAACAGTGGCTTATGCAAGACAGGTTTCCTTTTACCCGCGTAAAAGTGCAGGCAGGCAGCTCCGGGCTGGTAGGGCAGCTCCACAACCGTCGGAGCAATGCCAGGATGGTTTCTCATTTGTCCTTCTGCCAACCTCAAAACACAGCTTCCAACTTGCGGTCCGAGATGGTTTCTACAGCCCCCGCCTCCCTTTCCCAGTCCAATCACCGAGGAGGAAAAAGGGGAAGGGGAGGGCATTTCTCAAGGGTCCAATGAGCAAGCTGGCTCCTCACCTTCACCCTCCTGCCATTAGTAGAATGGAGTCACACGACTTTCTGCAGCTGCCTTGTTGGCTAGAAAATATCTTTAGCCGGGAAGTCATGGGTCCAACTCCAAAGTTCACTGTTCCATGAGAGGGGAGAACGGATATTAGGAACAACTGCGGCAGTGACTCCTCATCAGCTCCAGCATCAGGAGAGCTAGGAGACAGAGGAGCTGATTGAGATTTCAGAACATCCTGCCATGCCCATCACCGCAAATTGTGATTTTTTTGTTTACAAGCTCTCCTTTCCCTTTTAACTGTGTGTTCTCAAAGCCATTGACCCAGAATTTCTTTTCCTGTTCATGGCCACCCTGGCCTGAGCCTAGCAGAATTCCTGGCTCATGATAGATGCTCAATAAATGTTTATTTTCCTCATCCTACATCACTCACTGAATTAACACATTTTTTGAGTATCCACTATGCATAAAGCTAAAAGTCTCTCCATCTCTGTCACCTCAAAAGCACTTCTCTTGGGCAACATTCTCAAGCCTCTCTGAAGTCCACTTCGTAAAGTCAGAAGAGTTTTCATGGAAGAAAACATGCTCTCAAGCACAGAAATCACGATGAGAGCTATGGCTGCATTCTCTTGGTCTAGACATCAGTTAGGACGACATTTTTCTAAGGACAATGATGGCTTTTCTAAAAAATATTAATAAAATAATCCTCACCCTCAGGTAAAAGTCCAAAAGCAGCCAGGACAGGGTTGGTAAGGTGGTTCCGTGCCAGTAAGTCCTCAGGAACCCCGGTTCTTTCCAAGTTATTACCCCTTGACTGTAGCCCTAGACCTACCTCATGGTCCAAAATATTGGCTGGAGCTCCAGCCATCACAGTTATCTTCAGGCAGCAGGATGGAAGAAAGAACACAGTGCACAGATAAAGGCATTCACCAGCTCTCCTTTAGGGACTGTTGCTGGAAACTTTGTCACACAAAACTTCCTCTTCCATACTTTTGGCCAAAATTTAGCCACATAGACACATCTAGCTGCAAGGAAGGCTGAGAAACAGAGTACTTGCTCTGGTTGGCCGTGTGTAATTTTGCTATTACTATGGAATAAGCAAGATTAGTTATTGGGAAAAGGCAGACTAGTAGTCTCTGCCATAATGAGTTGGTTTGATCTTAGATCAATGTTGAGAAAGTACGTGATGAATTAAAACATGCTCATTACGTTATTCTCTTCATTCTGAGCAGCATTTAAAATTTAAAGGCAGCTTCTCATATTCTGTTCCTCTCCAGTCCCTACATGTGAGGAGTCATCAGTGACGGTGTCACTCAGCAGCTACTTCAACCAGCACATCCTCCTGGTGTTCCCCGCAGCCAGAAGGATCTTCCAGACTTGCCACTCCTGCTGCTCTTCAACAATTTAGCCATCAGCGGAGCGGGGGAAATAAAGGGGCGAGGGAAGCAACGGATAAGAGGGAACAGCAAAGCTAGCAAACGCAAAGAGGAAAATCACAGGGGGGTTGATGGTTCATCAGAAAGTGTGAATCATTCATCTCATGAGTTTCTTCTCGAAGGAAAAAGTTTCAATCTCCTTGGGTTTTAATTATAGCAAGTCCCATGCCTAAAGGAGTATTTGATCCGAGGCGAAGTTAAGCCAGTAAATTACCACCAGGGCATCTGGAAAATTAGCAAGTCTAAGGAAGAAGCACAGCATGTTTGGGGACGTATAGGCACCAGCTACCTGTTTTTATAGTTTAAGAAAATACTAGTTATCACCAAGAATTTCTGAGTCAGATTACCTCACCCTACCCCAGAGGATATGACCATTTAATAAACCCTGAGAGACCAAAAATAACTTCGTGTCCAGCATAGGGCTTTTCAGCCTGAGCACTGTGGACATTTGGGGCTGGATAACTCTTTGTCGGGGAGGGGCGTAGCGACCAGGTGGCAAGGGACTATCCAATATATTGCAGGATGTATAAGCCATGATATATTGTAGGATGTAGAAGCCACATCCCTGGCTTCTACCCAATAGATGCCAGTAGCCCCCCACAGTTATGACAACCATAATTGTCTCCAGATATTCCCACATGTCTTCTGGAACACAATAGACTCCAGTTAAGAAGCACTGGACTTGGCCCAGTGCAGTGGCTCACACCTGAAATCCTAGCACTCTGGGAGACTGAGGCGGGAGGATCACTTGAGCTCAGCAAGAGTGAGACCCCATCTCTACTAAAAAGAGAAAAATTAGCCGGGCATGGTGGCACGCTCCTGTAGTCCCAGCTACTCGGGAGGCTGAGGCAGGAGGACCACTTGAGCCTAGGAATTTGAGGTTGCCACCACTGCGCTCTACCCAGGGAGTCTCTGTCTCAAAAAAAAAGAACCATTGGACTGATCGCCTTAGAATTTTTAAACAGAGACTCGAAGCTGATAACTATGAATTTGGGTTTTATTCAGAGATCATTGTATTATTTCAGTTCAATATTTTCATTTCCTTGTTCATTCATTTATTCATTCATTCATTCAGTGAACTTGGGCCAGAGTGGCCAAGGCAGGGGAGGTCTTTGCCCTCACTGAGCTTACACACCTGGCACTTAGCACGCACTGGGCCTCTATAAACCCTACATGAGGATTGTCACATCTCACTTCCACAGCTGCCCCCAAAAGCCTGTATTATTGTTACCCTTGTTTCACAGACAAAATAACTTGAGGCTCAGCAAGACCAAGTTATCTGCCCAAGGACACACAGCTAGGAAATGTCTGGTTGCAGGAATTCGAATCCATTTGACCTGAGCCCAGAGCCTATACTTTCAGTCACTGATTTAGAATCAACAACACACCAAAAAGTGTGTTCAGGACTTGAATTCTTATCTCCTAACAACCTAAGAGGGAAAGGTTGGCTCCCGTTTATGGCTGAAGAATCCAAAGCTCTAAGGTGGGGCCCGGCCTAACACCCGGCCCTCAGCTCTCTCTGCCTCCCTGTCTGCCGCCCGAGGAAGGCGCAATGTTGCTAGAGTCGGGGCCAGTGGTCAGCCTTCAGGTTTGGAAAGGAGTTGTCGGAAGTTGGGTATAGCAAAGTAGCTTTGTCATACTAGCTTGGAGTCTGTGATGTAGGTCATTACAAGATTCTGATGTTGAACATTTTAGCTGCATTTTCAGAGTCCTTGGACAACCTGAGATGGAACTGACCTCGTACGCAAAATAAATGGAAAAAATACCCCATTTACAGTGGCAGCATCATCAACAAAGATGTAATAAGCAGAGACAGATTTAAGAAATACAAAGAAAATTTTTCAAATTTTACTGAGGCATATAAAGGAAAAAATAGTAAAACATACTTTCTTTTCAGAAAGGAGGTCTCAACATTATGAAGATGTCAATGTTCCTTAACTCACTCATAGAAGTATCTAAAATGAGAAGATTCATCCCACAAGTGATGGCATTCACAGAAACCAATGAAGCTCGACAAATAAAAATGACCAACATTTATTGAGAGATTATTCTGTTCTGAGTACTTCAGCCAGATCCTAGCATTATCCCCATTTTACAGATGATGAAAGTGGGGTTTGGAAGTGGGCAAAGGACATGAACAGAAACTTTTCAAAAGAAGACAGAATAATGGCCAAAAAACATACGAAAAAATGTTCAACATCTCCAATCATCAGGGAAATGCAAATTAAAACCACAATGAGATATCACTTATCTCCAGTGAGACTGGCCTTTGTCAAAAAGTCCCAAAACAGGCCGGGCGTGATAGCTCACGCCTGTAATCCTAGCTCTCTGGGAGGCCGAGGTGGGCGGATTGTTTGAGCTCAGGAGCTCGAAACCAGCCTGAGTAAGAGCGAGACCCCGTCTCTACTAAAATTAGAAAGAAATTAATTGGACAACTAAAAATATATAGAAAAAAATTAGCCGGGCATGGTAGCGCATGCCTGTAGTCCCAGCTACTCGGGAGGCTGAGGCAGGAGGATCACTTGAGCCCAGGAGTTTGAGGTTGCTGTGAGCCACGGCACTCTAGCCTGGGCAACATAGTGAGACTCTGTCTCAAAAAAAAAAAAAAAAAAGTCCCAAAACAATAAATGTTGGCATGGATACGGAGAGACAGGAACACTCATACACTGCTGGTGGGACTGCAAACTAGTGCAACCTCTGTGGAAAGCAGTATGGAGATACCTTAAAGAGATACAAGCAGAAGTACCATTCGATCTAGCAATCCCATTACTGGGCATCTACCCAAAAGAGCAAATGATACTCTATAAGAAAGACACCTGCACCCGAATGTTTATAGCAGCACAATTCACAATTGCAAAGATGTGGAAACAACCCAAGTGTCCATCAATACATGAGTGGATTAATAAAATGTGGTATATGTATATCATGGAGTATTATTCAGCTTTAAGAAACAATGGTGATATAGCACCTCTTGTATACTCCTGGATAGAGCTGGAATGCATTCTACTAAGTGAAGTATCCTAAGAATGGAAAGACAAGCGCCACATGTACTCACCATCAAATTGGTATTAACCGATCAACACATAAGTGCACATATAAGAATAACATCTATTGGATGTTGGGCAGGGGGGAGGGGGGAGGAAGGAAGAGGGGACCAGTATATGCATACACAAAGAGTGCAATGCGCACCATCCAAAGGATGGACATACTTGAAACTCGGACTTGGGGGGGAGGGGAGGGCAAGGGCAACATACGTAACCTAAACATCTGTACCCCCATAATATGCTGAAATAAAAAAACAAAAAAAAAGAAAGTGGGGTTTGGGAACGTTGTCAGAAACAAAATGACATCACTTGTGTTAAAAAAAAACCTGAAAAATAGAGCCAGAGAAGCCATGAAGAAAGGGTTCTTATGCATAAGTGACTGTTAACAAGAACTATCACAAAAGACTGCAAAAACCACAACCTTGCACAAAAGCCATCACAACTTTGCACACACAAAAAACCACTTCTGCAAGGACATCTGCCCAGCAATGGCCTATCCCACTTCAGACTGGTGCCAGTCTTGTTACTGATCCTTGTAGCCAAGGATGACTATCTCAAAATGATTGCGTAATCCTCCTCATTTTCCCTTTAAAAACCTTTGTCTTACTTTACCTCCCTGAACACACACACAGTTTGCTATGACACACATATTCCCGTGACACTGCCCTACTCCCAGATACAAATCATTTTCTTTCAGGGGGCCTCTCTCTGTTACACAGGTTGACAGGTTTTAGTAGCTTGGTCAAGATCCGGCACATGGAAGAAAGTGGAGCTGGGACTGGGGCCCAGCACTTGTCCTTCACAGCCCCTATTCTTCAGCACGACACGGTATTTATGCCCCTCTTTTGCCCCAAAGTAGAATGTGATCTATCTGTCTTTAAAAAGAGAATCTTAGTCATCTTGAGGAAGTGACATTATGGATAAGAATGTCATTCTCCTTGAATAGCACTCTTCAAAAGAGGCTAATGGATAAAAAGAACCTCTTGGTTTTATGATACAATATGTTCACATACCATTTTGTATATCCTTCTCTTAAAACATTGCCAGTGTCTAGGAGCCTATTTCCTTATCAGACTATAAACTTCTCAGGGCAGGGACTGTACTAATAATTTGGCTACAAATAACAGAATAGCCTGCTAACAGTGGCTTAAACACAAAAGCTATTCTCTCTCTCTCTAACTACCCGCCTTCCCCTCATGGTTGCAACATGGCTTCCCTAGCTCCAGACACTGCATCAAAACGTATTATTAATATTATGTTGTACCAAAATGCATCTTAAGGCGAAAGCAAGTTGGGAGAACAAAAAGTTTTTCTTCTTGTATGCTTTTCTCTTTTCAAGAAAGAAAATAATTACCAATAGCCCCAGACAACCTCCCTCATGATTCATAGTCTAGAACAGGATCACATGCCCACACCTAGACCATTAGTGAAACAAAAGGATTGGGATTGCCAAAACAGGCTTAGACCAATCTTGATTTACCTCCTGGGGTTGGGCACATTGTCACCAGCACAAAGTCTGTGTCCTGCTGCCTGGAACAAGGGGATAGTTACAGGTAGGCAAGCAACAGGGAATGTCCCAACGATCACAACTGTCATTTCATCGGTATCTCACACGATGCCTGACACATTTAGTAAACATTAGTTGAATGAATGGGAGACCATATTAGTCAGCTCATGTTACCATAACAAAACACCATAGTCTGGGGGCCTCAACAACAGATACATTTTTTCTCAGAGATGTGGAAGCTGGAAATCTGAGATCAAGGTGCCGCCATGGTTGTGTTCTGGTGAGGGCTCTCTTCCTGGCTTATAGATGGCCACCTTCTCGCCATGTCCTCACGTGGTAGCAAGAGAGGGAAAAAGAGATTTCTCCCTTCCTCTTCTTTTAAGGCCACAGTCCTATGGTATTAGGACCTCACCCTCATTTAATCTTACTTACCTCCTAAAGACCATATCTCCAGATAGAGTCACACTGGGATTCAGGTGACATAGTTGGAATATTTGGCCCCTCCAAATCTCTTCTTTGGTGCCCTCTTGGAGGTAATGAGTGAATTCTGGTTCTATTAGTTCACGAGAGAGCTGGTTGTTTACAAGAGCCTCGCACTTGTCTCTCTCTTGCTCCTTTTCTCACCATGTGACACGCCTGCTCCCCCTTCACCTTCTGCCTTGATTGGAAGTTCCCTGAAGCCCTCACCAGAAGCAGATGCTGGTGCCATGCTTCTCATACAGGCTGCAGAACCGTGAGCCAAATAAACCTATTTTCCTTATAAGTTACCCAAATATTCCTTTATAGCAATGCAAAACAGACTAAGACATTAGGGCTTCAACATACGAATTTTCGGGGGAGGACAAAATTTAGTTCATAGCAGAGACCAAATAGATACATGAGTGACCAAATGAATAAGTACATGCACAGCCAAAGAATGAACGCACGTACAACTCAAATAATGATCGCACACATGACCAACTAAATGAACAGAGGCAGGGTTTTAATTAGATAATATTGCAGTATGCCCAAAGACAATAGTTTGCAATTTGATATGGAGAGAAATAAATGTTTTGAAAGATCATTAGATTTTGACTTTTGGAAAATCTCCTGGAAATGTACTTTCTCCCTTTAGGAACATGATTGAAGGACTAGCATTTGGTGTTTCATCACGCTCAACAGCAGCTGTAACCTCTCTTTTCTGTTTCTACTCTCAGGCAATCCCCTTCCATAAACTCGTCTTCTCTGAAATAGGAAAACTGTGCTCCTAAATCAGTCCCCTTAGTTATAGGAGATATTGGACGTTTCCTTCAGTTGACCAAAAATGGAATGATGCTATGAAAAGCAGGTCCAATTCCCAGGAGGATCAAGAAGCTTCAAAAACAAACATTCTAAGTACATTTGAACATCCTAACAAACATTCTAACCCAGTGACTGCAATCAACTTCTGGCACCTTACCTAGCAAAACACACCATTGATGACCAAAGAAAAAAATGTTAATGAGCGTGGCTGGGTTTAGGGGCGAAGGGTTGGAAGCAGACGTTCCACAGATCAGCGCATGGCGGCCTCTGAAGGACCAGACAGCAAGCAAGAACTGCACTCGATGACCACGCGTTGTTCTCTTTCACCATATGTTCATCTGGACGCATCAACCCGGCTACCAAGTCAAAACTTCCTTCTGGCTCCCACCATGAACTTGCCACTGGGCAAATCTTAATTCTCAAAGAAGTATGGGCACATCTTAGGCAACACCTAGATTTATTAATCACCAACCAAGAGCCCACTCTTTTTTTTTCTTTGAAAGGAACATTTTGCATAAAAGCCTTGACTCAAAAAACCAAACAAGCCACTCATAGCAAAGAAAATGCTCATGTTACCATGGTTCAGATCATATACAGAGCTATTTTCCCCCTCTGCTTCAAGGAGAAAGGTTCCAATGGCAAAATAGTCAGCCCAACTGTCCTTGGAGCACTTAATTTTCTTTTAGCCCATTCCACTTGATATAATGTTGGTATCTATTTTTGTTCCTTCAAATTATGAATTTAGCAAAATAAGAAAATCTTCATGGTCAACTTTGTGAGACTCTGAAGGACACTAAGCTTGTGATTTTTATATCTTAGTCAATAAGAGAAAATTTCCATGGCTGTGCCCCCCATTTACAGAATCTTTCCAGAATGTAAAATAAACTGAGCTCCAGATGCGCAGAGGAATTATGTTGCATTGTCAAACCTGGACTCAGCTGTTACATCTATACGGGGTTTTCCATGCCCTGTCGTACTTATCACGTGTTCACCTCCTCCCACACGTGTGCCAACTCTCGGATGCCCGAGAGCAGAGCACGAAAAGATTATTATTCTACAACAATAAAAGAAAGCCATGGGCAGGACGATGTTAAAGAAAGCATTGGAATTACGTAGGAGTCACATAATGCATACATTTAACATGTGCAAACTCCCTGCACGTGTTCTGCAGCATTGTACAGCGGCGAGAGAGATCATCTAAATAGTGAGGGAGACTCTATCCTGTGCAGCTCTCAGTGGCATAAACCTGAGAGCTCACAAGACGGAAGTGCTGATCCTTCGGCTGGTTTCCATTCCCGAGGCCTCTTCTGGTGCGAGGTTTGGGAGGGAAACTTGGACTCCTCAGGATTTTCCCTTCATTCTGGTTTTGGAACTTGAGCACTCCAAGCAGAGCCCGTCCACAAGCAGACTTGATGGAAGTAAGTGGGTCAAGGCGTGTGATTTTGTACACTCGGATCCTTTATATGCCACAGACAAGGGCTGTAGTGGACGCCGTGGTGTGTTGCCCAGATCCTCCCCCTGCCCCCGACCCGAGGATGGAGGTGCTACTGGGAGTGCTTGTGTCCATCAGCACTTAGCTGAGTCCTTCTCCGGGGCTTTCTTGCCTTCAGCTGAAGGGAGATGTCTTGCCTGAGGCTACAGAGGGGGAAAGGAGAATTCCACATCAAATGACTGCTTCTTGCTGGGGTTTGGCCCAGACCCCCTTGCTCCAGATAAGTACAATGCTGCAGGGCCTTCCTGGCTTAGAGTTGCCTAGGACCAGCTAAGAACAGTAATGAGCTCATCTCCCCCCACCCCTACCTGTACTCTGTCCCTCCCTTCTGCAAACAGGTGTTGATTGCACAGGCACCCACCTCCCCCCACCCAATAAATTTCTACCTGCCAGTCTCCATCCTGGAGAGCCCAACCTGCAACAGGCCCGCGTGGGAAAGAGAAGAGGATGGACAACTGCAGACTGAAGACAGCCGTTCTCTCCCCAGCCCTGTAGAATGGGGTAAACGCCGATGAAGGGAAATTATACCCTCCCGCAAGGGGAATCCACTCAGGGCTAGACACCATTTTCAGCAAGGACTTTTCTTAAAATGGGAGAGAAGCACTTTCCAAAAAGAATTTCCCAGTCTAGCAGTGGCTTCCAGGGAGCTGAACCCCATTAGCTTCTGGTCTCACACCTCCCAGCGCCTTTCCATCCTCCATCCGCCTCTCAGGCGGAACCTCCACCGTGAACCGACACCCAAAGCGCCGACTCTCAACCTAACCCTGACGTCCAGCGGGAACTGCAGTTCTTGAAGAGATTCGGCCTAGCATTGAGGAGAAGCTTGCCCCCACATGGAGTTATTTTTCAGAGATTCAGGCACCAGAGCCTGGCACCTGCCCTCGTGAGCAGCAGCAGGGAGTCACCACACTGTGTGTATCTCCTATCCCATCTCAGCCTCTGCCTGAGAGAAAGGAGATGAGCAGATGGCAGGTGTTTGCCTGAAGTGCCAGCCTCCTGCAGAGTGACGAGAAGGGAGTCTGCAGGTAATGGAGACCGTTTTCCAGTCCAGCCTACTCATGTCAGGAAAGAGGCGAGACACACTCTTTGCTCTGCAGATGAGGCCACCCTAGTCACCGAGAACAGCAGTTTCCCTCTCTTGGTGGGCTCTTCCAACAGTGATTTGATTTCTTTTCTCTTAAACAGGGAAACTGAACTCTCCCAGAGGAGGATAATCCTAACCCAGCAACAGTTTCATGAGAAAACACTAGACCCACTACTTTTGAGGAAGGGGTGGGGAGGCACTTGTCAATCAAGAAGTGGAACAGAAAAGTGTGTCAACACCCAAGAGAGGTGCTTGTGGCCCACACCAGAGGCTGCCGGACAAAGGGCCACCTGGGTTTTCCATCTGGCTCTTCTCCGTAGGAACTCAATGGTTCTTCTCAGCCTCCTCTTCTGTGAAATGCAATTAATACAACAATCTGGGCACTGTGCCATCGTGAAACAGGCCAGAGCGAGGACGAAGCAGTAACGTGAGAGTGAGGCTTCACATACTGGGCACCTCACATCCCTCTCCCAAGTCCCAGCCTGCCGCAATGAGTAAAGGAGGGAATGCGTGCCGAACAGTGCCCAGGAGTGTGGGCCAGACGCCTTCCAAGCCCACCTCTCCCACCCATGGGCTGTGACCCTGGGAATTCAAAGTAAGGCAATGTCATTGAGAATATCACCATCAGTCGGTGACATCTGTCCTGGACCAGGGATGGGGAAAAGCAACATAGCGTTCTCCATGTCATCACAAAATCAGCAAAAATAGCAAAAAGACGGTAAAATACATTGCATTAATTTTCTGTTGCCACAGTAACAAACTATCGTAATCACTGGCTTGAAATAGCACCAATTTCTGATTCCTAACTTATCAAGCAACCTCTGGATAATAATTTTTATTTTCAGGAATACCAGAATAAGGAGATCCTTTCCACAAAATGCTCACATATTCTGGTCTCTTAAGGTATCATCATTATAAATGAACACATTAATCTTTATGTAAAATGAGTCTGTCACCAAAGAACTGAGCATCTATGGGAGTGCTAAGAACACCCTCTGGAGGACCTGAGCTGCTGTTTGATAGACATGTATAGATAGAATCATGCCTCCCCCATAGACATCTGCATCCTAATCCCCAGAACTTATGAACCTGTTACCTTATGTGGCAGAGGGGACTCTGCAGTTGTGATTAACTTATGGGCCTTGGGATGTGGAGGATGCCCTGGATTATTCTGGTGGACGTAATGTACCCATAGGGCCCTTATGACAGGGAGGCAGGATGGTCAGAGTTAGGAAAGGAGATGTGACGACAGAAGCAGAGGTCAGAGTCAGAGAGAAATCTGAAGTTGTTGCTGGCTTCAAAACTGAAGGAAGGGGCTGTGAGCCAAGAAATGCAGGCAACCTCCAGAAGTTGAAAAACGCAAGGAAACAGATTCTCCCCTGCAGCCTCTACAAGGAATGCAGCCCTGCCAAACTATTTCAGATTTTTGATCTCTAAAACTGTGAGAGAATAAATTGGTGTTGTCTTAAGCTGCAGAGTTTGTGGTAATTTATTACAGCAGCAACAGGAAATTAATACAGACTTTAATACAGGGACAACTAAAGCACAATGCACGTACTTCTATTCCCTAGTTCTGTACCTGTGCAGGCATTACTAATCAATCCTGTGCTCTTTTTCTGAGTTGATGAAGCCTTAGGATTCTGATCTAGTTCTCCAGGTAACCAATACCAAATTAGAATGCAAGAATGAGCCAGGTTCTTGGTTGTAAATAACAAATCCCACTCTGGCTAATTTAAATCAAAAAAGCAATGTATTAAAGGATATCAGGTGGCTCACAGACTTCCTGGGAAGAAAAGAATACTGGGCTTGGATACCCTACAGCAAGAAAAATGCCCCAGTGTAGAGCCTTTGGCCATCACCACTGGTCCCACAGTGGAAGGGCTGAGAATGAAGACCACTGGTAATGTTGGGTGCGGGATGCTGCTCCCCTACCATGATTAGGATGCATTCCACACTGGGCTTGCTCTTCACTTCCCTAATCCTCCCAGTGAGTAGGAACATCGCTGCTTCTGAATCGAAGTCTAAAAAGAAATAGATTTCTTTCCTTGATATTTAAAATATAGTCTACGGAGTAGCAGCATTTGCATCACCCAGACCTGCTGAACCGAATCTGCATGTTAACAAGATCCCAGGTGATTCGGATGCACATCGAAGGTTGAGAAGCCCTGCTCCAGGCCAGCCCTGCCCTGGGCCAGGTTACTCCTACTGGTGCAGACCTCTACTCCCCGCCATACCACCACGGAGGCAATGCCCACAGAAGCATAGCACTCAAAACAGAGGACTCAGATGTTAACCAGGTATAGGAAACAAGAGAAATTGAGAAAAGTTAAGGACACCCAATTTTGTGATTGATAAAAGAAATACAACGATAAAGGGCTAAAATGAATTTTTTAAAACCAGAAAATGTATGTGCAGATTGCTTGGACACCATAGAGATTTTTTTCTATTAATTATAGAAATGGTTCTTCAGCCAGACTTGGAGGCATCTAGAAATTGGAGCAACATGGACCATTCTGTCTTCTACATACAGGAAACTCCTGCCTTTTGTCATTATTTGACTCAGTTGCTACAATTTGTGAATCAGCCATAAGGAAATGGACTTGGAGAAGCAAATTGGTTTTTACCCTGAGTTTCCGAAGAGGTTCTGGCAGAGTGCAAAGAAAAATGCTCTTTTAAAACACACACACACACAAAGTACCTTAGCCTGTTCCTCCCACTGAAGTGTTCAGAAAACAAAATAGCTTACTCTCTATTCCTAAGAGCTTTTTGAAATTCAAGTGATTAAGAGAAAGAGATTTGTGGTTTTGTTCTTTTGAATGCTCTTACAGTTTTTACACTGATTTTTAAACAGGAATATTTAAAGTTCAGGGTGTCTTTTTTTTTTAATTTGAAAAATTCAAAAGTGAGGAAATGGAAGCTTTTGTGATCCAAAAGTTAAATCCAGCCCAGATGAGCATATTTTGCCCTGCTATTTTAGCACCAGGAAAATGACTCTTCCCTGAATTTGTATTACATGCCTTTACCAAGTAACTGAAGATTTATTTACTCTTCCTGAAATTTTAAAAATCTGATCAATCTCCTTGGTGACACAGATAGATACCGGCCTTATAACCACGCAAGACACCTCTCCAATATGAGATCTAGACAAGGTCAAAATTTTAAGAGGAAAACAGGTGTGACTTCTGTGTTGCTGGTCTAGAGCTGTCCACTCCTTCCCCCCGGAGAGGTTTGGGATGAGAGGGCCAATCAGGGGAGAGGGGAACACAGGTACCCTGACCTTATGCTACCAAGTGACACTAAAGACCAAGAACTAGGGACATGTGAAACTTTTGAACTAAAGAAAATGTTTTGAAACTAAACACAAAAGGTCACATGATTGTATAATCCCATCAATATAAAATGTCCAGAAAAGGCAAATCCATGAAGACCACAAAGACAGAAAGTAGATTAGTGGTTTCCAGGGGCTAAGGGAAGTAGTGAATGGGGTATGACTATTAATGGGTATGGGCTTTCTTCTTGGAATTACATAGTGGTGATAGTTGTACAATCTTGTGAATATACTAAAAACCACTGAATTGTACACTCTAAAATTGTGAATTTTATGGTGTGTGTATTTCAACAGAAGACAGATAAAGAGATAGAAAGATTGACAGGTATAAAACATGTTAGAACTTAGTGTATGAGTAAAAATAAATTTAAAAATTGGTGAAAAAATAAAGTTTATTCCATACATGAAATATTTGAACACAGCTGAAAAAACAGAGCTAATTTTTTGCTGCATGCCATTTGGACAAATATATTTATAGACTTTATGGGAACATAAACATTAAAATCTGTAGAAAAACAAAGAGAAGGAGAGGAAGGAAGAAAGAAGGAAAAAGAAGGAAGGGAGGGAGGGAATGAGAGAGGAAGGAAGGAGGAAGGGAAGGGAGGGAGGAAGGGAGACAGGAGGTAAAGCCAAGCTCCTGCCAGCCAGTGGAAGCACTGATGTCAGAACCCAGAGCTCAATGGCTCTTTAGAGAGTGGTGCTAATGGCCCTCATGGTTACGAAAGACAGGGCTGACCACTCAGTCAACAGACATTTAGTGGGCCAGGCTGTGTGTCCACTAAAAACCTAGAACTCAAGAAAAGACCAGATCCAGCAAGGTGATGACAAGCCAGGACCCAGTGAGAGAGAGAGAGATGACAAATGAAAAATCCTCCTGACGAGAAACCTCCCACGGGGGGAAGTGCCACGGAACTGCGTTCCTTTCCTGAGCTGTGTACTCCGCCTCTGCTTTCTCCACAACTTTAATAAAGATTATTACGCACAAAAGCTTCATGTGTGGGGACAAGAGGGGGACCAGAGTGGAGGGGAGCAGCCAGGAGGAGCTGGGGACAGACGGCCTCAGGTGACTGGGGTTGTGAAGCGAGACTGTGGAGAAAGATGACAAGCACCCATCTAGAAAATGCTAGCGATGTTCTGAATAGAGTTTGATTTTGTCAAATTCCAAGAAAAAAAATAATATGCTCTAAACAGCAAAGTCTGTATACATCATGATTCTTCATTTAAAAACCTTTTGCTATGTGTTAGGAACATCATTTCAGCTGAGGCCCTGCCCTTCCCCACATCTATCTTACAGAGATAAAAAGGGTAATGGTTGTATAATTTTTGCCATGGCCATAATGATTTTAAAAAGCTCATCTCATTCTCTCCTCTCTCCTTTTTATTATGAAAAATAATGTGTCCATTTTTCTGAGTGGATGATGTCTACCTGTCCCCTGGAGTTCTTAGTGCCTCTCATAGCTAACCATAGGGATACTAGAGGTTAACGTGATAATGTTATATCCATTATTTCTGCCACACACTTTCCCATCTTGGGGGGTCTGCCCATGAGCGAGCGTGGAAGAAAGAGCACAGGTTTGGGCGTCACACAGATACAATGGCTTCAAATCTCTAATTTTCTACTCACTCACTGTGCAAGTTGGGGACATTAACTTCACCTTTCTGTTTCTTAATCTGCAAAGTGGTATAACAATACGCACAGCTGGTGGCTTTGGAGATTATAGACAGTGTAAGCAAAGTGTCTGGCACGTTAAAGTATTCAGTAAATGATTGCTGGTGTTATCCTGGCAGCGCAGGAATTTTGGCACTTGGCAGTGTTGGGTCTGTTGGGGAAAGGGTGGGAAGGAGAATTTGGGAGAAACAAAAGAAGGACTTCTGTTGGACCCCAAACAAGACCTGCCCTACCACCACTGGGACAGCTGTAAGACATATGTATCACCTTCCCTTGTTCCTTCCATGAGTCAGAATAGGATTTAAGACCCAGAAGAAACCCATATAAAAACGCTGAGACCCCTATGGCCAAATGTGGGTAATCAAAATTCACATCACCTTAAGTGAGTGATCAAGGCTATCATCCCGGTGGTGTTATGTGGGTGTCATGCACCCCCCCTTTTGATGTGATGGAAAAGCACACACATCTGTGGTATTCTTTCCATAAATCCAAAACCATAGTCTAATTATAAAAAAGACATTGCACATGCCCAAATTGAGGGACCTTCCACAAAACACCTGACCGGTGCTCCTCAAGACTATCAAAGTTATGAAACGCAAGTGAAGACTGAAACTGCCACAGACCAGGGGAGATGAAGGAGATGTGACAACTTGGTGCAATGTGGCATCTTAGACTGGATCCTGGAACAGAAAGGGGACATTATGGGAAACCAGTGAAGTCAAAATAAAGTCTGGAGTTCAGTGAATGGCAATATACCAAAGCTGGCTTCCTGACCAAAGTGCCATGGTGACGTAAGATGTTTTCAGAGGGGGAAACAGGATGAGCGTACGTAGGAACTCTTGGTACTACCTTTGCCATTTTGCTATAAATCTAAAATCATTGCAGAATAAAATACATAAATTTGGTTAGGGAAAAAACAACTCTATTATATAGCACAGTGGCTGGCCACTATGGGAGCGTCATGAATGGATATGAGAAACTTCTATATTAGATTTGGATTATCATCAAACGTGTCCCAACTTTTCCCATAACAATCATAGATGAGTTGTCTTTTGTTCCTTCCCAGTAGCTGCCCCTGCTGTCAATCCGTCCTTGGACGGTGAGTAACTCTGCCTCCGCTTGTTCTAATTATGAACTCACTATATAGCTGGTGCCTCCAGCCAAACATAGACCTACTCTGGTACCTTAGTCACAGGATGTGCCACAGTCAGTACCCTCGCGTAGGAAGCCCTTATGTGACACTATGAGAGGCATCAGGATCAAAAATATTGCACAATATCTAGAGCTCTTGTAAAACTCAGCTCCCCAGGTACGCACAGTGGGAGCACCCCCGGCCGATACTGGCCGATCACATCTCTGTGTTAGCACGTATTTACTTATTCTTTTGTGATGGACAAGAACCTGTACTACCCAGGTCCCCCTCCAAGGAAGACCCTGCTGCCCTGGTTCTCAGCAGGAAGACTCCAGTTATAATTCCCTCAGGATTTGCCTCAGCGGCAGAACACTATCTTGCCCAAGAGCCCCCCTTCCTGCCCAGCCCACATCCAATGACTGACTGTGTAGTCATTTCAGCCTCTTCAGCCCAACAAAGACAACTTCAATGGACCATACGTGCTCCAGAGCTGCCCAAGGGTGGCTGAGGCCTTCCTTGTCACACCAGCCTCTCAGTTCACTTCTTCCTCTGCCCAGTTCTGCTTTCTCCTCCTCCCTTCCACAGGTATTCATCCCTAATAAACATCCCACATGCCCAGCTCCATCTCAGCAACTGTTTCTGGAGAACTCAACCTGCAGCATCTTTCTTGGGGGTGGGGGAGGAGAAAATGTGTTCAGGATGACCAGTCGTATGAACTTCTACCTGAATTCCCAGCCTCCCTTGCAGCTAGGGTAGGTCAGGTGACCAGGTCCAGCAACGAGGCATAATCACAATTCTGTTGGGGGGACAGAGAGACAGCTGCCCAAAAAAGGGTCTTTCTTTCTTCATAAAGGGGGATAAATCCCACTGGTGTAACCCTTTGTGCTTCCATTTTCTTCCTGTCTTGGATCTGGAGCTGCTGCCATCCTGTAACCATCAGGTGACACCATGAGAGTTGTAGAGATAATAACCCAGAAACTGCTGAGCCTCTGAACCAACAGAGCCACCATCTACCTCCAGACATCACAGTATGTGAGAAAAACAAACTCTCATTTGTTGCAGTGCAGTCATTTTCTGTCACCTGCCACAGAACACATCCCTAACAGAGAGTGAAGAAAATGGAAGCCACCATTTATTGAGTGCCTACTGCATACCAGTGCAGGACTGGGCATTCTCTAATTTAGCTCATTTAATGTCCACGACAGCTTCATAAAAACACCCTTGGGGGCCATGCACAGTCCCGCCTAGGACCATTGATTTGCTCCTAACAACAGCCGGGTACAGGATGGCCATACTGTATCTAATCACCTGGCCCTGGAAACTGGAAATCGTGGGCTCCGAGCTGAGACATGTGGCCACAGTAAACACAGACACAAGAGCACCAGCACGTGTCCTGTAAGTTATGACAGGAGAGAGGGCACTCTGACCCAGGCTCCTGTCTCACAGCTTTTGAAACACCAAGAGTTCTTGTTTAGAAAGTTTTCAAAACACAGAAAAATGCATTAGGAGAGAAGGATACCCCTATTACCCAAGCACTTGGAAACATAAATTATTTTGCTTGGTTTTCACTTAGAAAAATGGCTACCTAGACACATCTAATTCTGCATATTGCTTTGGAAGGCAATTAGGTCCCAAAATACTCAGGCATAATGGGTTGTGGGCTTTTTGTATCCAGGTAGACATAAACATCACTGCTTTCCACCCACATATCTGGACCCTGGGTGCCTCAATACAGAGAGAGAGAAAACTGCTGCAAACCACTGGAAAAAAGTCAAGAGCCAATATCTGCATCAGAAAATGTGTTACAGTCTATAGCCACACCACCCTGAACATGGCTGATCTGGCAAGCTTAAGCAGGGTCAGGCCTGGTAGTACTTGGATGGGAGAAAAATGTGTTACCGTTAGTAGCATGCAATCGAACATCTCTTACACAAAAGCTTCCACTAAAGAAAATAGGGATTCCTTCTGGATTCCATTATACCACGCAACTTGGAAGACCAGAACATGCAGTGATATTTTAAGCCTATGCTGCCTTTGCACATTCATTCATTTATTCATCCATTCAACAAATATTTATTGAGTGACAGATACTTTAGTAAAAATTAGGAATACAACATGTTCTTAGGTCTCCCCCTTAAATTACCTCCCCTCCTTTGTAATATTCGCAATAGCTAATAATTAACACGTTTGCCATGTCACAGGCATGAAATCATTCAGTCCTCACAACATGATAAAACAAGCACTATAATTATACCCATTTTATGTATGAGGAAACTGAGGCTTGGAGAGCTGCAATAACCGGCCCAAAGTCACACAGATAAACTGTGGCAAAGCTGGTTTCCAAACCCAGAAAAAGCAAAAACTTACCCAATCGGCTCTCCTCTTCCCAGAAAATTCTTTCCCTTCCTTTAAGTCTAATAGTATTTCATTTGCGAGCTGCCATTCTGTCAACTATTCCCTCTTTGGTTCTCTGAAAATCCTTGTCTTGTCAATTCAACCACAAAAATGTGAAGAGTGCTAATTATTGGTTTTTATTATTGCAGTGAACATGGATTGGGTCTGCTGTCCAGCATCTTCAGAGAACAGTACCACATTTTCCTCAGGGGATCGCCCTTTGCTCTCATACCATGGGATTCGGGTAGATCTAACGCCTCCCCTGGCTCCAGGCTGGGCACGTGCCTCAGGCCTGGCCAATCCAAGCATGGCATTCCCTCGTCCACAAATACTGCCTCAGGGGTCTGCACCTGCTCCCATCAGACTCAGGAAGATGTGATCTGGGGAGTCTAGCATCTGCTGAGAGGGATGCCCTCATGCCCGTCTGCTGGACTTGAATTTAGAGGGTGCAGGTCTGGAGCTGCTAGCGGCCACCTTCACCCCACATGGAATGTAAGCACGAAGCCAACATGAAGGAGGGTAGGTCAAGCCATGGAGAGACCCCGTGCTGTGGACGGAATTGCACCTCCCAAATTCATATGCTGAAACCTTAAGCTCCAACATGATAGCATTTGTTTATGGGCTTTTGGGAGAGAATTAGATTTAGATGATGTCATGAGGGTGGGGCCCCCATGGTGGGATTAGTGCCTTTATAAGAAGAGACACCAGACAGCCTGTTTCTACTCTTCCTTCCCACCATGTGAGGGTACAGCAAGAAGCAGTCATCTGCAAGCCAAGAGGGAAGGCTTCACCAGAAACCGAATCCTGCCAGACCTTGGTCTTGTAATCTCCAGCATTCAGAACTGTCAGAAGATAAATGTCTGCTGTTTAAGACACACAGTCTGTGGTACGTCATTACAGCAGCCCGAGCTACCTAAGCCACCTTGGGTCCCCACTGCACTCATTGAGCCTTAAATCCAGCTGTGCCCGAATCCATAGACTCCCTCCGCTTAAATTTCCATTATGTGTGACAAAACATAAACTGCTTTTTTTGCGTAAACCATTTTGGATTCCTTGCCAGAAGTCCCACCCTACCCCATGAACCTGCACACTCCTTGGATGAAGACTCTGCACAGTTTGTGATGGAAGGAGCCCTACAGCCTCTACAGCTTTTGTCAAGAACAGAAGCCTGTTCACCATCTGCAAAAAGAACTCCCAAAGTGCAGAAGTTATTGCTTCATGGGCATTTTCTAGCTTCCCATGTAAATCTCCTCCACCAGTGCAGCCAACTGCAATATTACCATGTGACCATTTTATGCCAGCTATGTGCAAACTGTACCCACACTGGCCAAATAAGCTACATGCATTCGTGTGGGTCTTAGAGTTGAAGCATCTCCTCTAACAAGCCCATCTTCCCATCCAGACTATGAG
Source organism: Propithecus coquereli (assembly GCF_000956105.1). Lineage (NCBI taxonomy): Eukaryota > Metazoa > Chordata > Mammalia > Primates > Indriidae > Propithecus > Propithecus coquereli. Next base: position 2,723,665 of record NW_012147919.1, read on the forward strand.
TCCCATGAGAGCAGGAACTGTGTCTTGTTCATCTTTGTGTCCCCAACACCTACGGTGCTATCAGACACACAGAAGCCACTCCATGATTATTTAATCAGTGGTTACATGAAAGAATGACTTTGTCTTTAACCTTCTTCCCAGTGGGGAAAATAAAATTGCACCACTATACTGTGTGTTAAGGAACAGTCTAAAGCGCTGCAACAAAAAGCCAAACTTTTAGTGACTTAAACAAAATAGAAGTTTATTTCCCTTTCATGTGTCAGTTCTGAAGGCAGCAGTTAATGAGGTAGTTCCATCATCTACAGCATATGGCTTACATTCCTGGGTCAAAAGTGGCCTCTTGTGCCTCCATCCCATCCTTATCCCAGCCAGTAAGATGTTGGGTAAAGGAAAAGGAGAATATTTTAATTCCTTTGAACAGCACAACAAGGAAGCAGTACTCTTCCCTGTGCTCATATCCACTAGTCAGAACTTGGTCACATGGCCACCTAGCTGCAAGGGAGGCCGGAAAACGAGGTCCTAACTGGACAGCTGTGTACCTGATTCAAACTATCATTGGGATTTCTACTGTTAAAATAAGGAGATAACAAATATTGCTGGACAATGTTTGGTCATACTGTATAAGAATATATAAGAATTTCTTACAGAAACTTTTAAAAATAATTTAAGAATACTCTTGTCAACTTTCTCCATCACCAAGACTCTTTATTGTGGAATAACTCTGACCCTCACTTGCATGCCTTCATCAGCATGACCACCCCAACTCCTACCCTGTGCGGACTGGGGTCTTGTCTTGCCTTTGACATTTATTCCATGGACTGGAGCTCCCCAAAAAGACCTCAGTCCCACATCTGGGTTCTCAATGCCTACTTTCAATGCCTAGAGAAGCTTTATAATAATGGTGTTAAAAGCACTTTGTCTCAGCAATCAGACATGACTTTATCAATTCCTATCTCTGTGACTTTGGGCTAATGACATTTTCTATCTGTGCCTCAGTGTCTTCCTCTGTGAAGTGGCAGGGGTAACCTTACCTGCCTTGTAAGGTTGTTGTATCAACTCATTTCGATTCTCGGCTATAACGAAAAGGTTAGCAGAGGGCCTGGCCTACAGTAAGCCCTCAGTGAGTGTTAGTTGTTGCTTTTGCTTCCAGTTCATCTATGTTCAGATGTTAAGTGTTGGCCTGGACCTCTTTGCATCTTTACTGCCAACTGCTTCTGTGCCAGCAAAGAGGGCCCTGGCACCCTTGGCTGACTCCCAGGAGGCTGACCACCTCCGGAGACGGCTCTTCACTATCTTCCTGGACAGCAAGTGCTCATTGCAGCCTGACAACTGCCTTGGACCTGATGGGTGTTTCTAAAATGAGAGGAAGGACCAGCCAACTCAGCAAAAGTATAACACATATTTATATTTCCTTTGTGCACAGGTTTCCTAGCTGAGAAGTGAGGCCTATTAATTCAGTCTTCTTGGGAGAATTTCAACCATAAAAGCAACACACATTTTAAATATGAAAACTCTTCAGAGCAACTGATAATGAAAACTGTAAGAATGAAAATGCAATTAGAAGCTGACAGCACTGCAAGTACCTTGTACTCACGGAGCAAGAGATCTGGGCTGGTTGCTATTGTATCATTTGCAGAAGGAGACAGCATGGAAAGAACCTCGACTGCTCTCTTAATGCAATGTTTATGACAAACCTGAATTATAAAAATGTATCCCCTTTTTCTCATTCTTTATCTCTTAGCGCCTCTCTCCTCCTACCTCCACTTTAATTATGAATTCAAGCAAACCAAGATTTGGGAGAAAAGAAATGATTGTGATTCCACAGCATAGGAAGGACTCTGTTCTCCTCAGTGTATTGATTACAAACTCAAGATGATCAGAGGCCGGTGCAGTGGCCAGGATTACATGCCTGTAATCCTAGCGCCCTGGGAGGCCAAGGCAGGAGGATCGCTTGAGCTCAGGAGTTGGAAACCAGCCTGAGCAAGAATGAGACCTCATCTCTACTAAATATAGAAAAAATTAGCCAGCATGATGGCACGAACCTGTAGTCCCAGCTACTGAGGAGGCTGAGGCAGGAGGATTGTGTGAACCCAGGAGTTTTTGAGGTTGCAGTGAGCTGTGATGACGCCACTGCACTCTAGCCTGGGCGACAGAGTGAGACCCTGTCTCAAAAAAAAAAGATGATTAGAGACTCTACTTTCACATTCAATAGGTCTTTTTTACCATCAGGATATTAACTTATTAATCAGTCACAAAAGTCAAATGGGCAATTCAAACCCTCTCAAGCAAGATTTTAAGAAATTGGAGTGGTGGGATTTCTTACTAACTCATGTGACTAGAAAGTTAAGGCGTTTAAGTGTCAGACCTGGCTGGACCACTCAGAGGACACCACAAATCTCTCTTTTCATTCCTCCGCACCACGTTCTTCTGTGCTGGCCTCATTCTCAGGCAGGCCTCCCCCTCCTCCCGCTTAACTCCGCCATGACCACCTGGGCAGGGCCTTCATCGGCCCAACTTTGGCTCCTGGATGGGCACCTGACCCGTCACTAAGGCGAGAGGTGGGGAACGGTCAGACCAGCGCTGCCGACGTAAGTTCCCGCATCGATGGGTGGGCGTGTTCTGTGTCTGCTCTGTCCGGTACAGACTCCACTCGACACCTGCGGCTCGTGAGCGCTCACAGTGCAGCTACTGTGGCTGAGGATCTGAATATGACATTGGATTTAATATTAATTAATTTAAATTGAAACAGCTGCATGAGGCTAGTGGCCACCATATCAGACAGAGCAGCCCAAAAAGCAGTCAGGACCAGGGCACATGCCGGGTGATTACCAGGCCCACCCCAACCACAGGGAGCGAGAACAGGAAGGGAAGACAGAGGCTCTGATATCCGCAGAAGGAAAAATGCGGTGAAGAGCACAAAGACATCGGAGGCATAGACGCCATGGAAGAAGCGGCGAGTCATCGAGTTTGCTCCGTTGCCGTTTGTTTCTTCCCTAGAACGGAAGCTGGTTGAGGGAAAGGGGTGAGTCTCCCTCCATCACTGATCTGTCCCCAGGTCCTAGGACAGTCTCTGGCGCAGACTGGGCTAATAAGTGTATTGACTGAATGCAACACAGTTCCCGTCTCATTAATGCACTCCTAGTACACCAACCTAGTCCTGAGATCCATTTGGGGTCACATTCTTCTCCTCTTCCCTGCGTTCCCCCTTTGGGGCATTGCCCAACTTGCCAACTTTTTCCTAAGAAAATGAATCAAGGATAGGAAAGCTCAGGAAAAAACCAACCCAGTTCTTTTTGCTATTGATTTTGCATCCTATAGAATAAATCAGACCCTGGGGAATAAAGCTGCCCACTGAACCAAGACCTGCGATTATCAATTCGATTCTCCATGCTCCCCACCGTCACCATCACGAGATTTATTGGTCACAAATCACATCCTGGCACATAGGCGAGCTGCCACACGGGTTCCGGATGAAAACCTCTGCTTATTTCCAAAACATGTTGCCACAGACTTCAGGGTTCTGGTGACACCATGTAGAGGGAGCTATTTTGGGCACATGTAGTCACAATTTCTGTGTGTTGGCTTTTTAAAGTGAATTCAAGGAGAAATATCTGCTAATGTTTTCAGTAAACCTGCTGCCTTTGACAAGCCAGCGCTTCTGCCATTCCACCTGCCAGAGACTCTGCCACCCCCATCGCTGTTACTAGGCACTGTCTTACTTCCTCAGGACTCTGTGCTGTGCCCTAACCCCAGCTGTCGCCATTGTTATGATCGGCATTGCAACAACTACTAACACTCGTGCTCAATATGTGCAAAGTGCTAAGGGCTCACAGGTGAGCAAAAGCAGGTTGTTTTCTGATCCCATGGAGCTTAGAGATGACAGGTGGACATGACATTAACCAAACACACTGACGAGGCTAAAATTCAACTGAGATAAGTCTCTAGGAGAGAAATGTGGTCCTACGGGAGCATACAAAGGTAAGAGGTAAAGCTGACCTAGATGGCTCAGGAGGAGGAGATATGGTCAAGGGGGGCTTGGAGACCAAGACGGAAGAGCCCTTGAGCAGCGATTGGAAGAATGAGCTTTGATTACACAGGTGGAGTATTGCAAGCAGCAGATGGGGCATCTTCTCAATCTAGGGAACAGCTTGTGCAAAGGTTCTGTGGCCGGCCGTCTGGCACACTGCAGGGACTGATGGAAGGCTCGCATGTCTGGGGAAAAGGAGAGTGCAGAGGGGTGGGAATGCAGGTGGGCGGATTGCGTGTAACAGAATAAATGGGCGGCAGACAATGAGGGCTTGCTGGCTGGCAGAGATACTTGTGTTTCTCCCGAGTAAAGTGGGAACACACTGAAGAGCTTTAAGCTAGTAAGTGACATGATCAGATCTGGGTTTGGAACGGAGTATGTGGCTAACCATATCCGGAAAACAATTCAAGGAGGGCAAGAAGAGACCAGTAGGGGACTCACGTGAGGGCCTAGGCAAGATATAATCGTAGCTCAGGCTGCGATGTTGGAGATGGACTCAAAAGCTATTTCAGAGGTAAAACCAGTGGGATTTGGTGATGGCTTAAATGCCGGAAGCAAGGGACAAGGAGGTGTTCAAGACCCCAAAGTTTCTGGTGTGCACATTCAGATGGATACTGGAGCCATTCATAGGGGAAGAAACACTGGAAAAGAACCAAATCTAAGGCAGAAGAACACAAATTCAGTACTAGAGAGGCACGTCTGAACTCTCCACACGGAGATGTCAGCCAGAGAAATGGCCCAGAGCTCAGAGCAGGCTGCACTAAAGGAATAAATTAGTTGAAGTTTCTTCCTCCTAAAACAGAAAAAAAAGAAATAGCGAAAATGGAAACCCTTTCGTGGATGGGTGGAGAGAGCAATCAACAGAATAAAATTGTGAAGGAGGCTTCAAAGAAGAGAATAAATTCAAAGCTGGTGATTATAAGAATGTCATTCTCGTCAACATTGTGAAAGGACACATGATTAGCAATTTTTTTTTTGAGACTGAGTCTCACTCTGTCATCCGGGCTAGAGTGCCGTGGCATCATCAGAGCTCACAGCAACCTCCAACTGAGCTAAAGCAACTCTCCTGCCTCAGCCTCCCGAGTGGCTGGGACTACAGGTGCATGCCATGATGCCCAGTTAATTTTTCTATACTTAGTAGAGATGGAGTATAGCTCTTGCTCAAGCTGGTCTCAAACTCCTGACTTCAAGCAATCGTCCTGCCTCAGCCTCCCAGAGTGCTAGGATTACAGGCATGAGCCACCGCACCCAGCTGTTAGTAATTCTTTTTTTTTCATTATCTGTTTATTTTTTAATTGACAAGTAAAAACTGTATATGTTTGTGGTGTACAACACCATGTTTCGTTATATGCATACATTGTGGAATGACTAAATCAAGCTATTTAACAAATTCATTAGCAATTCTTTATGTGACTATAATGCATTCAAGACACAAAACACAACTGCAATTACATTATTTAACAGCTTCATTGGGGTCTATTTACATACCATTACCATACGTACCAAAATTCACCCATTTTAGGTGTATAAATGAGTGATTTTTAGTAAACTTACTGAGTTATGCAACATCACCATAATCCAGTTTGCGAACATTTTCATCGCCCCAATAAATCCCTTGTGCCCATTTGTAGTTAATCCTCTAGTCCCAGGCCACCGCTAATCAGCTTTGTGTCTCCATAGATTTGTCTTTTCCGGATATTTTGTACAAGTAGTAGCATACAGCATCAGTATCAAGGTCATCTTTTATGTCTGACTTCTTTCACTGGCATGATGCTTTTGAGGTTCATTCATATTGCGCGTGTATCAGTATTTCTTCCTTTTTATCACTTACTAGTAATTTATCGTATGGACATACCACATCTTGTCTGTCTAGTCACCGTTTGATAGATGTTAGGTTGTTTGCATTTGGGCAATTATGGATAATGCTGCTATGAATATTCACATTCAAGTCTTCATGTGGGCATATTTTTTTAGGGTAGATACTTAGGAGAGGAACTGCTAGGTTATGTGGTAAGTTTATGTTTAACTTTTAAAGAAACTGCAAAACTGTTTTCCAAAATGGCAATATTGCAAGATTATTTTGAGGCTGTCTATGGTATGTTGTTTAAGAATACAGAAGTATTAAACCAGGCATGGTGGCAGGTGTCTGTAATCCCAGCTACTCAGGTGGCTGAGGCAGGAGGATCGCTTAAGCCCAAGAGTTCAAATCCAGCCTGGGCAACATAGTAAGACTCCAACTCTAATAAAGACACACATACATAAATACATAAATAAGAGAATATAGAAGTATTGTGTCAGGTGCTGGCATATAAAGATGAACAAGTCAGTTTCTACCCATAAGCAGTATATGGTCTAATAGCTGAGAAAATTATAGACAAATTTACAGACAAATGAAGTCACTTCCTTTTTTACCTAAATAGTAGAGTCTATCAGAGCTTTATATAATTAAGATGGTCAGGAATGAAAATAGAGAATATCTTCCATCAGGGCTTGAGTTCAGCTGCATGGAACAGAAAACCCGACATTATGAGAGTTTAAGCAAATAAAGGGTTATTTTTTCTCTCATAGAAACCTGGAGGCAAACAATTCAGGGCTGTGGCTACCTCTCTATAAAGTTATCAAGGATTCAGGACTGTTCCAGGTTTGGGATCCACATTCATAGGATCTGGCCCTTGTCTTCAGACTCACAAAATGGAGGATGCAGCTCCAGCCTTCATGTAATCATTCCAGGCAGCAAAAAGGAGAAACAGTCAAGAGCAGAAAAGTTTGTGCCAGTTGAGTTTGCTGGGTGGGTTAGTTGGGCTGTCTCCACGGAAGTCCCACCCAAGACTCTCCTTATATTCTACTGGCCAGTACTGGTAATGTGGCCACCTTGTCTGCAAGGAAGGTTGGTACCTGAGTGCTGCAGCTGGACATGCTGCTGTCCCAATAAAATAGGAGTCAGTTAGTGAGCAAGAAGGGAAGAATAGGTATTGGGTGGACAATACCTGATCCTGTCTTCCTGTAGTAAAGAATCAAGCAGGGGAAAGAGTATGCCGGAGAAGCCTGGCACACACTAGGTCTTCTGCAGACCTTAGTGTGGATCCCCTTCTCCCAAAGCTGGACCTGTGACAGGGACTTGGGAGCAGGTAATTTATTCAGGTGATTCCAGGAAACAGGTGTGAGGGTCAAGGGAAAATGAGATAGGTGAGGAGGAAAAGCCAGTAATAAGACACATTATCAAGGCTATTGCAGTAGGTGACAGGGTTCAATGTCAGGGGACACCTGGAAAGCATAAGCAGCACCTGCCGTTGTCCACGTGAGGACAGGAGGCTGAAGAATGTCTAGAGAATGTGTCTATTGGCTCTGGCTCTCATTAGTTCAGGGTTGCCCCGGCGGGATTCACTCCCCTTCACTTCCAGGTTATACTTTCTCAGGCGAGGAACACACACACACACACACACACACCCCATACAGATGAGGGAAGACCCTGGGGCAGAATGTGGTTGGAGCCTCCCAGCCCGCAGCACGAGTCAAGTTTGAGCTCGCAGGGAACTGTCCAGCAAGCGGCTGCTGAAACCAGAGGCAGGCACGGAGTGGGGAGGCAGCAGCACCTGCCCCTCAGGAAAAGTTCAGATTAACAATAAAATCTAATCATTGTGTTCTGATACGACCACTGCCAGTATTGTCCCCTTTTAGTGGCATGGATGTGCCTTCTAACTATGCAACATTCTGCATCTCATTTTTTAAAACAGCTGTATTGAGATAACATTAACATACCATAAAATGCACCTGTTTAAAGAGTACAATTTAATGGTTTTTAGTGTATTTTACTATTTCCCTAAGATGTTGAGTTTTTTTTTAAAACATGCTTGCTGGACATTTGCTATATTCTTTGGTGAAATGTCTATTCAAATCCTTTGCTGATTATTTTTCAATCGGGCTATTTGTCTTTTTAATACTAAGTTGCAAATGTTCTCTATGGATTCTAGATACAAATCATTAGATATCTGATTCGCAATTATTTTCTCCCATTCTGTGTGTTGACTTCTCACTTTTTTGGTGGTAACTTAAGGTATAAAAGTTTTTAATTTTGATAAAGTCCAATTCATGGTTTTTTCGTTTTTTCTTGCGGCTTGAGCTTTTGAGAGTGAGGAAGGAGTGCTGAACCCAGTCGGCTTGGCAGCGGGGAGGGAAGGGTGGTAAACTGGTACATGGAGTTTGAGGAAAGCTATAAGTAACAATTGACAATTAAGCTGGATCTTGAAGGATAAGAAGAGTATACCAGGCACAAAATTGAGGAAGAGCTTTTCAGGCATATACAGCACCTGGGTGGATTACCTCCTAGGATAAGAATCTTCTTGTTACAGTTTATTATAACAGATTAAAAAAAGACATTCCCATGTATGCCAACAACATATGGCAAACACTGACAGGGACTGTCTTGCAATTATTATTAGTAAATCCAATTCATTTATATAAGATTCAATTAAAAAGTAATACTGCATCTGTATGGCTCCACCAGGAAAGTAGGAAGTAGTATTTAGAGAAAACCAAATGAACACTCATTAGCAATGATGATACCTCCGAGGACACAGGTTTGAAGTGCCTGGTCCCATCTGTTCTCTCTGAAGGATGCACATAACCAGAGAATGGAAGCAGGGAAAGATGGTCCATGCCCAGCCCATGCCAAGCACAGAGCAGGCAAAGACCTAGTAGATAGTGAATGGTCCCTGCTGATAATCTAGCTTTGCAGGTAAGACTACTGCCCTTGAAACCACAGACTATGACAGTATAAATGCACCTCTGGTTGTGACCCTGAGGGTGAGAAGTCCCCAAAAGGATTAAGCTTGTACTCTTCCCCAATCTGGAAGAACAGTGGCTTAGCATCAGAAATTAAGCTGCTCTGCTGAAAATAAACAGAAGTGCTATTTCTCATGCCCCTCAGTTCATAGACTGACATTCATACCCACATGCATTTTTTATTTTAATAGAAAATTCCAAATGATCAAACTATACACAAACACTAGGAATGCATGAATGTCCTTCTTCTAACATTCTTTCCTGAATTTGGTATCTTTTTAATTCTCGTCAATCCACTGGAAAAATCATATAGAAATCTCATTTTGATTTGGATTTCCCTGACTCCTGACTCAGAAGGTTTAACATCTTTTCATACGCTTATTAGCCATTTATATTTCCTCTTCAGTGAATTACTATTTATATCTTCTGTCCAATTTTCTAACAGATAATTCATCACTTTCTCATTAATGTGAAAGTATTCTTTGTATGTAAGAGATAGTAAATAACCTTTGCCAACGGCAAATGTTTTCTTTCAGTTTGTGTCTTGACTTTGTTTATGGTGCCATTTTCCATACAAAATGGTTGCCCATCTTCTTTAAGAATCTCTCTCCACCCCAAGGTTTTATAAGTATTCTATTCTCCTGTGCATATTTTTTCTATTTCACACACACCCACATACATAGTTAGATGATGGATGGATCGTTAATCCACCCAGAATGTGTATGTGTGTGTGCGTGTGTGTGTGTGTGCGTGCGTAGTGGTGAGAGGACTCCCTGTTTTCTGAGCATATATGATCCGTGTGCATAACCAAATCTAACACAAACCAAATGCACCAAGTACTAAACCATATTTCCAAGCACAGCACCATGTTAGTAGACCAACTGCTAAATTCTGCCTTTTACATTTCCCAGCATAAAACATCTCTCTTCCCCATTACTTAAGAAGAAAGTAGAGGTATTCCTGGCTGCCCCCTCCCATGTTCCTATATCCAATCAGTCTCAGTTCTCCATAATCCTACCTCCTAAATATCTCTGTCCACTCCACATCCCCACAGCCATGCCCTTGCTCCAGGTCACCATTGTCTCACCCTGGGTCTCTGCAGTACCCATACTCTGGACTCCTTAACTATGCTCTCATCCCTTCCAATCCATTCTCTACCCTGCAACCACGAATCTTTCTAAAATGCAGACCCCGTCTCATTCCTGCCCTACCTAAATCCTTCCACAGCCCCCGCTGCCTTCGGGGTACCATCCAAGCTCCCATACACAGCTGCTGCTGTCCTGCAGGATTCAGGCATCTCTCACCTTTAAAAATATATATATCTTTGCAGCCTCATTTCTCAGACTGTGTCTCTCAGTTCCACACTCTGGCCAGAGCAAACTAATTTCGGTGCTTCAAAAACCCCAAGCTTCCTTTTCAGTAGATTTCAACCCCGGCTATGCCCAAGCTCACCTGTGGAAAATTGAAAACACACTTATCCGGGTTCTACCCCTGGGTGACTCTGATTCAGTAGGTCGAGTGGGACCCCCACAGCCACATTCTTGGCTGACTCCCTTTGCGTCTGCGCTGCAGACACCTTACTCCCTCTGCCTAGAATCCTCTTCCACCTCCTTCATCCCCAGCCCCCACCCCACCACCTGCCCCCAACCCCCGGTATCGCCTCTTCTTCCTTGAAATCAAAGTCTAGATGTTTCTTCCTCCAGGAACTTTCCTTGACCCTCCAGGTTAGGGCCCCTCCTCTTTGCTCCCCCAGCCCCCTGGACTTTCCTGATTCGAGCACTTGTTGCCTGTTTTCTCTTCTCCCACCCCAGACTCTGGCACAGCAGGTGTTTTGCTCACCACTATGTTCTCCACACCCAGCAGAGACCTGACACATAGTAGGCGCTCAATAAATGTTTTCTCAAGCAAAACAAATGAATGAACAAACAAAAGAACAAACGGATCGCGAACGGATGCCTGTGGCGGTTTCCATGACAAATAGAAACGGCTCGGCACACCGGCGAGCAGAGGACCAGTCTGGCCTGCAGAGGGCACAGCCTGCCTTCGCATCTCCCCGCAGAAGCCCGGAGCAGGGACCTGCTGTCAGTCATAGAGGCGCCTGATGCTCAGTGGTCATTTCGCTGCGTTGAACATCGAGTAGGAGTTGTTTGCCCTTGGCTGATATATAAAACCTGAGTGTTCTCCCTTCACTTAGGAAAAGAGTCGTAACTGTAGCAACCGGTGGCAGATTTTCTGATCCCAGGTGGAAATGTGAGGAGAGACAGAGGAGGGGTCAGAGGGAAGAAGAAAAGACAACGATAAGAGTAGCTATAAAACTACTCCTCCTGGATAAGCAAAGTTTTCTATGTCTCCAAGCTACTAACTCTCCTCTCTCTCTCTCTCTCCCTCCCCTTCTTCTCCCCATCCTTTAATCGTGGGAGAACAAAATCTAAGCCTGGACTGCACACGCATCCAAAAGAAGTATCTGGAGGGAGATCTTGCTTTTCCTGCAAGCAGCAGCAGCAGCTCCCGTGAACCTGCCAGAGCCCCAGCTGGGACCAGCCTCTGCTAGCAATGAACGCTTCCTGCTGCCTGCCCCCCGTGCAGCCCACGCTGCCCAACAGCTCAGGGCACCCCGAAGCGCCTTCCTTCAGCAACCAGAGCAGCAGTGCGTTCTGCGAGCAGGTCTTCATCCAGCCGGAGGTCTTCCTGGCTCTGGGCATCGTCAGCCTATTGGAAAATGTCCTGGTCATTCTGGCCGTGGTCCGGAACGGCAACCTGCACTCACCCATGTACTTCTTCCTCTGCAGCCTGGCGGTGGCCGACATGCTGGTGAGCGTGTCCAACGCCCTGGAGACCATCATGATCGCCGTGGTCCACAGCGACTACCTGAGCCTGGAGGACCAGTTTATCCAGCACATGGACAACGTCTTCGACTCCATGATCTGCATCTCCCTGGTGGCCTCCATCTGCAACCTCTTGGCCATCGCCGTGGACAGGTACGTCACCATCTTCTACGCGCTGCGCTACCACAGCATCATGACAGTGAGGAAGGCCCTCGCCCTCATCGCGGCCATCTGGGTCTGCTGCGGCGTCTGCGGCGTGGTGTTCATCATCTACTCCGAGAGCAAGATGGTCATCGTGTGCCTCATCACCATGTTCTTCGCCATGCTGCTGCTCATGGGCACCCTCTACGTGCACATGTTCCTCTTCGCCCGGCTGCACGTCCAGCGCATCGCGGCGCTGCCGCCCGCTGACGGGGTGGCCCCGCAGCAGCACTCGTGCATGAAGGGGGCCGTCACCATCACCATCCTGCTGGGGGTGTTCATTTGCTGCTGGGCCCCCTTCTTCCTGCACCTGGTCCTCATCATCGCCTGCCCCACCAACCCCTACTGCGTCTGCTACACCGCCCACTTCAACACCTACCTGGTCCTCATCATGTGCAACTCGGTCATCGACCCCCTCATCTACGCCTTCCGGAGCCTGGAACTGCGCAACACCTTCAAGGAGATTCTCTGCGGCTGCAATGGCGTGAACTTGGGGTAGGACGCCAGGGCCCACGCCAAGCCTAACCAGTCCGGTCACTTTTGACCTTCCATCCAACCAAGATGTTTAAAAAGAAAAAGAAAAAAAAATACTTGGAAGATATAAAAATGCGTTAACATAACAGGCTCCCTGAAAGGATCGCAAGGTGGGTAAGTCCAACTCCCATTCCCAAATAGTCACTGGGAGAAGTCAGCGCAGGCTGCCCTGGGTGCTGTCTGCGCTCTTTCCCACACGCGCAGGGTCTGTGATGCCTGCTTGCTCACTGCCTCCTGTCCCTGGCAGAAGGACTCTCACCAACAGGAAGGGTGGTTCCCACCTCTCACAAGCAAACCTGTTACAGCAACAACCTCCAGCTGTCAGCTATAGAGAGCTTTGCACTTGCTCCATGAGAGACTGAGCTTTTGCCCTATCATTCTATTTACAGTGAAACAATCGTCTAAAAACAGTGAACTCTTTGTGAAAGAAGCAATGCTATGCTGTTTTTCCCTCTTCTCCTCTGCTGCCCTCAAAATAGCATGGGCTGTAACCCACTTCTATTTTTGTTGTGGTGGTGGTGATATTCATTGTTGTTGAGTTTTTATGCATTAAATCTTATGCAGCCTTCAAAATTCTAACAAGAGGGAGAATATACTTTGAACAATCGGAATATACTTGTATACTTGTATTTTGATACCTTGTTATTTTGAAGTATAAAGCATTCTTTTTTTGAAAAAACAAAGTATTTTTTCCTGTTATTCCTTTTCTTCCTTTAAAACGAGAGAGAGAATTGTGGGTAGGAGGGGATATATGTGTATATATATACATATATATTTGTGGGTAGGAGGGGATATATGTGTATATATATACATATATATATGTATATATATACATATATATATGTATATATATATGTATATATATATATATCTCACAAGAAATTGCTTTGCTGTAGTTTCCAAGAGTTTGAGAAACTGTGGAACTGCCATGGGGCTCTCTTGGGAACCTTTTGTTTCCTCGTAGTAATTGCAACTCTATCACATGATTTCTTCAAAATTACCTAGGAGAGAAAATGTTTTTGGGCTCATTGCTCCTTTTGCTGGACATGATGTTAAAGTTGGACGATCCTGTTCTCAGCATCTGTACCTCGTCAGGTGCAGCAATTCCTGCAGGAGGCTCAGGGGGGGATTTCCTGACACGCGCCGGCATCGCGCTTCCTTGCCTGCCCCAGACAACTTCAGTCTGCGCCTTGTGGCTGTCCTCACTCCCCTCCCCACCTCATCAATTCTTATCTTAAGCTGCAACTTGGTGTGCAATTGTGTGTTTTTCTTGTGCTAGAATATATCCGGGTTTTGTTTCTTTGTATTTGAAGATTTCTGCTAATGCAAGCAAAATCATTTGTTTCTTGCTTTGACTGTGATGTTTAGAATTAATAAAAAGCTTTTGTGGCAGCTAAACGTGTGTTACATTGAAATACACTACCCGGAATCATTGTGGGGACTCCTGCCCGTGGCTGTTGGACGTTCTCCTGCAGCTCAGTGACGATTTTGTAAAAGACATAAGCAGCCCCAGGGATCACAGTGCTGGTCTTTTCTAGGACGATGCCTTTTAGCCAAACTACAAAACTCTCCCATTTAGTTTCTGAAAATACCAGGCTTGCGGTTCCTGGGCCACTGTCATTCTCCGTTATTTTAATCAACACCGAATAATAGAACTTGTCCATGGCCACTTGGTAAGTAAATGTGGAGATTGGGGAATCAAATTCTTTAAAAACTGTATTAACAGCTGTAGAGATTATGATGTCCTTTTTTCTACGTAAACAAGTCAAAAATAACTTACTTTTCACCCTTTTATATGTTTTCATATTATTTCATGTTATCCTATCAACAAATTTCTAAAATATAGGAGTCATTTTGCAGGTGAGAAAATGTAGTATTGGAGGGGTTACATGGCCGTCCAGAAATGCCAGCCGGTTAGGGTCACGGCGTGTTCTGTGTCCTGCTGCCGATATCTTTTTGCTCCAACATACTGCCGCCAACAGGTTTCCATAATCAAAACGGATCTAGCTCCCTCTTTATACCTTTTAGCTCACAATGACACTTCCAAACGGGAGTGCTCACGAGAATTGCCCGGCGTCTTGCCTGAGTGCAGAATCCGACGCAGCAATTCTGAGGTGGGGCTAAGATTCCACATTTCTTACCCCGGCGAGCTCCCCAGGGCTGTGGCTGCTGCTCTGGGAACCACGTTTTAAATGGCAAGGGCACAGAGGACTTTGAAATGAACATAATGAGAAGGCAAAAGCACTTTTTACATAGAGAGCAGACCCCATGCCAGGGACGGCGCTAAGAATTTTACAGGCATTTCCTCCTGTGACCCTTTCAATAGCCCTACATGGCAGACAGCATGATCATCCTGATTTCACAGGTGAGGCATCTGAAACTCAAAGAGGTCAAGGAGCTTGTCTACGGGGACTCAGCCAGCAAGTAGAGAAGTGGAGACTCAAACTCCGGCTGCTGAACCCCCCACCCCCCAATCCAACCCAGGGCTCTGGCCCCTCTGGTGGAGACAGCGTGGACAGTGGAGCTGGAACCAACATCAGAGCCACGTGCCGCCACGGACAGAGACTCTGATGCGTGTCCCTACCACTCGTGAGTCCAGATGTTCCTAACAGAGTTTCCAGAGAGATGTCATAAAGATGAAGGCACAATTTATTATTTAACTTGCTATAATTTTCCAAAGACTGTGGGTGGCCCTGGGAATGCATCAAAGACGTAAGTCACAGCCCACAGACGCTCTTCCCAGCCTCCATGTCTCTGGTGAACAACCCTGAACGTGGGGGTGTCGCTGTCTCCTCCGCAACCACTTTCTCAGATCTTCCTTTGGGAACCCACTGGACGTTTTAAGCAACAGGACAGTCAGGTTTGAAAATGCTTAATTTCTCAAATTAGAAGCATGTCGTGATTTAATTCACTTGTCACATTTCACCCCCATCCGCAAGGCGGAATCACCGCAGTGAAGTACTTAAGCCTTGAATCCACTTTCCTTCAGTGGTCACAGAGATGTAGATAAAAACCAACATGTAAGGACACCCAGGTCTGGGCTGTGGTGGTAGCAAGGGGAGAAAAAGGCTTTCGGGGAGTCAGACAGATCTGGGTGTGAATCCTTAGGTGAGTCTCCTCACCTCTGGGAGCCTCATTTGCTCACCTGTGAAATGGGCTTCCACCTGCTTACCGGGCAGCAGGTAGTTGTGATGATTAAATGAAGTGTAACAACATCCAAAAATGATTAACCTATGAACTTTACAGCCCTTGCCCTCTACTTGCCTGCCTCTAGAAATTTCTGAAGTTGCCTGCAAGTTACTTGCCTCTCTTCCCTGAGGTTCCTGCAAATGGCGGTCACTAGTGATAGGCGAGGAGAGGAGGTGAAAGTTCAGTCCGGCATGTCCCGAAGCGCAGAGGGAATTCCACCAGAGGTGCAAGATGGCTTGACGGTACGCATACCAACACGTGTCAACTTTTTAAAATTTTAATAGAATTTCCAAGTGAACAATAACTTGAATATTTTCATGTGTATTTATGTGCCATGTCTAAATATATATTATATTGTTTATGAAATTCAGAATTTCTTAACTAGTGTTACTTGAGACTTGAGCAGTATTTGAAAAGAAACAAGTGAGTTGAGTATGATAAAATGATGAAATAAGTGGAACACGGACATGACGAAATCACAAAGGGAGTGTTCGAATGCTTGAAGTTTGAGAAAATCTCGGCTCAAAAAGAAAACTATTAGGGGAGACAGGAGAGAGGTCCAGAAACAGGACAAGAGGGGAGAGAGGAAGTCGAGAACCCCACTGAGCCTGGGGCAAGGGAGAGACGCTGCCGTCCATGTGGCAGGTCCAGAGAGAGCCGCAGACAGAGTCAGGGTTCTCAGGAAGTCTGGCCGTGCGATTGGGGCGCGTCCTCTGGCCCCTGGGCGTTCTCTGGAGAGACTGCACTGAACTTCGCCCGGGTTTCGCAGCCTCTTTTCTACCAGGCTGTGAGCTACACCAAAAATCCAAAGCTTAGGAAGGCCCTGGCAAATTGAACGAATGTAAGCGTGGGCCTCTGACACGGGAGTTTGCAATTAGCAGCACAGGGGCATTGAACAAAACCTTGATTCCCCGTTGTCCCTTCTGATTTTGTTTTCCAGTCTCTGAGGTCAAACACACGCATGTCCAAATCCTGTATCATTTACTCGCTGTGTGTGACCACTGGGGTTCAGCTTCCTCATCTGTAAAATGGGATAACAATGACCACATACTTGCCAAAACTGTTTTGAAAAGCAAAGTGAGATCAATGCGAAGAACTCAACATCGTTGCTAAAATAATAGGTGCATAATAAATGCTCCCTCTGCATCTAACATAGATCGTAACCAAACTCTGACACAACGCCCCTGGTGGGCAGGATTTCTCTGGAGGGAACGTCAGCCTCAGGTGCAACATTCACCAAAGAGAAATGAAAGGTGCGTCGCTCTTAGATTAAGAAGTGACACAAAGTAAATTCTCATTAGCCAAGTAGGAATCGAGCAGCTACTTAATTGCATTTTCTTTTATAATTAAATGATTTGCTATTTGGCATTAGGGGGGCTTTCTGAGGTGTTGCTTGCATTCTGTTTCTTGACTCATTTGTGAAAATTAATTAAGCTTTATTATTTGTATATTTTTTATTGAAGTGTCATAAATACACAGAAAAGTTCTTACACATTCTCCTCTTTTGCCACGCTGTTCGTGAGGCCACCCCGAAGTCAGATCTTCCCCCAGAGCTATCCGCTGAGTGGAAATGAGCAATTCAGCTAACGGTGTGAGCTGCTCACGCCAAAGAAACTCATTTCCCACAAAACACCCCAGTAATCAGTTCGTTGCTCAGGCACAGGCCTGAGCACCGGAACAGATGTGTGCGCAATCCCGCCGGTGTTCATTTTGTGAATTGTGGGCGGGGAGCATCCTCCCTGGTGTTTATCCTGGTGATTCCGTGACGAGTGCTGGATTTCGAAGAGGTTGGCACATTCCACTGGCATCAGAGGGAACACAGAACAATGTCACAGACGGCCTTGTGGGTGAGTAAGTGCCACGCGAGCGGCTGTGAAGGACTCTGTTTACCAGGAAGGGAAGAGCTGTTTGCTCCGCCCTGAAAAGGAGGAGGGGGGCGAATGGGGCAAATTGGAGCCGCAACTCAGGAGAGCCGGGCACAGGCACGGCGCTGGGCTCGTGTGACACGGGCAACTCTGGGTTTTGGTCGCACCATCGACACGACTGGCAGAGCTGGAATCGATGGGCAGTTTTCAACCCTTGCTTTTGTCTACGGCAGTCACAGGTTACTGCTGCCTCTGCACAGTGGCTCAGGCGACACAGACCCCACCTCGACACCAGCCCCAAGGCAGGTGCCTGGCCCACACCTGACCAACCACGGGCCTCCACCCCTTTTGGTCACAGCAGCGAGGTCTGTGACCCAAGGAAGCACAGGGGGACTCAATACTGTACTTGAACTATTGAGACAGAGAGGAACTCCTTTCCTGGGCCTCTGGTCACCAAGCTACCTGGGACTTCAGGGGTGAGGGACCAGTTTGTCTGAGGATGAAGCCAACATAAAAGAAAGCTGGAAAAAGAAAGAGGAGATTCCTGATACTAGCATTTGAGCACCAGGGTCCAGCTGTGCCTGAAGCTACTCTTTCCCAATAACCTCCCTACCCATGTCCCTCTTCCGCCACCAAGAATACAAACTTCAGGCCAACTGAAATCATACGCCAGTCTCTGAACCACGCACTGTGCCCAACGCTTTCATGCAGGCCTGGATAAAACCCCCACCCTGGAGCCAGTGAGGGAGCATGAGCCACACCCCAGCCCCAGACCAGGAGAGATGGCGAGGAAGGCCCACGCAGAGAACTGGGCACCGTTTCCAAAATAAGGCAGACGAAAGGAGTCACTGTTCACTTTTCTCTCCTATTCCCAAACACTTCCAGAATGGTTCCTTGTTGCAGGCTGAGGGGGTTCTTTTACTTTCCCTGCAGTATGCCTGGTAATTTCTAGGTAACCATTCAGCACATCCATTTTAAAATACTGAAACATCCTTAAAAGATTCTATGCAAAACCGCAAATATACATGATGGAAAAGATGCTTAGTTTTGCACTGGGTGGTTCTCCAAGCTTGGCTTCTAGTTCTTTGTTTCTAACAGTCAAGGGCTTGCAGAAGCTAGTTTGCTAAACGGTTCGTTTCCCATTCCTAGTCTTGTCCTTGGTTTCACAATACCACAAGACAGAAGCCTTGATTTTTCTGGGCCACGGTACTCCTAAGAACTAATCAAGTGGATGCGGGTTATGAATCAGGCAGAAATATAAGTAAAAGTAGCTTAACTTTCAAAGCAGTAGTATAAAGTAAAAATGAGTGAGCCATTGCCTCAAATCTCACTTCCACTCTAAAACTCTCCTTTCCTGCTCAACTTACACACACAGAGTTAGATTATTATTAAAAATAAGTAAGTTATGCATGCAAATAATCTAGCAGGAATATTTATAATAGCCAAAACATGGAAAACCCAAATGTGCATCGACTGGTGCAGGGATAAACACAATGTAGCACATCCATACAATGAAACAGTCTCAACAACAGAAAGGACCAGGCTGCGTTTACAACGCGGATGAACCTCAGAAACCTCATGCTAAGTGAAAGAAGCCAGATACAAAGACGTGATTCCATCTTTATGAAATATCTAGAAAAGACAAATTCCTAGAGACATAAAGTGCATTAGTGGTTGCCTGGGCCTGGAAGAGGGAACAGAGGTGAGTAGTAAAGAAGCACAAGAGATCTTAACAGAGTGACGGAAATGTCCTACTATTCTCTGAGATCAGGGACCATGGCATCCAAGAATGACCGTAACAATAGAGAGAATTAATATTTACTGAGGGTTACTGTGCACCAGGCACCATTTCTAGTGCTTCAATGGGCCACCTTATTTAATTTGGTGCTTATTTAAATCCCCTTCACATCCCAGGAGGTAAAAACTGTTAATTATCCTCCTTTTACAGATAAGGAAACTGAGGCACAGAGTAGCCAGGTACCTGTTCCAGAAACAGGCAAGTAGCTACATTCTTAATGACCACGGGTTCTAAGAATCAACTACTGATTTATTGAAAACTGGCCCAAGAAACACACATCATCTTTACTAAAGATCTTGGGGTGTTTTAACCTTGAGTTTACTGCCTACTCACTAAGTAACCTTGGTAAGTCACTTTGCCTCCCTGAGCCTCCGTTTCCTCCTCTGTAAAATGGGGGTAATTATACTCCCTGTGCCACTGGATTGTTGTGAGGTTAAATAGACCAATGCTATCAAGAGCTTAGCACCGTGCCTGGCACAGGGGAGACGCCCGATAAATGGCAGCTGTAATTGACAGAATGCTCAACATCCAATCATTAGAGAAATGCAAATCAAAACCACAATGAGGTATCACCTAACCCCGGTGAGATTGGCCTCTATCAAAAAAACACAAAACAACAAATGTTGG
>NW_012147919.1:2744107-2758840 GCF_000956105.1 Propithecus coquereli
AAAAAAAAAAAAGAAAAAATTGACAGAATGGCCTCTTGCTCTGGGCTTGACCTCTGTAAAATCACAGAATGGAAATCCATGAACTCCAAGACCCTCATCCAAGACCTGTGCTTAAATTGTTATGAGAAATACCAGGTGCCACATCGAATGAGCATGGGAAATACTTACTAAGATAACGAGCACGACTTCTCAGAGCCTTTAATAGGCTGGTGTGTGTGTCACTGGGCCAGGGCCGGAGAGGACAGACCTAGAATAGTCAATGCTCCCCAAAGCGCTCAACCGCGGAATCCCTTCCTTCTCCGAAGCCCTCCACCACCCCACGTTTCCACATTTACTGAAGAATAAACTCTGAGAAACTGGCAAATCTGTTAACTGTTTATTGCAGCTGTGGTCTGGAAGATTATTCGAGGATCAAAATCCACATCTTAACGTGTGCTGGGTTAATGCAGGTTCCCCATTCAGATGCTGGTGCTTTGGGGAGCTTTAGGGGGTGAAACATTAATCCTGTGTTTTTCACATAGTGAAGGATATATTTGCTGCATCTTCCGGCAGCCTCAATGTCACTGAAATACGGGGGGGGATTCTTACTTTTACATTACAACAGTCGGATACATCCCAGAGTCACCAGCACAGCACGCGGACTCTGACCCCGGGGCCGGGCTCTGAGCTGGAAGGCCGGGAAGCACCTCTGCTGTCCTCTGCTGTACCTGGGTGATGTAGTGGGCTAAATGGCATCTTTCCAAAATTCATGTCCACCCAGAACCTCAGAATGTGACCTTCTTTGAAAACAGGATCTTTGCAGATGTGATTAAGTTAAGGATCCCGAGATGAACTCATCCTGGATACGCACAGTCCTGAATCTGGTGACTGGTGTCTTTAGAAGAGAAGGGAGGAGGTCTGGACACAGAGACACGCAGGGAGAACGCCGCGTGCAGATGGAGGCAGAGACTGGGGTGAGGCGGCCACAGCCACTCGGCAGCAGGGACTCCTGGCAGTGCCAGCGCTGGGAGAGGCCAGGAACGATTCCCTCCTAGAGCCTTCGGAGGGAGCCTGGCCCTGCCGACCCATTGATTTCAGACTTCTGGCTTCCAGGATTGGGAGAGAATAAATTTCTTTTGATTTAAGCCACCCAGTCAGCGGTATGTTATGGCCCCAGGAAACTATTAACAATACAGGTGACTTGACTTAGGGAGAAAACATCTAGCAAGAAATTCCAGGCAAGAAAGAAAAAGATTGGCAAGAAGAGGTGGAGGACTAGGAGGAAAGGACACAGCAGATGTTAAGGGAAGGCAGTGGCCGCTCCAGCAGGTGCCTGCCCCCCAGGGCTCCTTCACTGAAGGAGGACAAAGCCTCACCCACAATGGCCATCGCCGATTAGGAGCTGCCTTGTGCCAGACACTGTGCTGCGCTACCTGCCCAGATCTGAATCTATGCGGTCAGGTCGGATCATGCCGTTTCTCCTTTCCCTTTATGTAATCCTCAAAACAACACAGAAATCCTGCTCATTTTGTCAATGCTAATGCTGAGGCTCAGAGAGGCAAATAACTTAGCCAGGTCACACAGCTAGAAAGTGGCAAAGCCGAGATGCACACCGGGTCTGAGCCGGGAGGCTGAGCTCTGTCCACGATGTCACCACAGCGTGATTAGTGAGACAGGGTTAGGGAAAAAGATCTCCATCACTTTTCATCATGAAAAATAAATCATTAGAAGATTTGAAAGTTGAAACTATTTTTAAAAAGAATAACTAGCATGTGTTTCAAAAAGGAAATAATCAAACCTCAAAGTCTAAAATGTTTGGCTAATATCCAAGAGTGATTTTGATAAGCTAGACACACTCCTTTAAGTTTAGATTAAGTCTAAACTTCTTAAAAGAAAAAGACCAAAATCTGTCTGACTTTACTTTGCTATGAAAGGATAATGATTAGATGTTCAGTACAGCAAAAAAAAATAGTAGTAATAACCAAATTCGATGGGACAAAAAGGGATTGTTGCTGCCTGGAAAAAAAAAATAATAATTATACAGTCTCCAAAATGAAAGGTCAGACTGTCCTATCTCAGTGAAATTGTCACACGAGCCATTAGCCATGTAAGCCAGCGAAGTTCTGTCTTCTACACTTTGATCGATTTCAAAAGCTGCTCTGAGCTCCGGTGCCGCCCTCGTCTGTGTCCTGAACGTGCTGTGCAAGGAACAGAGCCGCGCTGGAGGGGCGCGAACCACTGGAGCAGGCGAGCCCTGGAACAGCCAAGATGCTAAAACTGAGACACACTGTCCCTTGTCACTTGGAGTCTGCAGTTTCTCCTCCTTGTCAAGCTCCCAAAGATACCTGCCTGAAGGAACACTTGCTGACGGGACAGAGTTAACGCCACTCTCAGGACCCTTTCGTGGTCTTGCAGGGGAGGAATTCTTGGGGAGCCCTGAGCTTTCATTTAGCAAATCCCCATTTCTGTGCTTTACTCTGAAAGCCCTTACCAAAATTCTGCCTCCCTCAGAGGCCAGGACTCTTCTGGGATTTACCTACAAATAGAACTGGCTGGGTTGGGGGATGCAGGAAGGGGAGGAGGGGAGAAACAACACAGAGCTAGGAACAGGAGGCTGGGTTCTAGTCCCGGGGCTGGCAGTAACCAGAAGTACGACCTTAGGCAGGTGATTGACCTTCACGAGGTCTCAGTTTCCCTGTCTGTAAGGGTTGAACTTCATCTGCAGCTTTTAAGCTGAATTCTGAGGCCCTCCGGGGATCACAAAGGTAAAGTCACCTGCCCTCCACACCCCCCTTAGATTCTGTGTTTTGCCTGCTGGGCTAAAAAAATTATCTAACACCTACATAGCACTTACCAGGTGTCAGACACTGTTCTAAGGGCTTTTCGAGTATTAACTCATGACTGTCTCTGTTTGACTAATAAGGAACTGAGAGCCGAAGAGTCTACCAAGCCCATGAGTGAATAGGGGAGGCAGGACAAGAACTGGTGTGCTGGCTCTAAATCGTGGCTCTTAGCCAGCACTACTCTGCCTCTCCTGAGATGCCAGGTTCCATTTGGAGAAAAGTTTAAACCAGCTTTTAAAAAAATTTTTTTAAACACTGAACTAAGCACAATAAAACACCATTTTCCACTCATCAGATTGGCCACAACTGAAAAGATGGATAACATCAAGTGTTGCCAAGCATGTGGGAACCAAGGCCACAGGAAGTGTGACCCGTGAGAGCCTCCCAAGAGTAGAGTTTGGCTCTATCTGTTCAACGTTCCTCGTGGCCATGCTTGTGTCTGCCCCAGAGAAATACTCGTCCGAAAGCTCAGAGGCACAGAGGAGAAAATCCATTCCAGCAATGCTCATAGCAGTGAAAATTTGGAAACGCTCTAAAGATGAACCACCAGGGAAGTGCTCGAATAAACTACAACATACCACGGCTATGGAAGACACCAACTTCATTAATGAGAAATGTGAACTGACGTGGGAAGACCTCCAAGATGAGTGAAAAAAAAAATAAAGTTGCAGAATAAGGTCTACAATAGTATCTCATTTATGTTTAAACACACACACAAAGAAAAACTATTTCTATATGTTTTTATGAGTATAAAATTAGTAGAAAAGGGTCCAGAAAGATACACACTACACCAATTAGAGTGAATTACCGCTGAGGTGGGCAAAAGGGAACTTTTACTGTATTCACATCGCTTAAACCTCAAATGAAAGTTATGGGTGTATTACTTGTGTGATCACTATAATTTTAAATAAAATGAAACCCTACAGCAGATGATTGACAAGTGGCTCCCAACTCCAGCTTTCTATAACGTACACAGAATGAGGCCACGATTCTCTTACTGATCCTTACTGCATGTCTGTGAGGGTATCACGTCTCCCCAAAGCAGACAAAAAGCCATGAAGCTTATGTGACTTGCCTAAAGTCACACAACACACACGACCTATCAGAGACAGAATTCTGCATGGCTTCAATTAGCAGGGGCAGGCAGGTGCAAGGGGACCTGGTGTAAGCGGGGTGCATGTATCCCTGCTCGGGGACAGGTTTATGCACAGGGATGCCCAGTTAGTCACCTAAACTGGGTGCCAGCCACGGAATCTGAGCACACCCAGAAGAGCAAAGACAGACCTCTGGTATCCACGCAGATGAGGGGGCATCGGGACAGCCCTGGGCCAGAGCCCACCCCAAGGAGCTAAGAGGAGTCACCTGTCACAGAATGAGAACTCAGACAAATGGACTTTTCAACACAGAAATTAACACTGAATTGAGAAAACACTACCGGTAACTAGATCAGTTTGGAATTCCTCCCAGCATTCCGTGGTTATAGGTTAAATTTTGTGTCCCCAAATTGAGATATTGAAGTCCTACTCCCAGAACCTCAGACATACTTGGGGATAGGGCCTTTAAAGAGATAGTTAAGTTAAAATGAGATCATAATCCAACATGACTGGTGTCCTTATAAGAACAGAGTAAGACGGAGACAGGCTCAGAAACTTCAGAGACACCAAAATTAGACGACAGTACTACAGGCCACCGGCAAGCCAAGGACAGAGGCTTCAGAGGAAACCAACACTGCCAACACCTTCACCTCAGACTTCTGGCCTCCAGAATTGTAGAAAATAAAATATCTGTTTTTGGGGGGGTTTTTTTGAGCAATTATTTTTATTTTGTTGTTTGTTTGTTTTTATTTCAGAATATTATGGGTTCTGTTGTTTAAGCCACCTGGTCTGTGGTCCTCTATTACAGCAGCTCTAGCAAACTCATACACTCTGCTAAGTATTTAATGTTACCTTATGGCAGAATAATGCCATGGCACATGATACCTGCACGTAAGATGTGCTTTTACTCTCACCAGAAGGCAGGCTAATTGCTTTAATATGAACCATCTCATTCTTTCTCCATTCCATTGTCTACTGCCTTTTATGGCCCTGATAGAGACATATTGTCATTCTGGAAGAAAACTTAGTCATCTTGGTATCCAAGGAGGCCAGTGCACTGCCTCTAGTAGCTAGTTAAACCCGGTCGATGGAACACAAGCATGTGCTCTTGGCCTCGTGAACCTCTCTTAAATGAAAGGAAAGGAACAAAGAAGGTAAAAGACCACAGGGAAAGAAAAGGAAGGAAGAGATAATAGAGACTAGAGATGTCAACTCAATTTTGGGAAGTAGGAGACGGTCAAATGAGTAATTTGTTAGCTCGGCAGGGTGCAAAGAACTGAACCCTGAGGTTCTGCCAAAGGGAAGCCAAGGAGAAGAGATGGTTCTACAGCACAGCACTCAGAAAAGACTCATGAGTTATTTTCTAAAACTGTAAGTATCATCATCAGAGAGACTTCTGGCTACTTATAATAGTGGAGCTCATAATAATCATAAACTCTATACAAAATATTTTTTAAATCACAACTATTTGAAGGCACTGTAAAATACTGACAGAAACTGGAGTGGACTGGACCCTTGGAAGGAGGGAAACAGACTGGAGGAGACTCACACACCCCGGCTCTTCTGGGCGCACCGCCCAGGTGGTGCAGCGCAGAGAGATAGAGCCCGAGAAGGAAGCACAACACCACCTAAGACCTGTGACACCAGCTTTGGGACCTGCTAGCAAGTGAAGGCCAGAAAGGCTTCAAGGAAGAAGTAGAGTCTGGAAGAACTGTGAAGAGGTCGTTAGTCAGCAGACAGAACATATACCCAAGGACCACCTTTTTTCTGGCCTCATCGCAGGTGAGCATGGCATGCCAGGGGCACAGGGGGCTGTAGAGTGGGCTACAGGAAAGCTCCTCAGCTGAGCCCAGGGCCTGAAGAGGGTGGTGGTCCCCGCTCAACAGAAAAGAATATGACTCTTCCTAGAGTCTTCCTAGAGAGGAGACCCCTCGCCCCTGAGGCCTGCAGCAAGACGTCAGGACAGAGCGCAGCGTCCCAGGAAGTATCTCAGGGTTTGGGGGCCTGAATCTGCCCTTGACCTTTGTGCCTAAAGAAAGGAAGGTTTCCAGGATGTCTCCGCCTCCCAAGAACATAAGAGACTGTGTAATAGTAGAGGGTTTAACGAAAATGTTGGATGCACCAGCTCCCCCTTAACTAAATTCTGCTCTTTCTCAAGAAGACTTTGAGAGCACCAAGTACTAGGCGTCAGTTACCTCCGCAAATGTGGCTACGGACTCCACCTGGGACACTGAGAACAGCTCAAAGGCCCTCTCCGGAGATGTCACGCTGGTGTTCTATGGAGTCTAGTCTCCACGGGATAAAAACACAGCAAACCAGACATGACCTTGAAGTTGGAATAAGGAGGTAAGCCACGGATGAAAGGGAGACGTTCCAAGAAAGTGCTGTCCAGCATGTTCCTTCTCAGAACCGGAGGGAGAGAGGCTGTCTGCGTTTCAGACTACTGTTGTCCTAAACAGCAGGCTCACACTAAGGAGGCAACTCCATGGCTAAGCACTTTTGAAGATGTGTTTATTCCTTACATAAGTGGAGAGATTCACAAGGATCAGTTTATTCTATTCTACTTTAGAAAAAGTAACCCAGAAAAAGGATGGCCTGACAGATTGGCAACAGGAGACAGGAGAGCCTTTTCACACTGGGGGCGTCCATGTACGGGCACAGGAAAATCTACGCCGTGGGATCCGCAGCGAATGTGATAACGTTGGAAAACGTCTTGGTTTAACCACCAAACTTATTTCCCAAGAACTAAAACCCCATCAATGTGATTCACTTAGAACAAATTTGAAGCGTAATTTAGACTTGGTTAATCATGAGGGAGATTAGACCAGGATGAAGTCATCTGACTGTAAGAGAGATGGGAAATCATCCTGCTAGAGCTCCTCCAATAGTGGAGCAGAACCCTGTGGATTTAATCAGTGGGTGACAGCCTTCGGTCAAAAGTCAAACCGCATCATGTGCTTTAGAATTCACAGCAGAGACAACCACTGTGAAGACAGTGAATCTGAGAAAAGATAATGATAGCACATCCGTTACTCAAGAAGGGAAACTCTACCAGAGTTGAGAAGCCCCATGAATGCAGTCAAATTGGAAAGCCTGTAGCCAGAGTCACGTCCTATTAGGTGTCATAACATGTACATGGAAGAAGTCTTATGAACGTAATCACTGTGGGAAACCCTCTTTGTCAAAAATAATATACCCTGTATTGTACATCGGAGAATTCGTACTAGAGAAAATTGTTAGGAATGTAATCAATGTGGAGAAATCTTTAGCTGGAATTCATTTCTCCTTAGACACCAGCATGGATTTCATACAGAAGAGACATCCTGTGACTATCGGGAATCCTACTTTGGCAACGCACATGTCACTGCACATCAGGGATAGAGCGGGTGTTATTATTTGCAACTGAGTTGGGACTACAGCAGAAAACAGATGGGCCTTTCAAATTAAGATAATTCTCATAGGGTTTATTCATAAAGGTATTATTTACAATGTGTAGGTATAGGGGAACCACAGGAGATAGGGCAGAACTTCAAAGAACTAAATCCAAAGAGACAGAGAGCAATGGTTAAAGTTGGAAAGAGAGAGATGTTAGACAAGGCTGATTTCCAAATAGCTGTTACCTTCTATCCATGGCACGGGGTAGCACAGCCAGAGTAACTCATAGCGCAACCGCACTCACTCATCGCTTCCCCTTACCTCTGACCTGTGCTCCGTGGGCTCAGCCTTATTAGAAGTTAGAGGGCCACAGGCTTGTGGGGGCCAGGTCCTCCAGGCATCATCTTCGCAGCTCTGTCCTCTGTCCTGGGCTCTGCACCCGTACACAACAACTAAAATTGTTTACTTCTTAGTGGTTTTTTTGCCAGAATTTAGGGTTACTAAGAGTTAAAGTTGTAATTAATATACAAAGAAAACAATTCTGTATACAAAATGCACTAAAAAATGTAGGGTGTGTTTTTGGCGAAAAAGGTTGTAAGAAACATAAAGATGTGGTTTTCGTTAAAGATGCCAGAGGACAAGGGAGCCTGGGATGTGGTCAGTCTTCCAGGGCTGCCAGCAAGTGCAGAGTGGGCAACATGGGTCCGGCAGGAAAACAGAAGGTTTTCCAGTCCAGTGGCCAGGAGCCCTCGCTGACACTCCCTCCTGAGCAGACACCCGGCTGCCTGTTCCCCACTGTACCCCAGTGCGTGCTTCAGAGCTTGGCCCAGAACAGGCGCTCAATAAAAACCATTGAATGAATAAAGGAATGGTGGAAGCAAGTAGATGTCGGGGTAGGCTGTCATCCAGCAGGACAAAACTCAGAACTTCTCTGTCTTCTCCAAGGGCCTTGGGGAGCACAGGAACTATATGCTATTGTAACTCATGATAGAAGGTCACCAAATAAGAACAGAACCAAAAAAAACCAGTAATGCAGCAGGAGCTGATAACCTTCAAGAGAAGAGAGAAAGATGAAAATGAATCTGTGGGCACTGCAGTGGAAGCTTTAAATGTGTATCTCATCGAATCCCCACAATTCTGTTTGGTAAGTGTTATTTCTCACCTTCTGTAGGTGAGAAAACTCTGGGAGTTTTGGTAAGTTTCCTAGGGTCACACAGTAAATTGGAGTCAGGATTTGAATCCAGAGCTATCTGCATTCTAAGCCTGGAGTTTTCGCACATTGCAGGGGAAAGGATAAACTCTGCAGTGGTTGAATCCATTAGGACAAATATAATTGAAAATAACTTTATAGTTTCAAGGCAAAAATACCTCCACCCCAATGAGGTATCACAACAGCCATTAACATATTTTCTTTCATAAGCACTGGAAAAAAACATTTATTAGGTGCCAAATGCATAGCTCCAGACACTGTGCGGAGCAAGTTAATGATTCACTTAGTAACCCCCTTGGTGTTCCTTAACATTTGAAATGAAATGGGCAAAGTGCTTTCATGTACTAAAAAGAAAGTGGCAGCTCACTAGGTGCATAAAAAGGCCCTACTTTAAAACACATTTCTATTTATAATTATGGGCATTTGTGCTTTAGTGGAAAATGAAAATCCTACTGTTTAACACAGCAAATTCCTCTCAAGAGAAAGCTAATAAAAAATCAAATCTGCCTTGAAAACCAAACTACGGTTTCAAACAGCCTGAGTTTCCCAGTAGAACTATGTTTCCGGGAAATCTTGGAAGTGATTTTGGACTACAAACAACTCCTTTCTCTTTCTTAAGAGCTGACTTTTCAGTGGAAGGCCCCCTGCTATAGGAAGACTTTGCTGACTGCAGCAGCTCTGATGATCAGTTGCTTCTCTGAACAACTTTAGCATTTATTACATACAACTCAGCTCTTTGATTAAACAAGTGATTTTTGAGCCCACACCAATGACTGTGCCTGGTGCAAGGAACAGAATGTGAAGAACAGAGAGCAGGGCTCTGCCCTTCTTAAACAGCCAAGTGACTAAACAAAATATTACCAATTGTGATAGAGTTATGGTGGAAATAAATCAATTGATATAGTCAATCTTAATTAATAAGATTCAAAAAATATGACTAAGTATAGAGTTTGAGCACAGATCTTGAGAACAGACATCTAGGAAACACAGACTTCAAAAGAATAAGTCAGTATTCAAAAGTGGAGAAGTTAAGCCTTCAGTCATATAGGCAGTTAACAGGGTTGCACATTTTGCATACAAGGTCAGCACACACGTTATAGCAACCTGATTGGTAACAGCGTGCTACAACCCAAGGAACGTTGCTTTAACGTCCTGGGGGGAAGAGTGATGATGTGAGGGGGTCTCACCTCTGGCTTTTCCTAATCATTTACAGGAAAAAGCAGAAGTTGCAAGTGCATGCTGCATGACTCAGGCCAAATAGCCACATTCCTCTCAAGGCTCAAAATAATTTAAAGTTCCAACAGTTTCAAGTTCGAATTATTTAATTTTACAATATCATTAAAAGTGACTGGGGCAAGGGCAATGGTATGCTAGTAAATGTTTAACAACCAGGTCTCTGGGGGGAAATAAGCCCCAATTTAGAGCATTTGCCCATTTATTTTGTGCAAATACTCCCACCACTGCTGATCTGAAGCTGCCAATATGACATAGTTTGTACATGGACTTGGGAAGAGACATACACCACCGTTGTATAGGGTTTCCGCCATACAGAGTAGAGGTGCATAACCTCATCAATATAAGATGCAATAAAATAATTACATTCTATACACTGAGTTTTTATTATCTTTTTTTCTATATAATTTGCTTAACTGTAAGTTTATACGACTTTTTTTTAAATAATGACTGTTTGGCACACAGCTTACAACACTTAACAATTGACTTTCTTGAGCCAGTCTAAGCAAGCTCCAACAGACCACTTAATGAGGGGGACAGGAAGGGCCTTTCTGAGGAAGCGACTTTTCAGACAAGGCCAGAGAGAACGGTAGGAGCGGCCACATTTCTGAACGTGAAAACGGCCTCAGAAGGGAAGGAAGTAGAGGCCGTGGGGCTGGAGCCCAGGAAGACAGGGTGCAAGGTGAAAGGTGCGGGGGAGGCAGAGGCAGATGCTGCAAAGCCGAGTACACGGTGGGAAGGAACTTAGGGGACATCCCACAGACAATGGGAAGCCACTGGAGGGCTTTGTAAAGAGAACGGACTGTAGGGAAAAAAGAGCAGAAGCCGAGACCACCTGAGCAGCTGCAACAGTGGTCCAGGATAGAGCCAAGTCCTGATGTTTGTACCGACTTCCCCAAAAGGTATGTTTTAAGAGGACAATTGATTGTTTTCTTCCTGAGCCTTCCCAAATAAATTACAAAGGGCCAGATATGACTCCCATTTTAAGGACAAGGAGACAGCCTAAGGAACATTTAATGGACTTCTCCAAGACAGCCATGTGGTACGTTAATAGTCAAAGCAAGGTTTGAATCAGTGAACTAAGGTGATCCCATATCCCAGTTTCTCTGGGATTATCTCAGTGCTGCCTCTTGTACCGGTGTAATTATTCCGAGAAGTGTCCCAGTTTGAGATATAAATAAGGAGGGAGGGGAAGCAAGGAAGAACTCTCTGGGAGGTATCGATGTAAACTTGTGATTTCTAAAGCGTGTGTGTGTACATGTACATATGTGTGTGTGCATATATATGTGGGTGTGCACATATGTGTGTGTGCACTGAGAAGGCCTAGAAGCAAAGACAGCCCAGAGGCAGTGCCCATGTCTAGAGCCCAAATCTTGTTCTCCAAAAACATTCCGCACTAAAAGGAATCCTTTTTGGAGAAGTGGCTGATTTCAGGGCTGGAGCAGGGAAGGTACAAGATAAACTTGGAACATCTTGTTATACCAGAAAATAAGGAAGTACTTGAACAACGAGAGCATGTCAAAAGGAGCAACTCCCACTGGCTACATCTGGGACAATTTGATCACCAAAACGATTGAGGACAGTAGTGAATTAAAAAGAAAATTGGGAAAGACAAGAATCCATGAGTCCGCACTGCTAAGAAATAGAGATAAATAAGTAAATACATAAATAACATAAAGGGGAAAGGTAGAGGGGTTCCTTATCTACAGGAGAATGTTGGCTGCAAACTGGCAAATGGAGAGAAAGTGGCAAATTTGTAAAATCATTTTGCAGCCATCAAAGTAAAGATGGTTTCAGGCAAAAATCATCAAAAAATGCTAAGTCTAGGGAGAAATTTTGATGAAGAACAGATATTTGTCTGATCTTAAAGTGTCTCTATACGAACTGTTTCTTTATTATTATTATTATTATTTCTTTAATGCTCCATCCACGGGTATGGACAAGCTATTTCTTAAACAAAGAGAAACAGTTCCTATAAAGAAATCACATGACACTTCAGCTAAGCGACAAAAATGAACATCTCTAATGAGGATAAGATGGACTTCACGTGTCTCCAGATGGGACAACCTGAGAAGGACACAACATCACTATGTAGAGTCCCGAATGGAGAAGCAAAATCTAAATCTAACTGTGAGGAAGCATACGACAACCCTCCCAAACATGACTGTTTTACAGAAGCGGGTAGGGGACCCATATTATTAAAAAATGTTAAATGCCTTAAAAAATGGCTGCATTCCTTCCCCAAAGGAAAGCTGAGCACAGGGCTCTGTGGTGTATAGGATGACTGAGGCCAGTTTATTAGCAGCAGCTGAGATGACTCCTACTTTGAACCAAGAACACTCAGCATCAGAACATCATAACTCTTCAAACAAAATATAGAAACAGAAGCGACCAAATATTCACCTTTTCAGTTCACCTGATAAGCTATCTAGTGAGATTTTTTAAATGGCCCATTTATTCTAGCCAATTCTCTGGCACCATTAAAAATGTGGTGAATCTCTGTTTGTTGGCAACAGTATGGCCTAGTTATCAAGAACGTGGGCTTTGAAGTCACACAAACCTGTGTTCAAATCCCAGCTCCATTACTTGTAGGCTGTTATGCAAGATGTCTAAGTGCAAACCTCTTTATCTGTAAAACACGATACAACTATTACTGCCCATCTGGTCATTTATGACACCCACTCTCTTTTTTTAAAATGCACGTATATATATTTATGAAAAAAGGTTGGGAATATGTTTTTTAAAATGTTTCTGTATATTTTCCATACTGATCATGTATTACTTTAGGAAAAAACATAATTGTAATTACCTAAATAAATAAAAAAATTATGTGTTCAACAGAAAGTCCTAGAAGAATATGCACTAAAGAGTTAACAGAGGTTACATCTACAGGTTGGGAGTGATGGGGAGGGAGGAAGTAAGAAAACTTGCACTTTGGGCTTTATGCATTTGTGTGAACATTTTGACACATTTGTATATGATTATTGCTTTTTGATTCCAAAAAAATGAAGGGGAGATAGAAAAGAAATGTTATTAGCATCTCTGTCACTGGGGCTTCAGTGACTAAGGGCATCTGCAGCAAATGATGGCCTTGACCACTCTGCCTGCCTTAATTGAGTTCTCTGAAAGGCTTCTATATAATCAGGCCTTTTTTTCCCCTGAAATGTTCAGCTTTAACAAAATTCTGAGTAGAAGCATGACTATGAGTCACAATTACAGGAAGGTTTTATAAATATTATGTAAAAATCACCTGAGGCAACTTGGCCAAAACTTGCGCAAGTGGGCATGATTCACCCAAAACAATTATGGAGAGGAAGGGGTAAAGAGCAAAAACCCTAACAAGTCATTTTGTTTAATATTTTCCCACGTTGCCCACATCCAGAACCTTTGGCTAAATCCTCCCTTTACAGATGGCACCATGATCGTGTTCAGTAAGTTCCAATAACCAGACACAGACCCTTCCTGCCTCCTGCCATAGGGGAGGGCACCACTTTGAAGAATGGTTCTTCCCCTGCATTCAAGGGTTTGAAAAAAGCCACATCAAGCCCAGTTCTGCAGGGCTAATAGAAAAGCCCAGCAGATGCCTGTCTGGCAGCATCGGCCAAGAGAATCATACTTGTATCTGTGCCCATCCTTCTTCTCAGTATTTTCAGTAAAATCTCATTATATCAGAACTTCGCCGGCAGCATTTATTGCTTCCTTAAACCTTTAACCAGATTCGGCCACTTTTTTCCCAGCCATTGTTTATTTTCACTGCCTGCCAGAAACCCACATCCAGTTCAAGCAAAATATACAAAAACAAACTGAAGACCATCCACGCCCACCATAAGGCCAAGCCTTCCTTGAGCATTTTGTACTTTCTCCTGTTATACATTAAACTTGCCTTCCTCAAATTTCAGTTATTTTTGTACTACCTTCACGCTGATTACCACATCAGTATATAACATCTTAAAATCGGCTTAAAATATGTTAAGAGGATACCTTTTTAAATTTAAATATTTTTAAATGGAACATGGGTATCCTAAAAAGGCAAAAACAGTACCACTTGCTCTATTAGTGAGAATATGCTGGGTTATGTGGCAGAAACAATCCCAAATTCTCAGTGGCATTACACATCAGAAGTCCATTTCACGATTACCCAAAGTCCACCGCACTCCAGGCTAACTTCACCACTGCAGCAGTCCTCTGGGGACCCAGAACTCTAGGCTGCATCAACCGACTTCCCTCCGTATCAATATATGACTCTACAGTCAGAAATCAGAGAGTTGAATGCCTCTACCTCTAAGTAATAGTCTGCACCTCTAAGTAATTCTGCTCACGTTTCACTGGCCAAAGCAGGTCACATGACCATGCCTAAGTTCAAGACAGGACTACACCCTGCTGTGTGCCCAGACAGTAACTCCAAAAATAAAAATGGAAACCAACCAATAGTATTTTAAGGAAGATTAAATGAGATGATATATTTAAAGTGCCTGTCTAATTGCTCATTCTAAGAGGAGGAATTCAATCAATTATGATAATGATGATAATTAATCAATTCAGAGAAGCATTTTACAAAGATTAACTGTGATATTTAATTATAACAACCATGCAGCAACACTTAAAAATTCTTATCCTTAATGAGAAACAACAAACTGTAAAAGTATAACTATGAAATAATCACTTCATAAAAATGTGTACAAAAACTATACATTCAGGGATCATTTCTACAGTTCATTACTAGGAAAGTCTCTCAGAACATGTAGAGCACCGGGGGAGGGGGCACAGTGTTCTCTCCTGAGCATGAAGCCAGCTCTTGGTGTCGCCATTTGCCATTAATGATCATTCTTCTCTTCCTTTGAGAAAGTAGGAGGGAGAGGGCACAGTCTAAGTGGTTTCCCTTTAAAAACCAATGTGTTCATATATGAATAAGGACTAGGAGGAAATTAGTCCTGTTTACTGGGGAAATTCTTTTACTTCTTTTAATATCTTTCCTATCAGCACTCCCTCTCTCCTCAAA
>NW_012147919.1:2759365-2762031 GCF_000956105.1 Propithecus coquereli
TTAATATCTCAAAATATTTCCCTCTTATATCTCCTTACTGTCTTATTTGCACAAGTTATAAAAATTCAAAGAATATTTTAACTCCATAATTTAGCACATGTCATTTATCAATTAGAATTCTTTTAGGTTACAAGTAATAGGGGGGAAAAATCTAGCTAAAACACAAAGAGATTTTATTGCTTGTGTAACTGAAAAGAGTAGATCTGGCTTTGGGCTCAATTTGCTAATAATTCTTATGTTGTCACAGAAACTTGCTATCTCTCTGTCTCAATGAATTGGCTTCTTTCTCAGGTTATATATAGTGACAAGATGGCAGCAGCCTATAGCCAGCTTGCTTCTAGGTCCAAACGTGAGAGTCTCTTTCCCATGGTTCCCAGCCTGAGACTCCTTGCATTCTATTGGCTCTGATTGGATCACATGCCCATCCCTGAACCAATCGGTAAGGCCAAGAAATTATGATGTGGTGACTGACTTTGCTCTACGTCAGGTGCTCCACTTTTGACCTCTGGGTGTGGCCCTCCCACTGAAGCACGCAATCAGAGAGCAGAGGGAGGATTGCCAAAATATTGAAAAATGAAGAAATGGATGCTGAGAAGCCAAACCATGTTCACCATAAGGTACTTCCAAAACTGCTCACTCAGCAACCTGTTTTGCACAGCTGCTTTGGAGGAGCCAAACAGTTTTGAAGCCAGTGCAGAAAGATACCAATGCAGAAGGACTGACATATTCTAGCATAATTGAGATAGGGCTACATGCTTTGCAGGGTCCAGTGCAAAATGAAAATAGTGAGGTGCTTTGTTCAAAATGTAGGGGGGAAATGCTATTAAAGGTACTAAAATAGAAAGCATTTCCCTTTTTTCCATGGTCTCTCAATTTGTCCTGGTGTCTTTTATTTGCTATGTAATGTTGTTCTAAGAAAAAATACTAAAGTATTAGCATGAACTATACTGCTTATCTTTATAGTATGCAATGCCAGTTTAAATGCAAATATGAGCATTTAACTCATATGCACAATCACCGAAATTACACAATTTGCATTTTGTAGCTCACGTGCATATATGTATTTCCTTCTCACCAGAACAATAGAGACTTACGCAAAATTAACTTGACTCTTTTTATTTCACTTCTTGATACTTGCACGTTCTACCAACACTGTCTACCTGTGGCTTCCTGATGAGTGAGGAAGAACTGAGAGGGAAAGGAACTCTGGGTTGTCCTATCTTTCCTGTCCTTCTGCACCATCATCTTCAGCGTAAGTGGTTGGCTCAGAGAGGGAAGTGGACCTGACAGGGTCCCTCAGTCATTTGTGTTTCTTAGAACAACACTGCCTTCTTTCTGCCTTCAAAGCAAGTTCTGTAGAAAAATTGACCTCTTGAGGCTGTCAGTGTCCCTGCTTCTTTGGTGGTAGGTGCGAGGTGCTTATCTGGCAACTCTTTGGGTCTCGCTGAATTCCATGGGTGGCGAGTCCACTGGAATCCTGCGCTCATGGAGCATCGTGAAAGCTACATGCAAATGAGCAGGTAAGGAACTGCAAGGTGTGTCCACATATAATAGCAGGTATCTCCTTCGCTTATCTACATTGTCCCATCAGACTTCAGCGACAGAACACAAGCTCAAAGACAAAACTGTTTAGAGTTTCAAGCTGGCCATAGCACGGCAGTAAACTAGATACTGTGCCCCGTTGAGCACAGGCCCCTGGGCAACTGCACAGGTCATATGCCCATGAAGCTGGCCCTGAGTTCAGGAGACAAAGGACTCCTCATGTTGGTACAGATGTTCTCTGTATTATTCCGGATATTTCAACCCCATCATCACCACCCAAAATAGATGGAAAAATAAAAGCCGATGCTAAATCCAACAATATTGCCTACCTGGCTAATTACATGTTGTTCTGCTCCCTAATGCCCTTTTTATACCCACCATCACTGAGTTGGTACAGACCGAGCTGTGCTGCATGTTTGTTTTCTCGTGAGTAAATGTCCAGAAACAAATCAAGCCACCTTGTGTACCTTTGCTAAAGAAGCGTGCTAAAGGAGACAGCGTTCACAAATCAAGGACTGGGGATCTGTCCCTGACTGTCCACAAAGGAATGACTCACACTGGGTGCATTTGGAACAAATTATCTTTTATTTAGAAAGTACCTATGTAGCTCTTGTTTAGTGCCAGCAACTGTTCTAAACATTTTATAAATTATTCTATTAATCCCTAGGACAACCCTAAAAGGTAAGAAACTATTATAATCCCCCATTGCAAACATGGGCACAGAGAAATTAAACAACATCTGCCAACACAACTAGTAGGAAGTTGTTTAAAGGCAGTTACAGTGGTCAAAAAGTCCACATTCAAAGAGAATCAGTCTACCAGGCATAACACAACCCACCCAAAAAAGGTAAAACCTTTACCCCATTCATCTGAAGCCAACTGAGGGTTCCTCTGGCCCACTGCTTCTCAGCCCTCATTGTGCATTGTAATCACCCAGGAAGCTTTGAAATAGCTGGGCAACCACGTCTCACCCCAGACCAGTGAATGAGAACTTCTGGGGGTGGGACTCAGTCACCAGCTGTCTGTAAAGCTCTCCCGGTGATTGCAATGAGCCCCCAAGGCTGAGAACCTGGCAGGTCCAGCCTCCTGGTACAGTGACAGTTGAGTGGCCCCCAGGGAAAGGA
>NW_012147919.1:2773186-2774485 GCF_000956105.1 Propithecus coquereli
CACGAATGCCTGCTTGCGACTAGGGCATGGGGAAATGGTAATACCAGTTACTATTCACTGGGCACTTACTATGTACAAGGCACCATGCTACAAGTTTTACATTCCTTATCTCGTTTCATTCTCACTGCAGACTTCAGAGCTTCAACCTTAACTTCTGCTTTAAATTCCTCCATGGCTGATGGAAATATCAATTTGGTAAACATTTATGTGCATACTCTTTGCTCCTGTAACCCTCCATCGAGAAGGGAACCCTAGAGAAATAATCAGACAAGCCAACAAAGATTTCTGCACAAGGATGCTCATAATAGTACACATCATTCTAAAAATTCCAAAACACCTGGATACCCAACTGTAGTAAACAACAAACTAGTTATAACCCATCCACAGGGTAGGGGCGGGAAGATACTAGGAGGGGACATGAGGGAACTTTCTAGGGGAATAATAATGTTCTGTATCTTGATAGCTATTTTGGTTACATAGATATGCATATTTGCCAGAACTCATTAAATGGTACACTTAAAATGTCACTTCACTCTATGTATATGTTGCTTCCAAAAAGGGAAGGGGGACCATAAATAAATACTGCACTTTCGTTAATGATGTGCATGCTCAAGTGTGTAGGTATAAAGTGTACTGATAACTGCAACCTACTTTGAAATGCATCAAAAAATAAAACGGACTGATAGGCAAATAGAAGGATCCATAAATATTTATGCAGTAAATACAATAGTAAAATATTAATTGTAACATCTGGATTTCAAAAATTTTTATAACAAAATGAAAAAGAAGCAAATTTCTAGTGGCTACCCCTTTAGAGAGGGCAGGTGTTCTCCAGGTGGCCACAGTTTGAGGACTGTGGCAACGCTCTCTAACCCCTATATTGGCCTGCTTCGCCTGGTTATGAGACCTGCTTACATTTCAGTTTGCAATCTCTGGAACAGAGAGTAATAGAGAGGTGATAGAATCAGGCATCCTGAGGCTAGAGCAGAGACCTGCACCCTCCTATTCCTGAGGTCCCTGTCCCCAAGTATCCATAACCATCTTCTAGTTCCTGCCCTTCCAGAAGTCCAGCTGGTCAGTGTCACAGCCCGGACTCCCCTGGAGTCAGAGCCTGAGATGAAAGCTGCTAGATGAGTGTTTTATTTAGAAGTGAGATTCCCAAGAAGTAGGATGGAGAGACAGAGGAAATAAACATTGAAGGAGAGAGAGTCACTGAGAAGATGTGTAATTGTTTTGGCCACTGCTGGGGTGACCAGCTGATCCATTCACGGTCCTCCCTAGAAGTCGTACAGAATGTGT
>NW_012147919.1:2774535-2779164 GCF_000956105.1 Propithecus coquereli
GCCTGGCTCCCTTGGCCTCTTCTGCTCACTCCCGAAACCCACAGACACCATTTTATTCTCCTTATCTTGAGAGAGGAGGTCTTTCATCCTCCTCCAATGATCACCTGCTCCCCACCTTCAACCCCACTATGCGGGTATGAAGAGCTCCCAGCCTGCAGGCCGTGAGGTTTCTCCTCACCCCTGTCTGCCCAGGCCTAGAAACTTCTGCTCACGAGGTGCCCCAGTCCCCCACTCTCACTGAGAACACCTCCAACTTTGCCCCCCTGTCCTCCCCTCCTTCCCAGACTCAGCCCTGTACCCCGGGAGGATGCAGGAGGGAAGAGAACATGCAGCCCTGGGAGAAGGCTGGGGACCTGTGAGCAGAGAGTTCCTTCCAGGGTCCTGGTACCAGAAGGCCGGGCTGAGGAGAGGGCAGGGGCTAGGGTGGGCATGTCCGCTTGGCTCCATGGACTCCTTACCCCAGCACAGCCAAAAGAGGGTCAGAGCGGAGCCCCTACCCGGGGGTGGGAGGGTACTGCTGGACACACAGAACACTCTTGCCATTGTCTACGCTGGTCCGAAACCTTGTTTGACTTTCACAATCTGTCAGGTTTGCAAAAACCCTAAGATTGCAAATACCATTATCATCCCCACTTCGAAGATGAGAAACAGAAGCCGATAAAGGTGAAGAACTTTCTGATATTCCATGCACACTGGGTGGGGCCGGGATTTGAATTGAGCTCTCGCTCTAAGGCCCCCATTTTTTTCCCCTCTCCCTGCTGTCCAGATTGCACCCCTGTCACACGGGTCTCTGCAAAGCCCAGACACCTTGGCAAACCTTCCCCAATCCTGCATCCCACTGCGGTCCACCTAGCCCTGACTTTACATTGTCTCTAAGAGTTCCTCAAACTGGAGTGTGCACACCACCAAGACTCTGGGGGCAGCCTTCAAGGATAGTTTTAAAGGAGTCAGTTCTCAAATCTCCCATGTGCTCACTGTTAATATAAAACCAACCCCATCCAAAGACATTCCTGCTGCCCAGCAAGGCTTGAGCATCCTGTCTACTCTTTTTCTCCCTCCCCTTTCCTACACACCCTTTCCCTCTACAACAGAAAAGCCTACCTCTCCCTGGCCCGAATTTCACTATGGTGCATTGTCCCCAAGTCCAAAAACTTCAAGGTCATCACACAAAAGAATAATTCTAAATACCACAGTCAACGCTGAGACAATGAATAACCTTAAAGGCTGGAGGACAAATCCTTCCACAATTCCAATAGCTTCCAACGCTTTGCTTTCAACAATATTACAGCAAGACCTAATGGAGTTGTCAGCTCATGGATTATTAAAAATAAATTTTATGACAAATCACCATGCAATTTTTGGCATATAACTCAGAAGGAGCTTAAATAATTGAGTGGCATTGCTGTGTAAAAAAAAAAAAAAAAACTCATTTCATTTCTATTGATTTATTCATGGATGAACAAGGTTTCTCAGAATTTACATCTATTGAAAAATGGACAGTAAGAGAAGAATTAATGCTGAACCCTCTATCATTAGAGCAATAAGTAATTTCCTCCTTTTGAACAGCCTTTTTGTAAAAGCCCTACCCATCTTATTAAGAGATGCAGTCTAATAAAATGTTACTCTTTATGCTCAACAATTATTTCTCATATTTTATAATGAATTTGTGTTATGTGGCTCAATTATATTAATAATACTTGAATTTCAAATCCAATCTAGAAGAAATTTTTTAGGCACTAAAAGCCTTATGGTGCCAGGAAACCTTGTTTTTGCTTCAATGTATATATACATTCACTTGGAGAGAATCATAATAGCATGATTAATAAAAGTCCTTGAAGCACAAATAGTGAATATTTATTCTAATATCCATTAGAATAAAACTGTGTAGAAATAAAAAAAAAATTGTAAATTCAAAGAGAAAAAGGAACAGTGTAAAATTTTAAAGAATTTTTTCATACATTTTAAAATGAATAGTGATATGTTTGGATTACATTGGATACAATTTTTTATGCATGTTACATTTTTATTTTAAAGCATCAATATTTTTAATAGGCCAGAAATAATATTCTTTGCAACTATTTAAACTTACAAAGAAAAATTTTGAATGTCAACCTCGAAATGAGTAAAGGGCATTCATATGTTATGGACTAAATGTCTGTGTCTTCCAGAATGTTGAAATCCTAACCCTCAATGTGACAGTATTAGGAGGTGGGTCTTCGGGGAGATAATTAGGTCATGAGGGTGGAGCTCCCATGAATGGAATTGGTGCCCTTATAAAAGGGACTCCAGAGAGCTCTCTAGCCCTCTTTCCAACAAGAGGACCAGGGTCTGCAACCCCGTATGATCCTAGCAGTAGGCCCAATACTGAGATTCGTTGGCTTAAATCATGTTCTCGGCCTGGAACCAACTACTGCACCAGAGGGCA
This sequence comes from Propithecus coquereli, assembly GCF_000956105.1. Taxonomy (NCBI): domain Eukaryota; kingdom Metazoa; phylum Chordata; class Mammalia; order Primates; family Indriidae; genus Propithecus; species Propithecus coquereli. The sequence continues at coordinate 2,776,961 of NW_012147919.1, forward strand.
CAATGTTCTGACCAGCCAGACCTAAGTCATATGTTAACCCCCGGATCCAAATGGTAGGGCTGGCCACGTACAAACTACATGAACCGAAAGTTGGAGATGTGTGGGTGTCCAAAGGAAAGTGGGGGCTTATAACCTGAAAAGGGGCACAGATGTCAAAAATGCAAAAAAGCAAAAGCACAAACACCAGATACATGTAAGTCCATCATCTGACTAACCACATCCTACTCTCCGTCTGTACGCACACAAAACACGCCCCCACCAGTTAAAGGGGCTTCTCGAGGATGGAAGCCGTGTCTTGTGCATGCTTCCCCCAGGCCTAGGAGAGGGCCCAGCATAACGTAGGTCACAGAAAACATTTGTAGAATGAACAAGATGCCTTCGGTTCAGGATGCCTTTGGATGGTACCATGAAGTAGAAAATAGAACTGGAACTCAAATACCAACCTGGAAAATGTCAAGGATCAAAATTCTCAAAGGGCAGAAATGAGTCTTCCTGGAAGTTTCTTGAAGGAGAAAACTGGGCAGTGAGCCCTAGTCCCAAATTAGACAAGGCCTGCAGACCAACTAATCCTAACTCTTCTCCCACCCACTGCAGTCCCTGTCCAGGGCACACGCCGCTCTGAACAAGTGCACCCAGTGCAGCCGGTCAGCCCCGTGCCAAGAGGAGACCCCTTCATTCCAAGAAGTGTTTTTCTACTTTCGAAGACCCCAATTCACTCCGATGTGGATTCTCACTGGTGCCTCGGATTCTTGGTGGGAAAGTTTTAGGGGGCTGCGTCTTGTACCATGACAGATTTGCATCAGCTGCAAAATGAACTGCTCTCAATAGCTATTTTACAGCAGTCACTGGCTTGCTTTGTGGTGTGTTGAGGTAATCCACTTTACCCTCCAAAGCCAGGAAAACATAGTAAGTTTGGGGAGAAGCAGAGAAGAGTACTACTGGCCTAAGTGCTCACCAATTTTTCCCAGGGATTGCCAGGGAAACAGAAAAAATATGTATGTATACTTAGAATAAAATTTTCTTCATAATCACACCAGAAGACCCACGTGGATTGGCCATAATGTGACCTCCAGAGCTTATAATTAGAAATATGGTGGATTCGAACAGCTATTCAAATTAGCTTAAGTCACAAAGGAACCTGATGGCTCTTGTATCTAGGAAGATTTCTGGGAAGTTCGCAGGTTTATGGTAAGACTGTCTCTCAACATTGCTCACAATCTCTTTGCCTCATTCTCTCCTCGTGCAGACGGGCTAAGTGCTTTGCAAGCATTATCTGGCTCGGTACTCTGCGAAGTACTTATTATTGTCCTCAGGACACAGAGGGGGAAATCGAGGCTTAGAAAGAGGAAGTGGCTTCCTCGAGCTTACACAGCTAGTAAGTGTGGGAGCCAGGATTCAAACACAAGCTCTTTAGACCACGCCATGCAGTAGAATAAAAATAGGTAAGTGGAAGGCTGCAGGCACCCAATTCCCTAATGCACATGTTCCCTCCAAGAGGACCAAGAACAAAAGACAGTACAATACGGAGCTGAGAACAGAGGTTTGGGAGTCAGAAAGACTCCCAACTTACTACTGTAACCTTGGAAAAATTGCTTATTCTCCCTGATCTTCAGTTTCCTCATCCATAAAATGGGAAAATAATGCCTACCCCTTAACAGTGCTGGGAATAGAGATCACACACATATCTCCATAAACAGAGTGCTCCCTTCTTCCTCCCACTCTCCCTTAGACAAAAAGGATAAATAAAGGAAAACATCAAAAATGGTCCTGATCACCTGAAAAGCCAAATCATAAAAGGCAAAATTCCTGAATAGTGAACAACCTCATCTACAAATAAAAAAGCTTTAAACTAACATGAAAATGAAAAATAATGGGGCCGGGCTCAGTGGCTCATGCCTGTAATCCCTGCACCTGGGGAGGCCAAGGAGGGAGGATGGCTTGAGGCCAGGAATTTGAGACCAGCCTGGGCAACAGAGCAAGACCCTATCTCTACAAACAAATAAAAATAATTAGCCAGGCCTGGTGGCACATACCTGTAGTCCCAGCTACTTGGGAGGCTGAGGTAGTAGGATCGCTTGAGCCCCAGAGTTCAAGGCTGCAGTGAGCTATGATTGCACCACTGCACTCCAGCATGAGTGAAAGAGTGATACTTTGTCTCTAAAATTTATAAATATATATACACACACACACATACACACACACAC
>NW_012147919.1:2781209-2782756 GCF_000956105.1 Propithecus coquereli
TCCAAAAGAAGGATAACTGAAACTTCTCCCATTTCAAGGAATGGTCTCAAATGTTTTTAAACTCCTGCTTTCTCAGAGAGTCATCCCACCCAGAGTCAAACCATGTTTGACCCGGAAGAAGACTTGATTTGGCTAAGTCAGCTGTAAATAATACAAGGGAGGAGAAAAAACACAAAAGCAAGCACCTCTACGGGGCTCAAGGCACTGTTCACAACAGAAAGTCGCCTATCCCTACTTCTGGTGGTGATTAAATCCGGAAAACTCCCACGTGGAAATCAAGCAAAAGAATATGTCGTTCTGTCTGCCCACCCTGCATGCCCATTGCTGTGAAAGACAGAAAAGCAAGCATCACGGAAGAGCTATTTACAGGGCTGTTCGGAACGCTGGAGAATGGCACATGGAAGCAGAAAAAACATCAGAGCACCCAAAACACCATCAGATGCAGAAAGCAGGGGAAAAATTCACCAAGTGGGTCGGAAAGAGGGTTATCTTGAGAAAGGTCAAAGGAAAAGTAATACTTGAACAGCAGCAAGTGGGAAGCGCTGATGGGAGTTTCAGGACCCGTGGGTTCTGGTCGGAAGCTTCTGCTCATCTGTGGGACCGTGACTTCATCTCCCAAATGTTCACTGAGCACCTGCTGTGTGCCAGCTCTGCTTGGCCCTCGGAAGACAAGATTAATAAGCCGGGTTCCTACCCTCATGGAGCCCACCTTGCTTCTCAGTGTCTCCTACTTTCTTACAGGTCTTCGATTCTCAAAGACCTACAAGGAGGAATTTTCCACACCAGTTTTCCCGAAGTGCATTCTGTGAAACACGCTCTTTTCTCCAGAGATGCCACAGGGAAGAAGACAAGAGATTCTGTGAACAGATCAATCCTCCTCTAGACCTGCCTTGTCCATTATGGAAGCTGCTGGCCACATGTGGTTACCAAAATTTGAGTTAAAAGTAAAACTTCAGTGGCTTGGTCTCACTAGCCACACTTCAAGTGCCCACAGCTATAGTGGCTAGTGGCCACCTTACTGGGCGTGCAGAGGACATTTCCACCGTCACAGAGAGACCTCCCAGACATGGTGGCACAGGTAACTCACAGGCACACTGCCATGTCAAAATCTCTGGGAAAATAGGCTCCGCAGTAAAATAACATGCTAACTTTTCCAACTGTTTTCCACATTTATTCTATTCTACCACCCTTTAAAATGACACAGGTTAGCACTGCATGTGACCAGATTTTTGCAGGACATGCTTTTTAGATGGGAAACTGACAGCTGTTCCTCATTGCCTGCCTACTGCTATCCCAATAAGCTCTTCTTTGTATTTAGCTAACTTCCCATTTGCTCATTTTCTCTAGCTTTCAACTCTGCCATTTGAGGAGTGCAATCAAAATCCCCGAAAAACAATTTGAGAGAAAATGCACAAAGATGATGTTGACAAGCGCTGTTGTATTTGGGGAGAAAATAGGGAACAATGAATCCACCCAGAGCAAGGAAAGGAGTAGTGAAGTCAATTCTCATACATCCCCTGGGTGGAATACTATCCTCCCTCTAAAAG
>NW_012147919.1:2782806-2784071 GCF_000956105.1 Propithecus coquereli
GGAACAGAGAGTAATAGAGAGGTGATAGAATCAGGCATCCTGAGGCTAGAGCAGAGACCTGCACCCTCCTATTCCTGAGGTCCCTGTCCCCAAGTATCCATAACCATCTTCTAGTTCCTGCCCTTCCAGAAGTCCAGCTGGTCAGTGTCACAGCCCAGACTCCCCTGGAGTCAGAGCCTGAGATGAAAGCTGCTAGATGAGTGTTTTATTTAGAAGTGAGATTCCCAAGAAGTAGGATGGAGAGACAGAGGAAATAAACATTGAAGGAGAGAGAGTCACTGAGAAGATGTGTAATTGTTTTGGCCACTGCTGGGGTGACCAGCTGATCCATTCACGGCCCTCCCCAGAAGTCGTACAGAATGCATCTGAGAGCTACCTGCCCAAGCGACAAAGGAGAAGAATTTGTTCTTATCTCATGTTCCTCACTGACTGAGAGTTTCCCATCAGACATTAATTAATCCCTCACACTTTCCATTGCATAGGGGCTGAGTATTCCTAGTAACATCCCACACTGTAGCATCAGGGAAGTCCCAGAGCAGGAAGCAAGGGTGTAGTCTGTACACTCGAGGCTGGGTGTGGTCAGGTTTCAAAGCCCATGAGAAGCTGGTCTCTTGCAGCCAAGCCTGCAATGAGGGTGAGGACTGGGAGGATTTTAAATGATGCCCAAGAGATACGTGCTGTATCGTCATGGCAGACCCCATCACTTCCCTTTGCAATACGCATTCCTCCTCCTGCCTCACTGCTGATTCCAGCCCCAGGTGTGATCATGATTGGTCTAAACTTGCCATGGTAATTTTTTATCTTTTGGCTGCAGATTTGCCTAAAGATGACCATGGAACTCAATTCTGGCCAATGAGATGGAAGCAAACATCTTCTGGGACAACTCCCAGAAAAATCTTCTGCTTGTCTAGCACAGAGGGACAAAATTGGAAGAGCCCATGGCCCATTTACTCTCTGTCCCTCTTTCTGCCTGGAACACAGAAGTCATGCTTGGAGGTAAACAGCCACATTCCAATCATAAGGTGACAAATATTATAATAAAACAAAGATCCTAGGAATGGTGGAGCAGAAAGGGGGGTGAAAATCCAGGTCTCTGACAGCACCAGGTCTGGACTCCTACCTCTGGGTTTCATAGGAGAGAAAATCACCCTGCTTGTTCAACCTCCTGTAGTCTGCCTTTCTGCTATTTGCAGAAAAATGCACTCTTACTGTATACTCTTGAAAGTTCCCGTATGTTCAAGAACTTACTTTAAACCTCCTTCTAC
>NW_012147919.1:2785431-2788951 GCF_000956105.1 Propithecus coquereli
AATGGTTCTAAAATATGTAAGTTGCAAATGTTTACAACCTCACGAAAGTGAAAAAATGAGGACATCAAATAGCACATACGTGATGATCTCGACTGTACCAAAGTATGTTTGGAAAAAAACCATGCCAAAATGTGAGCGTGTTTGTGTTTAGGGGTGGAATTGGGGTATTTTTTTTCTTCTGTCCTTTATTTCTCAAATATCTTTTCAAAGCACCTAGTACTTTCAGAAAAAAAAAAAAAATACTGAAGGAAAAATAGCCAAGGTGTATGGGGGCAGGGGTGGTTCTGATGATTCACTTTGGCCCACGGATTGACTGCCATTGTTTTTGTTCTAATCAAGCAACGCGGGTGGTGTCGGCTCTCTATGCCCGCTATGAAAATGCAAGCCATGGCGGCCTCTCCTTTCACCCCCATTGCTCTGGGCAATTCTCCCTCTTCCATGGCACAGAGAAGTCGCAAGGGACGTTTGTCTACAGGCTCCCCTGACGGCTGCCCGCCTGTGCCGTCTCTTCTCCTTGTGAAAGCCGCTACCAGCACAATGGACCTTCCCTCCCAGCACTGGGCACCAAACCCTAACTGCTCTGAAAACCCACCTCCAAGCCCTCCTCGCTCTCGGTGTCCTTCCCATCCACCCAACTAGATGACGTCTCCCATGACGTGTGTGCCCCACCCCTGGCCCTAATTCTGGCAGACGGTAAATACGTAGCAGTTTCCTTTCTCTTTCTTCCTCTTTTTTCAAATAAGACTCTTGATTAAACAACAGAAACATTTCTTTGCAAATGCCGGCCTGAAAAAGTTTCTTCGGCTGATACGTTTTCAGCCAGTTCTTCTTTAATTTTCCCTTGGAACAACCTTACTTCACTTCCCCCACGATCCCCCCGCTCCCACGACTTGGTCATAATCGGGAGGCCAGCACCAGGCTGAATGCACTCCACAGTCATTAAGCAAAATGCAAAAGTTAAACCAGAGCCCTGCCGGGTCACGCAGCTGAGGAGAGAGCAGCATTTATTAAATTATGCATTCAGTGTGCCTTTTATTTTCTCAATGAGAATGTGGTTTATAAATTGTTATGGGGATTACCTTAATCAATTAACTTCAACGACCTGCAGCCTTGAGGCAATTACATTATGCAGAGTGGATTGAACAGCCGAGCTTTTGAAAGGACCGGATTTGGTTTTTGAACTCTGGACATTCCGTGGGTCAGGGAACATATCGTGTGGTGTGCTTGTACCTGCCCAGCTCTTTGGAAGTGTTCTCTCACTCAAGCTGGGTGACTCCCTCAGGAGACAGAGTCACAGTGTACCCATTTGCAGAGTTCAAATTGTGTCTTCTAATCACAAGAGCCTCGTATGTTCAGGAAAAAAAGTAATTCAAACAGCATCCTGGTTAGACTGACCAGAATAATGGGAAACCAGCCTTTGGTGGCAAGCGGGTTTCTACAACAGTTTTGCTTTTGAAGTCGTAAGTAAGTAGCTGAGCCAGGCGACCTGACCTGCGAGAAAAATTTCTCCTAGGCCAACAGTGAAGAGTCTGACAATCATTTCTCTGGAGCCTTCTATGTGCCCTGAGTGCAGCAGGGAATGTGAGGAGAGGAAGACCCAGCACCTGCCTGGCCGCAAAGGGGTCACAGTCCCCAGGGCACAGCTCTTGGCACCAAATAGGCTCTTATTAGCGTTTGGATGTAGAAGCACTACAATTCAATGTGATAATACTGTGAAAGAGACTGAAAAGATTTCAGTGGCCTGGCTCCCCCACCTGCTAGCTCTGTGACCCTGGGAAAGATCCTTAGCCTCTCTGTTCCTCAGTTTCCTCATCTGTAAAATTGGGATAATCATAATGTCCACTTTTGGGGCTGTTATGAGGAGTAAATGAGCTGAGATTTGAAAAGCAACTGGGACAGTATCTGGCTTAGGTTTAATTTTTGCATTCTGCTTGATGACTCAGGGCTAAGTTGACCCTGGTACTGGCCTTCCAATTATCATCAAATCATGGGAGTTGGGGTGATAGAGGGATAAACTGCAGATGGTTCAAGAGAAAATTACAAAGAAGCTGGCTGGAAAAAAAAAATTCGTCAAAGATACTTATGCAGACTGACATTTGCAAAGACATTATGTTATATTTACTTAATATTTGAGGTGCAATTTAGAAATAAAGAGTCATCATATAATTGATAGTCAAATTTGAAGAGGTACAAACTTTAATGCCACCTTTTCCACAGCCCCCAAGGATCTTCATTATTAAGGTAGCTGCTACTTCTAGAAATTCTCAGGTCACGATTAATATCAAATCACATGATGAATATCAAAATATAGACAGGCACTTAGGAGAAGCAGCTATTGGGCAAAACTCTATTGTTGTACCTTATGTATCACCCAAGGTCCAGGCATGAAATAAACAACATGCTTAAAAGAGATGATTGAAGAAAATTTAACAAAGGATTAACTCACAAAGGTGTGGGCATGATTAACGAAAACCAACAAGGAATGGGGAAATACCCCAGAGCTGGCAATAGCGGGAAGTCATTGCTTGGACCCAAAGGCACAAGTGGAAATAGTGGGGTCCAGGACCAGGAGAGACCCCAAGCTGGGAGAGAGGACCACTTGGCAGAGCTGCTGCCTTAGGTGAGGAGCCCAGTCTTCGCCAGCCTACAACATGAGAGCTTGAGCTTCAACCTCCTGATGGTCCCACTGGACAAACCCATCCGGAAACCAGAGGACAAAGGGCTGTGACTGATGCAGCCCACACGGGTCATCCTGCCAGGGCACAGAGCATGGCAGGATATTAAGAGGCACACAGAGAAAACCTAGCACATCTCTACGGTAAAATTCGAATAATAATAATACCTTTGTCATAGAACTATGCTAATGATTACATGAAAAAATATGTAAAGCACAGTCTCTAGCACATACAAACGCTCAAGAAATGTTAGCTTATTGCAGGATTATTAGTCCCTATAATCGATTTACCTCTGAAGTACTGGGTATGCAAACTGATATTTTTTAATAACTCTACAAGTGAATTCCTTCTAAAAAATCCACCTAATCATGGCCTGGGGGATTTGCATCAATTTATTTATCTATTTGCTTGTAGTGAGAAATTTGCCAAAGAAGTCATTTCAAAGGTGAATGTCTTCACCACACTCACTCAAAAAGAAAATCTTCCTTTTTTATGAGGAATTCTGGGGCTTGCATGTAATATCCCCTGCCCATCAGGAAAAAGAACAGCTCTTACAAAATGGAAGTGAGTTTTCTGCAAAGAATCTGCTGCTTCCAAATTTGTTGAAATTGATTCAATATTTTTTTTGATATTTGTCCCAATTCCTACATCAAAATCTGGTATAAAGAGAAGTTTTAGGTTTATCTGTGGCCTGAGAAATACAGTGGTCTGAAGGTATTTCAGCATAAAGGGTTCCTGAAGAAAGTTTTACTAGATCTCCCCTTCTTGAAAGGCAAAGAAGTTTTTGAAAACCAAATTACTGATCGAAAGCTCAACACTAAAATGCCATATGTAAGATTGCTATC
>NW_012147919.1:2791401-2793429 GCF_000956105.1 Propithecus coquereli
TCTACCAGTTTACACTTCCACAAACAAAATTATCAAGTATTTTAATAACATTACCGCATATTTCCCAGAACCGAAACTACTAATTTTTTTTATTTAAAAAAAGAAACCCATTACAATGAAATCCTTCCTGGCTTCTCTTGAATAGTCCAAGTTTATTCCACAAATTATTCTCACAAGTAAAAACAAACAATCTAACTCATAAATTCACACTTAGCTCAGACCAAAAAGCAAAGGCAGGCACTCAGAATGCCCATCTGTTAATGAGGGACTCTTTCTTAATAACAACCTCTTCACCCCATTATTAACATATAGACACCCCATATAATGTCTTATCAGCATTGAAGTTTGTTTCAATTCCAAAGGAACCTCATATGAACAACCCAGAACAGAGGCAAAAATTTAAAAGAATAAAATCTCCAGGGAAATGAAAAATATCAAGGCCAGAATCCATTCTCATTTCAATTAGTTCCAGTGAAGACCTATTGAATTATAATTCCCAATGTTGCCAAAGCAAGAGCTCATTAAGGCAAATTGAGACAAGGCTTAACCCTGCTATTTTCCCTTCATTCTGAGTAGAACATCCCATGCTTTCCGAATTGGACATATCGTACTAAGCACATTTAAGAATGAACAAGAAATTGTTATTAAATTAAGTGCATTGGGTAGAAAAATAAATTTGAACCTGAATGTGTCAGCCAAGACTCTGTCCATGAGTTGCAAAGGACTGAATATTCAACTCAAACTGGCCTCAGAAAAAAAAAAAATTCAGAGAAAGATCACCCATCAGGCACATTTTGATTCAGGATTCCAATGAATGGTCCATCCCAGAATGGTCTCTCCCCATCTGATGGTTCTGCTCTCCTCCACACTGACATTCTCAAGAGAGATGGTTCCCAGAAACTACAGACCTAAATCTCACTGTGGGAGAGACAGCATCTCCTCCTCTGAACACATAGGACAAAACCACTGGACACTGAACAATGACCCTCAACCATGCCCGGTCTTGCATCAATCCGTGTCTTGGGAGAAGGAGGAAGACAGAACTCGTTTCCACTCTCCTTCTGCCACTCTCTTTCTCTTCTGCTTTCAGTGCCTTCAGGAACATCCTCCAGGGATGAGGGAAGAGAGGGTTGGAAAGGAAAAGGCCAGCTTTTTATTAGAAGGTACTTTAAATCAACAACAGTAATAAAACACAAAGATGGTCATTATATAATGGTAAAGGGAGCAATTCAACAAGAAGACATAATGATCCTAAATACATATACATTAATACCTAACACAGGAGCTCCCAGATTCATAAAGCATATTCTATAAGATCTAAGCAAAGAAATAAACAGTTGCATTTTAATTGTGAGGGACTTCAATGCCCTACTGACAGAACTGGACAGACCATCAAAGCAGAAAATGAATAAAGAAACACTGTACTTAAATGAGACTCTAGAACAGGTGGACCTAAGAGACATTTACAGAACATTCTACCCAAAAACTATTGAATATACATTCTTCTCATAGTACATAGGACATTTTCCAAGATTGGTCATATCTTAGGCCACAAAAGCAAGTCTCAGTCAATTCAAAAAAACAAAAATCATACCATGTATGTTCTCAGACCAAAGTGGAATAAAACTACAAATCAATTCCAAGAGAAACACTCAATTCTTCACAAAGTCATGGAAATTAAACAACCTGCTGCTGAATGATCCTTGGGTCAATGATGAAATTCAAAAGATTCCTTGAACTTAATGACAAAGGGGACACAAGTTTAAAAATCTATAGGACACAGAAAAAGCAGTCCTAAAGGGAAAATTTATAGCCTTAAATGCCTTCATCAAAAAGACAGAGAGATCACAAACTAACAACCTAATGTCATATCCCAAGGAACTGGAAAAAGAAGAAGTCAAACCCAAAGCCAGCAGAAGAAAAGAAATAACAAAGCTCAGAGTAGAACTAAATGAAATGGAATCCAAAAACAAAAATACAGGCCGGGCGCAGTGGCTCACGCCTGTAATCCTAGCTCTCTGGGAGGCC
>NW_012147919.1:2793479-2793983 GCF_000956105.1 Propithecus coquereli
TGCACCACACGCCCCCCCACCCACAACACCCAGGCCCCCAGCCCCCATCCGTGGAAAAATTGTCTTCCATGAAACTAGTCCGTGGTGCCAAAAAGGTTGGGGACCGCTGCTCTACACCATACTCCCATTCATTGTTTGCCAATTAACCCTCAGTCCCTCCGGGACAGCTTGGACACTGTGCCTGAACTAATCAGTCGACAGCATGTGTTAAGGACACTTCACTCAACATTAATTTCTGGGCTAAGTTGGCTCAAATTAGACTCAGAGACGTTGAAGAGATTTGCCAAGGGTCTCGTCAAAAGTCAGAACTGGGGTTTTCAGCTTGTGAAAACTCGTCCTCCTGGACATGAATGAGGTCTCTCCTTGAAAGCAGCATTTCAAAAGCTTCTGGAGATCCTGGACCACTCTGATGGAAAATCTCCTAATGGTAAATCGTGGATCCCATCCCCTGAAAATGCACCTGGGCACACACATCTCTGCAGATGATTTCTGGAAGTTCATGGA
>NW_012147919.1:2797403-2799921 GCF_000956105.1 Propithecus coquereli
TAACAGTCAAGCTGAGAATCAAATCAAGGACTCTCTATAGCTTTATAGACAATAGCTATAAAGAAAATAAAATACCAAGGAATATACTTAACAAGGAGGTTAAAGATCTCTACAAGGATAACTATAAAACATGAAAGAAATCACAGCTTGCTCATGGATTGGCAGAATCAACATAGTTAAAATGTCCCTAGTGCCCAAAGTGATTTACAGATTCAACACAATCCCCATCAAAATACCATCTTATTTCACAGACCTATAAAAAATAATTCTAAGCTTCATTTGAAACCAAAAAAGACCCCAAATAGCCAAAGCAATCCTAAGTAAAAAGAACAAAACTATAGGCATCACATTACCTGACTTCGAATTATACTACAAGGTTATAGAAACCAAAACAGCATGGTACTGGTATAAAAGTAGAGACATAGACCAATGAAACAGAATAGAAAATCCAGAAATAAAACCATATAGTTACAACCAACTGGTCTTTGACAAAGCAGGCAACAACATACACTGGGGAAAGGAAGCCCTAGTCAATAAATGGTTCTGGGAAAACTGGACAGCCACACGCAGAAGAGTGAAACAGGACTTCTGTCTCTCACCATATACAAAAGTTAATTCAAGATGGATAGGAGACTTAAATGTGAGGCATGAATCCATAAAAATTCTACAAGAAAACGTAGGACAAACTCTTTTAGACATAGGCCTCGGCAAAGAGTTTATGACTATGACCCCAAAGGCAAAGATAGCAATAACACCAATAAATAAATCAGACTTAATTAAATTAAAAAGTTTCTGCATAGCAAAGGAAATAATTAATGGAGTAAATAGACAACCTACAGAATGGGAGAAAATATTCACATACTATACATCTAACAAAGGACAAATATCCAGAATCTACAAAGAACTCAAACAAATCACCAAGAAAAACAAATATCCCCATTAAAAAGTGAGCAAAAGACATGAACAGAAGTTTTTAAAAGGAAGAGAAACAAATGGCCAAAAAATATATGAAAAAAATGCTCAACATCAATAATCATCAGGGAAATGTAAATTAAAACTACAATGAGACAACACCCTACCCCTATCAGAATGACAATTATTAAAAAGTCAAAAAATAATAGATGCTGGCATGCATGCAGAGAGAAAGAAACACTTACACATTGTTGGTGGGACTGAAAATTAGTACAACCTCTATGGAAAATTGCATGGAAATTCCTCAAATAAATAAAATTAGACCTACCATTTGATCCAGCAATCCCAATGCTGGGTATCTACTCAAAGGAAAATAAGCTATTTTATTAAAAAGACACCTGCCCTCAAATGTTTATCACAGCACAATTCAGTATTGCAAAGATGTGGAACCAACCTAAGGGTCAATCAATTCATGAGTGGATAAAGAAAGTATGGTATACATATACCATGGAGTACTACTCAGCCAAAAAAAGGAATGAAATAATGCTGTTTGCACCAACTCGGATGGAACTGGAGACTATTATCCTAAGTGAAGTATATCAGGAATGGAAAATCAAACACCATATGTTCTCACTAATAAGTAAGAGCTAAATGATGGGTACATCTGAGCACAGAGAGATATAAGGGATATTGGAAACCAAGAAGAGGGGACACAGGGAGGGGGATGTGGGATAAAAACTTACTAATTGGGTACAATGAACACCATTCTGATGACAGACACACCCAAAGCCCTGACTTAAGCCTAATACAAGGTATCTGTGTAACAAAACCATTTGTACCCCCTTAATATTTTGAAATTTTTTAAAAAAGAAAGTAAAAAGACAACTTATAGAATGGGAGAAAATACTTGCAAGTCATGTATCTAATAAAAGTCTAGGATCCAGAATACATAAAGAATTATTGCAACTCAACAATAAAAAGACAAACAATCCAATTAAAAAATGGGCAAAGGACTTGAACAGTCATTTCTCTAAAGAAGTTATACCAATAAGTATGTGAAAAGATGCTCAATACCATTAGTCACTAGGAAAAGGTAAATTAAAGCCACAATGAGATGCCACTTTACACCCACTAGGATGGCTATAGGCAAAAAATAGAAAATGTGTGGGCAAGGACGTAAATAAATTGGAATTGTCCTACATTGCTGGTGGGAATGTAAAATGGTGCTGTCACTTTGGAAGACAGTTTGGTAATTCCTCAAAAAGTTAAATATAGAATTTATCATATGACCCAGCAATTCTACTCTTAGGTATATACCCAAAAGAATTGAAAACAGGTACTCAAATACTTGCATACAAATCTTCACAGCAATAGGCAACAGGTATAAACAACTCAAAAGTCCATCAGCTAATGGATGGATAAATGAAATGTGATATATCCATACAATGGAATATTATTCAGCCACAAAAAGAATAAAATTCTGATACATGCTACAATATGGATGGACCTCAATAACATTACACTAAGTGAAATAAACTACACACAAAATGTCACATATTGTTTGATTCTATTTATATGAAATATTACCTAACTCCAGTGAGAATGG
>NW_012147919.1:2800791-2802944 GCF_000956105.1 Propithecus coquereli
GAATTGGACACTTTAGAATGCTTAATAGTTAATTTTATGTTATGTGAATTTTACCTCCATTTTTTAAAAGTTATTTTTAAAAGAAAAAATGAGTTGGTAACACATGCTTCAATATGGATGTCTCTTGAAAACATCATGCTAAAGAAGCCATAAAGTACCACGTAGTATCACATACTATGTCATGCCCATGGTAGGCAAATCTGTAGAGACAGAAAGTAGAGTCATGGTCACTTAGGACTAGGGGAAGATGCAAGGCTTTGGGCATGACAGTTAATTGGTGTAGGGTTTTTTTTTTAAAGAATAAAAATGTTCCCAAACTGACTGAGGTGACGGTTGCACAACTCTGTGAACACACTAAAAATTGTACTCTTTAAATGGGTGAATGGTGCGGTAGGTGAATTATATCCCAATGAAGCTGATAAAAACAAACAAAAAAAACATAAAATAATGAGCTTATAAGAGGATTATGACCCAGAGCCTCTGGCTAACATCTCGAATTCAGCTTGTGAATTCAGACCCCGTCACACTGTGCCAGACTTCTGAACTACAGAACTGTGAACTAATAAATGGATGTTGTTGTAAACCACTAAGCTTGCAGTAATTTGTTATACAGCAATAGAAAACTAACACACGTGCCTTTGAGCAGCAGGAGGGATTTCCAGATGGTTCTGTGAACCTATGAGTTCCCCAGTTTGCAGGGGAGGAGATGCTGCCTACTGATCAGAATGAGCCTGGGAGGAAGACAGCATCTCTCAAATTACTGAGCTCAACAATAATGAGACATAAGCTGGAAGGCAGCCACCACAAACAGGATGAAAATTGAAACCATAGAGCCACACAGCTGGGTAGATGGCAGAAGGAAAATTACAAACGCAGATGTACTACAGGGGCTAGAAAATCCACATCTTCCACTGCCTTTCTTTTGCCTTCAGTTTCTCCTAAGGTAAAATTCTTTACCAAGCCCACAAGCCCCTGCAAGTTCTTATTCCTGGTGATCTCCCTGACCTGATCCCTCTCCATTCTCCACCTCATCAACACATTCTTATCTCATTAGCTTTTTCCCAGTACCTGGAACATGCCAATCACTTTCCCTCCTCCGGGTCTTTGCAGGTGCCGTTCCCTTGGCTGGCTCCGTCTTCAGGTCCAGCTGACATTTCTATACATCTGACATTTCTTCTTTTCTTAAAAAGCTTCCAAGAAACCTTCCTTCAATGCTCAACCCGAAGTCAGTCCCTCCTTCTCATATGCTATCTCTGCACCTTGCTTTTTTCCATCATAGAACTCACAAGAATTTGCACTCAGATTGTGTATTTTCTTGTTTTCTTATGCATCCTCTGTCTCCATCACTAGATGTAAACACCAGTGGTGGCCAGGACCATGTCTGCCTTATTCAATCTCTGCTTCCCCATCAGGCATTCAACAAATATGAATGAATGGATGACTGCTTCTGAAGAAAGGCCAGCAAGACCAGGAGACCGCAGAGTTATGCTCTCCGAATCCCACATTTGCTCTACAAGTCTTGGTGATCAGTCATCAACAAAAAAAAAAGACTTATTAGCCCCATTTTACAGATGAGGAAAGTGCAAGTCAGAGAGATTGGTAAACCACACAGCTTCTTAAAGAGTGCAGCCAAAACTGGAACCCATTTTCATCAGGCTCCAAAACCCATGTTTCTTCCACCAGACTCTGATACCTTTAGTTTTTCTTCGCAGAAAACAAAAACAGATAAATGGGACTACAACAAACTAGAAAGCTTTTCCACAACAAAGGAAGCAATTGATACAGTGATGGATTGGGAAAAAATAGTTGCAAACTATATATCCAACAACAGGTTAATATCAAGAATATATAGTGGGCTGGGTGTGGTGGCTCACGCCTATAATCCTAGCACTCTGGGAGGCCAAGGTGGAAGTATCACTAGAGGTCGAGAGTTTGAGACCAGCCTGAGCAAAAGTGAGACCCCCATCTCTACAAAAAATAGAAAAATTAGCCAGGCATGGTGGTGCATGCCTATAGTCTGAGCTACTCAGGAGGCTGAGGCAGGAGGATCGCTTGAGCCCAGGAGTTTGAGGTTGCAGTGAGCTATGGTGATGCCACTGCACTCTAGTCAAGGTGACAGAGTGAGAGTTTATCTCAAAAAATAAAAATAAAAA
>NW_012147919.1:2804239-2844449 GCF_000956105.1 Propithecus coquereli
ATTACCCTGAGCTGATCACAAACATATATGTATTGAAACATCAAATTATAAATTACAAAAAAAAATAAATAAATAAGAGAAGGCTTCTTGAGAAATCAAATATTCCAAGTCCTCACAGTATCCAGTCAATGCCCAGCCCACGTGGAGCAGAAGAGGGTCAGAGAAATCTGGCTAAAAGGAATTTGGGGCAGGCTACAAAGCAATAGGCAGAGAATGAGTCCCCACTGCGCTGTCCTGCAGACTCCATGTGGACGGGTGTCTTGTCACCCGTCCAGATACTGCTGTATCTTTACCAGTGAGAATAGTGCCCAGCACATGATGGACATTCAATAAATACTTGTTGAAAGAATTAAATATTTAATCTAAAAATTTTAGGGGATCATTGGTATGTGCATAACAAGGGTCACACCTTGAGTGGAATTCCAACTAGTATGAGCATGCCTGCCAAATTGGTTTCAGTTATTTTGGGGTTTCTTAACCTGGACACTATTGACATTTGGGGCCATCCTGTGCATCACAGGTTGTTCACAGCATCCCTGGCCTCTATCTCTAGATGCCAACACATCCGCCCCCCTACCACCAAGTTGCACCAACCACAGATGTCTCCAGATATTTCCAAAATCACCTTCTCTTCCTCTCTCCCCTCACACAGTGAGAACCACTGAGTCACATGCAGCAGAGCCTAAACCTTACTAAAACGTGGTCTTAGACACACAAAGAGTTTCGCTGGAACAAAGAAATACTCAAGCAGGACGCTCTGCTCACCTTCCTTTCCTGTATAAAATTGACCAATTCAGTTTCAGTAGGAACAAGGGGAAGGAGCCAGGAGGTCTCTGCAGGTCACCACAAGGTGATTCTGGCTCCAGACGCCACAGGGGCTGGAGGGAGGCCCTGGAGCTCAAGCCACGCGGATTCCTGAAGAACTTGCCAAGTGCAGTCTTCCCAGAGTGCGGCTGTGGGAACATCTGAATTTGATCTGAAATGAGGCCTCACTGTCTTCTCGCACCTTGAGATGCAAAAATAATTTCAGCCTAAATCAAGTTCTCTAACACTTAAAACTTCTGGAACAGAAGGAGTGAACCATTCCACAAACCACAAAAAGGTGGTGGGGGAAAGATACTTCTTTCATCAGAAATACTGCTGAATTAAAGAAAAAATGAAGATCAAGGTTTCCTTTACTCTGTGTGTGATATTAACTAGGAACAAGCAGTGCAGAGAACCTGCAGGCATCAAAGAATTTTCTAAATGGCACCGTGAAGCCTCTTTGCACTTAGAATCTCATTCCCCCAAAAGAGCTTCTTCTCCGAATTCTCTCTTTAAATACACCTGTTTAGCAGAACTGATTCCACCTGCCTAACGAACAGCAAGGAACAGCACAGAATTCGGTGAGGGCACTGAGTTCAAAGTAGCATCTCACACCCGCTCTTTCTCTCCTTTTTCAAACATACCGAGGAACGAGGGTGTTTTGATCTTAAATGTCAGGCCTGCTCTGTGGGGTTCCTCATTCTGCTCCTTGGCAGAATATCACAGGAAAGGACATCCGCAAGAGAATTTTCTATTCCAGGTAGTGAAAGGAAAGTTCAGGCTGGTGTTCATGGAGCATTTTCCTAGAACATGACCTATTACGTATAGGCAGGGGAGCACGCAGGGGTTAGAGTATGCTCTGCAGAGTCATTTTTTAAATATGTTTTCTAATGCATGGGACATTTTCTTCTGACAAAATGTTCAAGAGAAACTCACAAAAAAGGAGCAATAAAAAAAATCCTTTTTCAGAGAAACAAGTTACGGAAACCCACCGCAGCTGACACTCAGCCTTGCCGCTGCCCCAGAGCATCACCACATTCTGCCGAAACAATCTGGGCTCTCTGCTCTGGGGGAGTAGGTTTCTCTTTTAGTGTCTGGTTGCTCCGTGGGCTTCCAAGTGGTAGGGTTTTGTGGACAGTGGAGGGATTTGAATGATCATTCTGAACTCATTGAAGACCCCTCTATTCTCACATCACTGGGTGATGACTTCATTGCCAATTCGAAAGTGCTGCGAAAATATCATTCAGACCTGCGCCTGGTTGTGGTGTGAAAATTACAGAGCACAATGCTGTTTGCAGTGAGGTGCATATGTAAGATACTTTCATCCATGTAATTTGCCTAAGACAGCGTTTTTCAACCTTGGAAATACTGCACAATTGACATTTTGGGCCAGATAGTTTTCTGTCCTGTGTATCATACGATCTTTAGCAGCATGCTCGGCCTCTATCCACTAGGTGCCAGTAGCATCCACTCCCCAGATGTAACAACCAAAAATTAAGGCCAGAGGCTAAGTGGCCTCCATTTGAGTAAGACTCTGGCAAGAGGAACCTCTGCCACAAGCCCGGTGCTTTGGAAAACCAGGCTCTCATCCCCATTCATGCACCCCATGTTCCCCTTCCCACTGGAAGAATCTGTGCAAACAAGAGGACATGCCCTCCCAGAGCCCAGAGCGCTCTTTTGGACCTCTTTCTAGTTACTTGGGCCCAGAACCTCCTGCTAAATGACCCACACCCACTTCACTTCCAAACACTGCATGAGTCTTCTTCCTGGGTTTGACAGCCCACTGCTGTGTAGGGTGACAAAGGGGTGGCTATTTGTACGGGGTCTGGATGAAGCTTGGGTGTGCCTGCTACCACATGGTTGAGGTATGCGCATGTGCGTGTCCAAGCTTGCTCAAGATGCAGAAGACAGCCTGGAGCAGGAAGGTACGTGAGGTGAGCCAAGGGTCAGGGCCAGCTCTCTCTAAGCTGCCATGGTCCAGGGTAAAACTCTGAGGAGTCCACAAACTCTAAATCCAAATCTGACTGTCTAGGTCATTATGAGGTGTATTTGTCAAAGTAGAAGGTTCAGACGTGTGCTAGTTAGCACTTTGTTAGCTTGATGTATAAATTTTAAATATTTAGATGTTTAGTACGTGGACCTCCATTTGTACTCTAGATAAAACATCTACATGTTCACACAAATGTCAGGGGCAGATGACCCGGCCCTCATATCTGGACAGAGTCTCAGGGAGCAGGGTTTCTGGGCCATCTAGGCACATGGGGTATCTAGCAATACAGCAATTTTGGTGCCCC
This sequence comes from Propithecus coquereli, assembly GCF_000956105.1. NCBI lineage: Eukaryota > Metazoa > Chordata > Mammalia > Primates > Indriidae > Propithecus > Propithecus coquereli. Next base: position 2,807,338 of record NW_012147919.1, read on the forward strand.
CAGTAACATAAACAGCACAGTGAGCCCCAAACCTTCAAGAGTGGCACTGAAGCTGGAAGAGATTTAAAAGGGTTTGGCAGCCAGACACGAGGGGCTGCACAACAGTGACATGTGTGCATCAGCACCTGGGGAACAGAATAAGGGGTGATGGGAGCCTCTCAAAGGGTCCCCAAATGAACAAGAGCATCTAGAGCCAGATAGCTACAAAGCCTAATCTCTCAGCATTGTGTAAGTCCCCAGAAATGCAGACACAACACCAGGGAAAGAGATCAATGTCCTGCCACATTGGTGGGAATGAGTCTTAAACTAGAAATTAAGTGCAGTCAGAACAAAGTCAAGGTTGATGGCTGGCATGCATGAGCCATGTGCAGAAGGGCACTCTGGCTACATACTCGCCTTGTGTCCAGCCTTAGATCAAGGTCCAGCATAAGATACACATTCAGTAAAAATGCATGAACTGTTGCTATTTAACCCAGATTTTCTGAATCTATCTGTATTTCAGAATGCCTGGCTTGGATATGGGGTTGAGAGATGTGGTCCTTGACATCTATGTGCACTAAGTTCAAGCCTTCACAGAACATTCACTTTTTTTTTTTACCTGAAAGTGGAATTTAGCTTGTTGGTTGCCTGAGAGACAAAATGCATTGCTTTGTACCATTTAACTGTTAAGAGGGTTTCGATGTTTTTCTGCAAAAAGCCTATTTACCCTGAATTGAGTTCCCCGTGCCTCACAGTCTCACACATTAGGGAGTTCCCTTTCATTAGAATGTTCTTTAGAAAATGAAAAGGATGAATTTCATTTGTATCGATTTCTTGTTGTGCTTTCTACCAAATTCCAAATTAATTCCAGCCCAAGGCTTAACAGATCAGACCCATGAGGTCACCGTGACTTTGTATTTTATATGAAGCCTGACCACTATTAATTGAGCACCAGCTTTGTGACAGGCATGCCCTATTCATTGCCTCCAATCCTCCCAAATCCCCCAAGGTAAGTAGCATTGTTCCCAACAATGAAACTGAGGCTCAGAAATCAAGTGAAGTCAAACAGGAGAGCTAGAACTTGAGCCTAAGTCTCCATGGTCTCAAAGCCTAAACTCTCCATGACAGCATGAAACTCCCAGCATTGTGCCCTCAAGTTGTCTGAGATTTCAATTTGGCAATGTCCATATTTTGAGGTCGGCATCATTTTCCTGCCCCTAATATCCCAGAGTCATAGTGGACTATCTGCAAGCTTCCTGTCTCCCTCCCTAGGTCTACAAAGAAAAACGTCAGTGTTTAGCACACGAGCCCAAGGTATTGTTTAGGATGATGGGTCCTTCCTTTGAAATGATGCTGGGCACCTCTCCTCTATCTAGGTAAACACACCTCCATGTCTTAGATCTTATCTCCACTGGGACAAAGGCTGTTCTCTACAGAAAGAAGCTAAGAGGTCAGGGGAATTGTTGTGGGTGCGCCCACTTAAACGCCAGCTCCTTGGGGAAACTTGTGTGAATAGCAACCTCCGCAATTCAGGGAAATGAAACATGCTGAGCTAACAAGGGTCAAAGTAAAAAAGGCAAGAAATGGCACTTCTTCTTGTAATTGAATATGGTTCACATACCATAACATTAACCCTTTTAAAATGTACAATACATTGGTTTTTAGAATATTCACCACACTGTGCAACCATCAGCACTATCTAATTCTAGAACATTCTCAACACCCCCAAAAAGAAACCTCATGCTCATTAGCAGTCATTTCCCATTTTCCCCATCCCCCAATTCCTGGCAACCACTAAATCTACTTTCTGTCTTTATGGGGTTGTCTATTATATTTCACATAAATAGAATCATGCAATATTTGGCCTTTTGTGTCTGGCCATTTTCACTTGCCATAACATATTCAAGGACCATCCAACCTGTAACATGTGTCAGTGCTTCATTTATTTTGGCTGAATAATTATGTGGGTATAGCACATTTTTTATCCATTCACTAGTCGATGTACATCTCGGTTGTTTCCATTTTTGTACTATTATGAAGAATGCTGTTAGGAACATTTATGTACAAGATGTTGTGTGGATGTATTTTTTCAATTCTCTTGGGCATATATCTAGGTGTGGAATTTCTGGATCATACGATAGCTCCATGTTTAACTTTTTGAGAAACTGGCAAACTTTTTCCATTTTATATTCCCACAAGCAATGCGTGAGGGTTCCAATCTCTCCACATCCTCACCAACACTTGTCGTTGTTCATCTTTTTTATTATAGGCATCCCAGCAGGTGTGAAGTGGTAACTTATTGTGGTTCTGATTTGCATTCCTCGGAAGACCAAGGCAAAGCTGAGATGCACAGTGCATGCCTTCCCGTGCAGGGAACTGTCCGTTGCAGCAGTGCTGAAATCAGCTGAGCTAAGGAGATGTGTGAGGCATCACTGCCTCTGACTTCAAGTGTGTCCAGAAGATGTCAGAGGAGTCTTGAAAGTAAAGAAAAAACTTACCAAATGGACAAGAGCATTTCAGGTAGGTGCAAACAGCATATGCAAAAATATGGAGGCAGAGAACACAGAATCTCACATTTGGTGAGTTACAATTAGTGCTGAAGGCTGGAGTATAGAATGCACAAAAGGAGACTAGTAAGTGAGGAGGTTGGAAAAGTACACTGAGGTCAGATCACAGAGTGCCTGTATGCTATACTAAAATATTGGGGCTTTTATTTACACCACAGGCAAAGGAGAGCTACTGGAGAGTTTTAATTAGTGAAATAAATGACAGGACAAAGAGTTGAGGAAAAGAACTCTCCGTGTGAGGAGTAGCATGGAGAGAGATAGAAAGATCATTAGGAGAGAAAGATAAAACGTAGGGTCTTTTCTAGGAATTGTTTCTAACCTGCTACAGAGGTTGATGTCCTGCAGTCCAGTAGGACCTAGAAGCTTTGTTATTTGGATATTGGTACTAATGTGATCTCAGTTGTATCTCCGGGCTAGGGAAGGCTGAAGGAATATTCAGGGAAATACTGATTGTTTTCAGTGGGAAAATACAATTCAACTGGACAACAGTAACCAAGAGCCTTCCTTCTGTGTTATACACAAAAGGCAATATTTCAGCTTATACTATTTCCACCAAGCCAGAATTAACTTTTCATTATAATTGAAGAAACAGTAAAAGTCAAGGCTTGGACAGTCCATATTCTTTTGTACTCACTCTTTAATTTCCTGCCTGAATCACATCCCTACCATTCCTTAAGGAGTGTCAGCCTATTAAAGAACCTGCAAAGTGAAAACAAAACAGCAATGAGGAGGAAGTAAGGCAAAAGGAAGCCTCAGGTGTAGAGACATAATGAATTTTGCCTATTATGGCTGCACAATATCTTAAGACTACATTCCTTACTGTGAAAGGAAGACTCAGAGCTAAAACAGGAAAGAAAAGAAGCTTACTTGCAAATAAGTTGCAAGAGAGCCTAAGATTTCATAGGATCAGCTCATCAAGTAAAAACACAACAGATATTTAAAATAAAAAATCCACAAGATAATCAAGATTTCCAAGTTTACAATTAGTTCCTTCATAGGAGAAAATGGCACCTTTCTCAGATGATTATTATAATCATAAAGGTTGTGACATCTTTGCATATCAGCATTCCGATAGCCAATGATAAAATCATTTTGTTAGGGAGCCAGTAACTTATAAGAAATCTTCAAATTTCCATTTATTTTGGGTGCTAAAACTAGACAGGGTGACCCAGTGTTTTGGTTTATTTTCTGGTGCAAAATGTTTGTTGGCTATGGAATAGGATACGTACACCTATTTATAATGGTACGAGGCAAAACTTTAGTTTTCCTTTTGCATTACACTTGGGTGGTTTCAGGCCACATTGAGAGCCCTGCCTTTCCAAGGTAGCATCCCAAAGCCCCACCTACCCTGCTTCCATTGCAGCCAAGGGCAGGCTAACACATGTGAGATTCTGATTCAGAAGTCAGCAATATGAGGAAATAGGCTGTATGCGGCCCCACCACTTTGCTAATGCAGATGGTGGTAGAGGTGTGCCTGGCTTTCTGGGCAGCAGGAGCCCTACAGAAATGTGAAGTTCCTGGTAACCTACGTGTGGGTGGTGGCGGCAGCAACAGCAGCAGCAGCAGCAGTTTTTCCCTATCAAGCAAGCTCTCTGGAACTCCTGGAAGCCTAGTCCTGAACCCATTTCTCCAGATCCACCATCTCCCAAAGGCTCTGTGTGCCTCCTAATACCCTTTACTAAATACCTTTCCTATCTAAACAGGCCAGAGTGAATTCTGTGGATTCCATCTAAGAGCTCTGATCCTAAAATTTCTCTCCTCCCATATCTTACATGAAAGTTTTAGGCAGAATGGATGACCTTTGCCTTTTCGAGGTTTGCTCTGGCCACTGTCAGAGAGCAGACTAGAGGCTGGAGTGGATGGGGGCAAGAATGGAAGCAGAGAGCCCAGGCGAGAAGCCATTGAGGAAGTCCAGTGAAGAGGCAGTGATGGCTTGGATTAAGGTAGTAGCAGTGCTGGTGGGAAGACGTGCACAGAGTGAAGATGCTTGGAGGTAGAGTCAACAAGGCTTGCAGTTGACCGGATGTTAGGGATGAGAAAGGGGAAGAATCGGAAGAACTCCTAAGTCTTTAACTTGAGAAACCAGGTAACTGAAGGTGGAATTTACAGAGATGGAGAAAAGTAGCAGAAGAAGAGTTTAAAACTGGAATGGAAATCCAAAGGTCTTTACTAAAGATCAAAGGGCAGAGAAGAGAGAGAGGAGAGGTGGCAAAACACAGTGTTGGATTTTACAAGCTTGTTTGTGTTCTTGTTTGCTGACTATTATTGCCTTTAACCATATTGACTCTTCTCCTCCTGTTGTATGTAAAAATGCCTTTGTCTGTTATCAGTAAATTAATTCCTATTATGAAAAAAAAACCCATACTGGTTAAAGTCGTGGGCTCTGAGGCCAGACAACCAGGGTTCAAACCCAAATTCCCCCTCCTGTGAACTCTGAGGCCAGTTCTTCCTTGGGAACAGATAGACAAGTATAGTCTCTACCTTAAAGAGTTGTAATGAATATTAAATGAGTAAATATCTTTTCCATCTGGGGAATGATGGCTCATGGGTATGGGATTTCATTGTAGGGTGATAAAAATGTTCTGAAATCAGATAGTGGTGATGGTTGTATTAATACAACTTTCTAATACACTAAAACCACTGAATTGCATACTTCAAAAGGGTGAATTTTGTGGGATAAGAATTACATCTTAAAAATATATATTTTGAAGAGCACTTAGAACCACACCTGACTAAGTGCTAAGGAATTATTTGTTAAATAAAATCAACTGCAAAAACAACAAATCAGTTTAGATTTTAAAGCTGTTATTCTTCAAATTCTCCAGCTACCCAACCACAGACGATTTTTCAGAGTTAGCTTCCCTCCTACAGAGACTTTATCCTCTTTCCCCCAGCCCCTTCCCATGTTTTCTCCTACCCTCTCCCTCTCTGGAGGTTCCCATACAGCTCCAAATTTTCCTCCTTTTGTGACATAAAGAAATACCCACTCTCCTGAGGCCCTTTGCTGCAATTCAGTACCAGACTTATTTTTGTGTATCCAAATCAAGAATCAAAACACCTTCCATTTAACAAGACCTCACTCTAGTTAAAAGGCAACCAGGGTTTATGTTCTCCTTTTTCTTACACAAGTTATCGTAGTAGAGACAGTATGTGTCTTTTTTTCAATTGAAAGAATTCAGAGGATACAAGAAAAAAACAACTCCATTAAAAAGTGGGCAAAAGACATGAACAGACATTCTTCAAAAGAAGAGAAACGAATGGCCAACAAACATATGCTCAACATCACTAATCATTACAGAAATGCAAATTAAAACCACAGTGAGATACCACCTTACCCCCGTCAGAATGGCCATTATTAAAAAGTCAAAAAACAATAGATGCTGGTGTGGATGCAGTGAAAAGGGAATGCTTTTTCACTGCTGATGGGAATGTAAATTAGTACAACCTCTATGGAAAACAGTATGGAGATTCCTCAAAGAACTAAAAGTAGATCTACCATTCCATCCAGCAATCCCATTTCTGGGGATCTACCCAAAGAAAAGAAGTCATCTATAGCAACAACAACCACAAAAAAGACACCAGCACCCTAAGTATACTGCAGCACAATTCACAATTGCAAAGATATGCAACCAACCTAAGTGCCCACCAACTGATGACTGCATAAAGAAAATGTGGTTACGACTCAGCCATCACAAAGAATGAAATAATGTCTTTTGCAGCACCTTGGATAGAACTGAAGGTCATTATTCTAAGTGAAATAACCCAGGAACAAAGAACCGAATACCACATGGGATCTAAGCAGTGGGTACGCATGGTCACGCAGAGTGACTTAATGGGCACAGGAGACTCAGAAGGGGGGTGGGGGGTGGACGGAAAATTACTTATTGGGTACAATGTACACGATTCAGGTGATGAGTAAATTAAAAGCCTAGGCTTCTCCAATATGCAATTCAGGCATGTAACGAAAAACCGCTTGTACCTCCTAAACCTAGTTGAATAAAATAAAAACTTTTTAAAAATCATCCTGTGTGGGGAAAAAAAGAATTCACAGGAAAGAGTGGAGAAGGGAAACAGGGTCAGCAAGCCAGAGATCAAGGAAGCATAGATGGTTCTGAAAACTAATTATTTTCTTCTCATTCACATTTTTTTCCCTTAATGACAAATTTCAGGCACATTTTGGCCTCAGGCCATTGTACTTGCTCTTCCCTCTACCTAGAATGCTTTTCCCACAGGTGGCCACATGGCTCAGTTCCACACCCCACTTGGGTCTCTGATCAAATGCCACCACCTCCTGCCATTCCTGGTGTTCACTGACTACCCAACGCTAAACTGTGCTCTTGTCCCTGACACTGTCTGTCCCTCCCGTCTGCGTTTGCTTTTCTCCATAGCTTACATCATGGTCTGCCACCCCATACGTTTTGGTATTTACTTATTTAGGGTGTCTCTCCCCACCTGAGTGTCAGCTCCAGCAGAGCAGTTTTTCTTTCTTACTCATGGTGGTAGCCCCAGCACCTAGAACAGTCCCTGGCACATAGTAGACACTCAATACATATTTGTTGGATGAAGGAATGAATGCATGAACAAATAACACAGAAGCCAGTTTTCAACAGGTATTCTAGACAAACTGTGCACAAACAGCAGGTACTACCATTCATTTGGTGGCTTTGGGACTCGTCTAGATTATTTCACCAGGTACCATGGAGACCTCTAAGAAAGCATTGTTCTGACATTAAATTACAGGAGAAAATGAATTACTTAATTCAAAGGTGTTCATGCTTCTGTAGAATAATTGTGAAAAGAAAAGGCATTGAAAGGTATTGGTCCTACTGTCAGCACCCTTTTTAAGTTTTGAAAAGTCCCATCTCCCCTGTGCTTCTCCCATCATCTTCTCTGTCAGGCTGAGAGCTATGCAGGGGCAGGGGCTTGGGTGGCAGGGGCTCAAGCCAGGGCTGAGTGGGGGAGGGAGTGGATGTCCCCTGATTTGTCTCTCTGTCCCAAAACTATGCATGGCTCCCCTCCTGAGCTTCTTGGTGGGGGGCCATTGGGGTTTGAGTACAAAGGAGCTATTTCCTGAGTGCCTTGGGGCCCAGGTCAGAGCGGGGCATAGCTCAGAAGAGCAGAGATGGAAAGCCACACTGTGGCAGCCCTGGGCTAGGAGGGACAGTGGACAGAGCCCCAGGGCAGGGAGCGAGGAGACCCCTGTCTGCAAAGGTTCTCTGGGTAAGCCCCAGTGGCACTTCTGACTTCCACTTTGCCCCACTATAAACTGCAGGGATTGGACCAGGGCATTTCTAAGCTCCTGCTGTCCTGTGACTTAGTGATCTAGAATTACCCCATCTTTAGAGAAGTTGAAGATGAGGAGAGGAGGGGACCTGGCCACCGGCTACTCCTGGGAGTCTGGACAGCAGTGTCACCTGTGGTCCATCTACTCACTCTTTCGCCTGGTGGCTCCCAAAGTGTGGACCCGCAGCATCAGCACCACCTGGGAACATGCTAGAAATACAAATTCTAAGCCCCACCCAGGGGCTGGGCCGGTGGTCAGTGCACTGACACGCCCAACAGGTGACTCGCACCCACGCATAAGCGTCTAGTTTGGCTTCCATGTCTCCCGCCTCGGCAGAATCATTCCATCATGGCATCAAGTGACAAACACCAGTGCTCCCCTCTACATAGCTACAGACAATTTGTTTATACCATTAGTCCTGGATTGCCTTCCCACCAGAGGAGTCGGCTCATAACTTCCCCTCTCCATCTCAATTTCTGACATGTATAGCTCTGGTTTTAGTCACTCTGGGATGACTTCAGAACTTCAGACGACACGCTCTACCCTCTGCTTCTTGTTCCATTAGCTTTCCACAGGATTCCTTGACCACCACCATTGTAAGATGCCTGTTACCTTCCATTCCCTCCTCTCCACTTCTCCTCCCTCCCATGCTCTTCAGAACTTCTGTCAAAAAACCACTTTGCAGCCAGGCATGGTGGTTCATGCCTTTGTAATCCCAGCACTTTGGGAGGCCAACGCAGGAGGACTGCTCAAGGCCAAGGGTTTGAGACCAGCCTAGGCAACACAGGGAGACCCCATCCCTACAAAAAAAAAAATTTTTTTTTAATTAACTGGATGTGGTGGTGCATGCCTATAGTCCTCGCTACTTGGGAGGCTGAGGTGGGAGGATCGCTTGAGCCCGGGAATTCAAGGTTACAGCGAGCTATGATCACACCACTGCACTCCAGCCTGGGCAACAGAGACCCCATCTCTTAAAAAAGATCTTGCTTTTATATCTCTAAACAGCTCTTATTTATAATTTCTTCTAAACTCATAAGCTAAATCTTTCATGCTTGGCCTGCAAAGCAATTCTAAATGTTGAAAACCAATAAATAGCATTTATATTCTTAGGAGATTGTATGTGGGGAAAAAGGCTTGGCACAGCATTCAGCACATAGTAAGCGCTCAATCAATAGTGGTTATTATTATTTTTGTGACAAAGTGAATACTGTCCAGGTGGTAGCCAGGCTTCAAAACAAGCCCCAGTGATCCTTCCTCCTGGTGTCTGCACCTTCGTGTGGTCCCCTCCCACACCGAATAGAGCTGACCTGTTTGGCCAATGAGATATAGCAGAAGTGACAGTGTGTGATTTATAAAGCATCACAACTTCTACCTTGTTCTCCTGGGATTATTTGTCCAGAGAAAGCCAGTGCCGTGTTGTGAGGACACCCAAGCTGCTCTGGGGAGAGGCCCACCCTGGAGAGGCGCTGATGTCACCTGCCAGCAGCCAGCACCACTAACCTCCCACGTGAAGGAGCCACCCTGGAAGTGGATCCTCCAGCCCCAGTCAAAGCCCCAGATGACTGCAGGCCTGGCCCAGGTGTTGACTGCAACCTCATGAAAAAATCTTGACCCAGAACCACCCAGTTAAGCTGTTTCTGAATTCCTGACCCACAGACACCATAAATAATAATAAATGTTTATTGTTACTCTAAGCCATTAAGTGGCAGGCTAATTTGTTTCACAGCAATATATAAAACTGCTGCAGTTTACTGCAGAGTCAGCCACCGTGTGGAAGGGCTACATCTCAGAGTGCACGGAGAGTTCCGCATGGCAATATCCTCAGTCAGATAAAGAGATGGGTCTCTCTCAACCAGAGGTGGTCCTATGAGCCTGTGCTGAGACATGGTTTTTAGGCAAAGAACTAAGGAAGAAAAAAATAAAAAAGACAAGGTTTTAATTATCTAAAAAATTCTCTCCTGATCCTAGTGGCAAAAATCAAAGCCAACTCTCCGTACATTCTGCACCACAGGTCAGCATCTCACTGAAACCTTTAACCTGGACATTTGACAGAGGAGAATCCCATCCAGAGCTCCCCCTTAGACCAGACTGCCTACTCCCTCCCCGGGTCCAATGCACTGCAGACTATCGCCCAAGGAGCTTGTTAAAACTACAGCTCCCAGGACCCCATTCCCAGGGATTCTGGACCAGTGACTTTAGTCTGCACCCAGGAATCTGCTTTTTAAAGAAGCCCTTTCCCTGCCCCCGCCAAGTGATTCTGATGTCGGTAGTCCCCGGTACACACCCAGAAAAAAGATGCTCTAAAGACTGGGGTCTCCTCTCCCCCAGTCCATTAGCTAAGTGATCACAGCTTGTGAGATGGGAATGACATTGAAAGCATTTACGAGCACAAACGAGCCAGGCCTTCTCCAAGTCCAAAGTCAGAGAATAGCAAGCTGAGCTCCATTATGTGAAGTATGCACAATTACCATCCTTTCTCTGTCTCTCATAAAAGACCCACCAGTGAATAACTCAGAGAAAAACTCACCTGAAACAACCAGTGGCCATTCCTACCTTCCTTAGGCTTTTTTTTTTCCTTTCCTACTTGTGCAAATCTGAGAGCATTACATCCGTTTCCATTATGTTGGGTATTTAGGACCAAGATTGTTTTTAACTGCTTTTTAAAGCCTCAGAGACTTTAAATGTCAAAAAAAAAAAAAACAACTCAGAAACCTTGAAAAACTGGTGTGAAAGAAGAGTCTAGCTTCTTTTGCTACCTTGCTTAGCACTTCTCAGGGACGCTGATTCAAAATAATCATTTCCCATCCCTCGTCAATGCTCATTGATTAGGTACCAGCTGAAGCTATTAAATCACGTCAATGTGCAGAAGCTACAGCTCTGCTGTGCCCAGGCTCACCGCAGCAGGTGACAAGAGCAAAATGCGTAGTTACTGAAGCATAAAGATCCTATTTTTAATCAGGACCAGAGATCATCCTGAACAAAGAAACCCACATGGACAAAGTTAAAACTCCATAGCCCAAGAGAAAAGCCCAAAATAGACTGATGTCCTTAGACAGGAGTCACAATAAATCATTCTCTACACTAACATTCAACTGGTATTTATAAAATTACTAAGATTTACATGTGCCAAGATTGCTGCAAGCAGCAAACCAAGATTCATTTCTATTTCACAGGCTTTATAGCATTGTTTGCAAACTGGTGATTCCTGGGACCCCATGTGGAACTAAGAAATATTTACCGTCTCGTGATTCCGTGGTTCGGTAATTTGGGCTGTGCTCGGCCAGGTGGTTCTGCTAGCCTGGGCTGGGTGGGCTGGCTCGGCTGGCTCAGCTGATCTCAGCCGGGCTTGCTCATGCATTTGCAATCAGCTGCCAGGTCAGATGGGGGCTGGCTGGTCTAGGATGTCCTCCACTAGATGACTCACTCACTCTGCTCCAATTGCTCTTATCCTCCAGCAGGCTAGTCTGGGGCTGTTCACCTGGCGGTCACAGTTTCTAAAACAAAAGCAGAGTGTGCAAAGCCTCTTGAGGCCTGGGCTCAGAACTCACACTTCAACACTTCTGTACTCTATTGGCCAAAGCAAGTCTTAGGCCAGCCCAGATTCAAGGGGTAGAGAAACAGACTCCTCCCCAAATGGGTGGGAAAGAATTCGTGGCCACTTTTGCAATCTACCCCAGCTGATCTTAAGAAATCGGTAGATGTGTCCACCTCAGGCCCACACAGCCACGTGGTATCAGTGTGCCAGGGCCCAGAAGCAGCCGCCCCCTGAGACAGGGATGGCCCTCCGGCACAGGCTTGGTGCTTTTCCCATTTACACAACCATCCAGCCTGCGGGCAAGGGAGGATGTGCCACTCCCGATCCGAGAATGACCTTCCTCCTCAAAACACCCACCAGAGGCCTGTGCCCCCCATGAACACGACTGCTGTGCCGCACCCTGGAATCACTTTCCACTTCTCAGAAACCTCTCTCTTCTACTTACCCTGTTTCCTTGCCTAGTAAATATCTGATGGAAGAATCTGCAGGAGAAGCGGGGAGGGATTATTCCGTAATTTGGGGATTTAGAAAAACAGCAGCTTTGGAGCCAGATAGCCTTGGATTCTGTCTGGGTTCCACAACTCAGCTCATAGTCTAAGCCTCAGTTTCCTAATCTGTAAAACGTAAAACTCGACCAGATATGTTGGCACGTTTCTCTTTTAAGATATGGTGCTAATTGAGTCATACATTGCCCATAAGTGCAGGCCCATTTTGGTGTAACGAAAAATTTAAGAAAAAAAAGAAAGCACTCAAAAGAACGATTAACGTTATTTCCCTGTTTAGCTCTGCAGCGCCCAAGCCTGACGAACTTACGGCAGGCTTCCGCGGAAGCGGTTTGCCGAAGGGGCCAGGGACGCAGTGCCCAGTGGACTGTCTCACTCGGTTCCATCTGCAAACTGCTAAGTCTCTGCGAAGTCGCAACGTCGCGGGCTGCGCCTCCCGTCCGCGGTCGGAGCCTTGGGAGAGCCTGCAGCGCCACCTGCTGGGAGGGCATGCCTAGTGCAAGTTACCGGCGCCACCTGCACGCATCGCCCACCTGGAAGCCTGCGGAGCCCGGGGCCCCTAGTGCCCGCTTCCCAGGCCGAGCCCTGCGGCCCCTGCAACCTTCAGACCCAGATCGCCTTCCTGCACGAGCGCGCAACCCTCAGCCGCCGAGCGTGCGGAAAATGCGGAGCGGACGTGGTTCGGAAAGAAACAGCTCGCATGGCTGGCGTGCCAGCCACGGCTCAGGAAGCCTCCCACGTTGTGTCCCCTGGAGTCCCCCATCCTCCCTTAACTTCCCCAAGCCTCAGTTCCTTCGTCTGCAGAATGGCAATGATGATAACGCTATGGGGTTGTGACCATCCACATGAAGCACTCAGAGCCTGGCATAGAAAGTGTGCGATGAACAGCAGCTATTAGGCCTGAATCTCCTCTGAATACTGGTAATATAGTAATAAGTAGTAGTCCTCATTGTCGTGATAGTAATATGACAGCAGGTACCAGGGTTTATGCATTTACTGTCTGCCAGGCTCTAAGAGCATTCGTGTATGGAACGCTTTCAAATCTCAAGTATTCCCATAAAGTCAGTAACATTATTATCCCCATTTCACTGGTGAGGTAATAAACTCAGAGAGATTAAGCAACTTGTCCAAGGCCAACCAGCAAGCTAGTAGCAGGATCAGAATTCAAATGCCAAACCTGCATCTAGAAGTAACATTTTCTTCCTGGACAGATATTGGCAGATCACATCTCTCCCCACCTCCCACATTTCTTCTTGGCAATCTGTTAAGAAGAAGAAACCAAACTAATCAAAGGTCTTTTTGCACATTTGAGGATGAGTGTTCCTCTCCTGAGACCCAGAAAACCTTTCCACAAAGAAGAAGAGAAAGAAAACAGTTTTTTAAGCCAGAATGTGATGCACGTCAGTGGCAGTCACTGAGAAATTGCAGAGACAGAAAGAAATTTCACCCTTTACACAGCCAAGCAGGTCCAAGCCATTGCATCCCCGTTCTCAAGGTCAACAGTAAGTAGCCCTCCGGGAAGAGGACTTGACAGCGCCGTTTGTTACACAGAGTTTATCTTCAATCACTTGGTGATTTGGGTGGGCATTTGTGTTTGCTAATTGTCTCTATTCAAAGGGATAATATACTTCTCATACCTCTATGACACACATGAAGTTATAACTTGGCGCTAGTCGCCTACATTTAATTCTCATTTAGACTAGGAGTTAGAAGGACTGCCTTCCTTGATGCTTACATTTCAAAGAGAAGGCTCTCTAATTACATTTCCCCAACGCCTCTTCCCCAGTAGAGACTAAGACCCGTGGACTTTTTGTCTTCCTCGTTCATGGCCATATCCCCAGCATCGTGCCTTAGTGGGTGCTCAAAACTTGTTTATTGAATAAATAAATAAACTTACTACTGGTGTTGTTTGAATTTTATCTTTTTACAATGAGCAAGTCTTACTTATTATAACCAAAAAAAAAAATCAACTGAGCCTTTAAAAACTCCACCATTGCCAATAGAACAGGAGCTGGTTTGCTTTACAGATATTGATTTTATTTCCTGCTAATCCCTGGGCTTCTCAGACATGAGTCAATATTCTTTAAATCGGTATTAGTAACCACTTCAGACATCGTCATTAGCGACCTTTCCAGACATCGTACCAAAAAAAGAAGTTTAGAACTCATAGTTCCAGTTCATCCAGATCCTGCCTAAGTACTACGTACTGAGAAGTGATCGTTTCTATCTCAAAGGCAGTGGAGAGAAGATTCTCAGAATTCCTTGCCAGCACCTCCACTTCCCATAAGGCACCTCTTTTCTCAGTGCTGCTTTTATAAGCAGCATCTCTCCCTGAGTGGCCTCCTCGAACTAAACAGCTCAAGTCCCACGTCCAGCACCTCCCACCCCAAAGCCTTTACGTAAGTCCAGCCCTCACTGTCCACCCTTTTCTCGGAATGAGCAAATGAAGGAAAACAAGAATGGTCACAGTGCCTTTCCGAAGGCAGTGGCCGTGCCGGGCCCTGTTCCGAGCACCTACGCACATTCTCTCTCTGATCCACACGGCGACCCCATGAGGTGGGTGCTGTTATCATCCCCAGTTCACAGACGAATAACTCAGGCTCGGAGATGTTGAGTGACTTGTCCAGTCAAACGGTCAGTCCGCGTTCAGGCAGGATGCACTCCTAGACAGTTTGAGCCCAAAGCCCCAGCTCTTAACCCCAAGCTATAAAATGCCCTTAGCCCCAAAACATTGGACCAACATTCCACCTGATTTGTGGAAACGAGAAGAGAAGACCCAACCAGGCAGGAACCTGGGCAGAAGAAATCAGAATTTTTCTTAATAACACATTTTCTGAGCTCCCGCCCATGCCAGAAACCAGGCCACGCATGCTAAAAGTGTTACCAACTGGAGCTTCACATCAGCGCTGAGAGGAGTGCTCTATGACCATTCTCGTTGTGGAGAGGAGGATTATGAAGCTGAGAGAGGTCAAGGGACTTGCTGAGGTGCCACAGTTAGTAAGCGGCTGAGTCAGAATCAAACCCAGATGTGCCTGCCCTCACAGCCCATGTTCTTGACTGCGACTCTTTCCCCAAAGCAACAGAGAAAAACAGAGAGGCTGAAAGTCAGCCCAAGGTCAAACAGAGACAATGCTCCCATAAGGCAGGTGAGGAGGAGAAATGGGTCACTCTGAAGTGGGAGGTGGCAGTTGCCACTAGTGATATTCTCCACACCAGCCTAAGAGGTGGGGTGTGGCCAGCGGCAGTGGCTCAGGTCTGTAATCCTAGAACTCTGGGAGACCGAGGCAGGAGGATCGCTTGAGGTCAGGAGTTCAAGACAAGCCTGAGCAAGAGCAAGACCCCGTCTCCACTAAAAATAGAAAAATTAGCCAGGTGTCAGTCATGGCACTCACCTATAGTCCCAACTACTCAGGAGGCTGAGGCAGGAGGCTCGCTTGAACCCAGGAGTTTGAGGTTGTAGTGAGCTACAATGATGCCAATGCACTGTACCCAGGGCAACAGAGCGAGACTCAGTGCCCCCGAAAAAATAAAAGAGGTGGGGTGAGTGTTGTGTCCCGGGAATGGAGGAGCTCAGGGTTCTTTCTGTGTGTCATCTTGAGGCATAGAGCCTCTGTGCCCTTTTGTACCTAGCACAATGCCAAGTGCATCGCAGATCCCCAATTAATAGCTGCTGTGATGAAGAAACACACATGTCCCCTTTGCAAGAGACCTATACCTGCTGCTTCCACGCTTTCCACTTCAGAAGTGGTCTGCAGTGTTCTCTCCTCTGCCCCCTCGCTTCAGCATGGCCCACAAGGCCATCCGTGTGGCAAAGAACGAAGGGGGATGGGGCCAAAGCCTTTCGAGCACCGATATCACTCCCGTCTGCACACATCGCATTGCTTTTAATCCTTTCAGAAGCCACTGAGGCACACGCCATTATTCCCACATTACAGAAAAAGAAAGCTGAGGTTCAAGGAGGTTACATAACTTCCCTGCAGCCACACAGCAAGTAGATATGAGCTCCGGAACTCAGTTCCAACCTGTGGGCCTCCAAAGACTCTGCCTTTTAACCACAGAGGAATCAGCAGGCTCAGCCCAGTGGAAATGACCACACACACAGTCGGTACCCCGTAAGTGTGTGTTGAATGAATAAACACATGGAGAAGAATATTTCCAGGACAGGATGGCTAACAGGATTTGTTGTTACAAGACGTCACAGATAATGGAAACTGGAAACAGTCTGGTGGATTTGACAATTAAGTTCATTATAATAGCAAAAAATAAAAAGAGGAAATCACCTACATACCCACCACCAGGAGACTGGGTTAATCACGGTGCATCCATACTCCAGAATGCTCTGCAGCTGTTAAAATAATGTTCCACAATTGCAGTTTCGACAGGAAAGACATCAGTGCTCTATTAAGTGAAAGAATCATATTAGAATGCACGTATACAGCATGACCCCATTTTTATCTGTACCAGGGACATGGAGTACTTTGGCAAGATCTGGGTCATGTGCCCATCCCCTGACCAGAGGGCAAGTGGGCCACTGAGATTTGACAGCCTCACCCAAACTATACTAGGGAGGGACGAGTGTTCTCTAACAAAATAGGGTGCTGGCCAGACCGAAAAATAACAAAAACAAAACCAGTGTTAGCCACATTTCCATGGCTTAAGTCCACACCCTGTGCCAGGCCCCGGCCGGGTGCCATAAGCACGTAACCATGTTATCTCATTTAACCTCCCCAGCAACCTTTGAGCTAAGTGTAACTATTTCCACATCTTACAAGTGAGGAAGTGGAGACGTAGTTTGAGTCATTTAGCCAAAGTTCAGAGCAGAGCCAGGTTCTAAGACAAGCATGTCCCACACCAAGGCCATGATGTTAACCAGCAAATCTTGACACAAGGCCTTACTTGGACGGTATCACCGCTGCCAGGACAGTGCTGGCACACTGCAGGTGTTCAGAACGCCGATGCAGGTTGGAAATGAACAGACAGGAGGCAAGAAGGGGTGTGTGGGGCAGGTGGTTGGGTTTGTCCTGGGAAAGGTTAACGCGAGCTGAACCGCGGCTCCCCCGCACGAGGGACAAGGGCACGTGCTGACAGGGAAGGCACGGGGCCGCAGCAAGGACTCCCGAAGGGCAAAGCACATCTGGAATAGTCACTGCAGAATTCGACAAAGAGAAGGAAAACTGGAATAAAAATGCCCTTGTCCTCAGGAAGACGCCCAGGTGGTCAGGGAACACGTATTGGGAGGACACACAGAGCAATTTGTCGCAAACCTTGTCCCCTTTTTATTTTAGCACAGTTCCTCTGCTTGTCCTCCAGACTCTTATCTTCCCACATGACTGTAAAACAAGCCACAGTGAGTAACCGCAAGGCCCTCAACCCCAGAGCAGGCTAGTGACGTGTTCCCTTGGAAACTGGGAACAAGTGGCTCCTCCCCGGCACGGGAAAAAGCCATCCTTCTTCCTGAGCAACTCGGCCCCTCCCGTCTCGCCCCCTCACCTGCAGAGACGCACGCGCCACGCACACCCACGTGCGCCACACTCCCCTGCACGCACCCACTCCCCGTCTTGTTCACACTCCTCGCCACGCAGGTGTGAGTTGCCACCCAGTGATTCTCCTCCACCTCCCTGCCAGCAGATCCCAGATTTTGCTCAGGATGTGCCTGCTCAGATCTAAACTGAGTCCGTGTCCTTTTTCCAAACCTTCAAATTCCAGACTCCTCGCAGCTGAGACACAGTTCTCATCGGTGGAACGGAAAGGGCTTCTCAAGTGGGAGTGGGGTGGGGGTCCTGAGAGGTGCGATTTGCTGAGGCAACGGTGTACCGTCCCGGAAGAAAGGCCAAAACTCCCCAGACTCCTTTGCAGCTCGGTATCTGGAAATCCTAAGCCGCGGGGAGAGCCCATATGCCCAACAATCCCCAGCTGAGCCCACCCTCGGGTCATCTCCGCCCAGCTACCAGCCCTCATGGTCATTCCAGCCCTCAACTGTTGAAGACGCCCCCAACCATATGAGTCTCCCCAGCTGTGGTAAACAGACCGCGAGTCACTGACCCCCGATAATTCCCACCTCCTGACGTCCACATCTGTGTGAAGTCCTCCCCTTATGTAGGAGCAGGACCTGTGACTTCCTTTTAACTAAAAATCCAGCAAAGTTGATGCGATATGATTTCCTTGGCTAGTTTACACTAAATGGCAAAGGGGACAAGACATCAGTCATAATTACATTGTGTTATGCATGACTCTATCCCAGCAACCTGGAGCCAGAGACTCTCTGCCCCTTGCTGCCTTTGAAGCTGCCATGTTATAAACCTCCTGCAAAGAGGGCCACGTGGCAAGAAACTGCAAGCCGTCTCCAGGAGCTGAAAGTGGGCTCCAAACAACAGCTAGAAAGAAAATGGGGACTTCGGTCCTACAGCCGCAAGATCAGTCCTGCCAACAACGTCTAGGAGCTTGGAAGTAGATTTTCTCCAGTTGAGCCTCTGATGAGACCACAGCCCCAGATGACATCGGAATTGAGTCTGGTGAGACCCCAAGCAGAGAACCTAGTTGAACCACACCCTGACTTCTGACCTACATAAACTGAGACATAATAAATGTGTGTTCTTTAAAGCCACTGAGTGTGGGGTAACTTGCTATGTAGCAATTTTTAATATACCAGCTAAGGCCCCAGATATCGTGAAGCAGAAACATGTCTCCCCATGTGCCTGTCCAAATTCCTCACCCACAGATTTCATGAGCTTTACTAAATGGTTGTTAGTTTTCACCACTAAAGTGTGGAGTAGCCGTTACCCAGCAACAGGTAATGGGACAAATACATACTCTGTAGCAGGCCTGTGCTGAGCACTTTACCACGTTGGCTCTTTTCATCCTCTCAACAATGCTGTGAATCAAGTACCGTTATTGTCTTCATTTTACGAATGAGAAAACTGAGGCTCCTAGTCGTTAAATAACTCATCCAAGGTCACACAGATAGCAGATAGCATGTGGATGGGAAACTAAAATGAGATTACTTTATGAGAGTCTCCAACACAGCATGCATTCAATTAATGACTTGAGTGTTTATCAGTCATCTATTACTGCATAGCAAAGAACCTCCAAAATGTAGCAGCTTAAAATAACTCTTACTGATTTCAGTTTCTGTGAGTCCGGAATCCAGGCACAGCTTAGCTGGGTACCTGTGGCTCTCACAAGGTTGTACTAAGGTGCTGCCCAGGACTATGGGCATATCGAGGCTCAGATGGGGGGCAGCAGGAAGGGGGTCTGCTTCCCACCACACCCCCAGCTGCTGGCAGGCCTCGGGTCCTGCGTGGCCCTCTGTTCCTTGCCACGTGGGCCTGTCCATAGGGCAGCTCACAGGCAAGACAGCCAGAGCAGGTGCCCAAGACCGAAGCCATAATCTTTTTGTAACCCAATGACAGAGTGACATTCTGTTACTTTTGCTGTATTTTATCAATTAGATTTGAGGCTCTAGGTCCAGCTGGTACCCAAGAGAAGGAGATTACACAGGTAAATGAACACCAGGAGCCGGGGATCAACTGGGCATCTCAGAGGCTGCCTGCCACAGAGCTGTGTTGGCCAGTGGATTTGGTGTCAGCCTTAAGTGGAATGAAAATTCATAGTCCCCTGTGAACACCACTGAGAATTCAACTCAGATTCAAGCCAAGCCAGACTCCCCTCATTCCTCACTCTGATTCTCCGACTTGGGAAAATCATTTTCTATAATGAAGTCTTTATGTTGCTCCTGTAAGAAAGAAAGTTCATTATCACTCTCAGCCTTTGCTCAATTATATTTGTGACACAGAGCTAATTTTCTTTGATGACACATTATTTTCCCACTGTCATGCAAGTGTGCTTCTCATTTATAAAAAGCTCTCATCTCATTACTTGACCACTAGAGGGTTTTAAAGAGTGGCATTCTAGAAATCATATTTCAATTTTGATTTCAAGTAAAAATGAGCTTAAGCGTGAAACTTTAGTGATGCTATTTCCATATACTTATTTTACCTCTCTCTCACCCGTAAGACGCTTCTGGTGGCCGGGAGTGGTGGCTCATACCCGTAATCCCAGCAGTTTGGGAGGCCAAGGTCGGAGGATCGCTTGAGGTCGGGAGTCTGAGACCAGCCTGGGCAACACAACAAGACCCCCAACTCTACGATGGCAGGGGTCTTATGGGGGTCAGTGCTGGTTGGCTGCTCTCACTTGACCAACTGCCTATAGAAAACTGGCCCAGGCACAGCCAGCCAAGCACAAAGCCCTGCTCACTGTTCTCCCGGTCATTTCTGTCCTCCCTGTCATTTCTCTCTAGGCTGGTTAGGGGCCCTGCTTGGAGGTCTGTCATGCTGCAGCAGGAAACCTTTGTTGCTGAAGGAAAGGTTCAGACAGGAACTAGCCCAGAGAAAAAAGGGTGAAGGCAGCTGCAGGGAGCTCTCCTGGGAGGGACACAGCCTAACCCTGCAGAGATCCGTGCTAGGCAATCCTCGACGCGCTGAGGGCAGGTTCACTGACTAACAGCGATCTGCACCGCCACCAGGCTGTACTTGGTGCCTCGGCTGACTGGTCAAGGCCTGGGGATGAGGATTCCAGCAGAACAACTTGCCTAGTGCGAGGGAAGAAAGCCAGAGCGCCTGACTTCAGAGCCCACTCAGCACCCAAGTGACCTTGGACAGGCTACTCCACTTCTCTAGACCTCAATTGCTCATCTATAAAATAGGGATATCTTGTCTATCTAATAGCATTGTGGCAGAATAAATGAGTTAGTATGCATAAAGTGCTTAGAATCAGTGCGAGTGCCCAATGCATGACAGCTATAATTAGAAATCTCACACACAGCATACTGAGTGGGGGGTGGGGCAGCCAGTAGTCAAAGAATACCTAGAGTATAATTTCATTTATGTGAAATTCAAGAAGATGCAAAAAACAATATACTGTCTAGGAATGCAAATATTTGCAAACTCTAAAGAAAAACAAAAAATGATAAGTGCAAATGTTAAGACAGTGGTTACCCCCGTTGGGGGTGGCCTTGGGTGGGGAAGACACTCGGATGGCTTCTGCCATTTGTAATAGGCTCTTTTTAAATCCAGGTGGGGCTGGGTGCAGTGGCTCACGCCTGTAGTCCCACCGCTTGAGGAGGTTGAGGCAGGAGGATGGCTTGAGGCCAGGAGTTCAAGACCAGCCTGGGCAACATGGCAAGACTCTGTCTCTACAAAAAATTTAAACATTAGCTGGGCATGGTGGCACACACCTGTAGTCCCAGCTACTTGGAGGCAGGAGGATCGCTTGAGCCCAGGAGTTTGAGGCTGCAGTGAACTGTGATCACACCACTGCACTCCAGCCTGGGCGACAGTATCCTTCCTTATTCCTGTTTCTTACCTACATTAGCCAAGAACTCATGCTAAAAATTGATGACATAGAAAGAAAAGGACAAATAGGACAACCCGTAGCTCCTTTTCCTTTCAGTCCTTCCTTACTCACCAGTAAGCCAGAGGTAGACAGTGTTGGTAGAACGTGCAAGTATCAGGAAGCTAAATGAAAAGAGTTGTGCAGTAATTCTACTGTTCAGCTAAGAATGAAATTCATATGCACCAGCTAAAAAATGCAAGTTACATAATTTTGGAGACTTAGCATGCAAATTAAATGCTCTTATATGTACATTTAAAATTGACGTTGTGCAATATAAAGATGAATAGTAAAATTTATCCTAATACATTAATTTTTTAAATTTTTCTTTTAAATAGTAAAAATCACCATAACAACTCAAGAGCAAGAGATTACAAAAAGAAGGAAAAAGCTTCATATTTTAGTACCTTGAAAAGCACCTTTTGCCTGCTTTTTGAATAAGAGACCCCACATTTAATTGTGTGCTGAGCCCCAGAAAGTCTGCAAGCGTGTCCCATGTAGGCTGTAGGTGGTGGCATCGTTATTCTATCTCCTGAGTCAGACTCAAGGCCATGCCCAAGGTTTGTTTGCCAGAACTCACTTTCCGCCGTTGTGGGCATTTCACAACAGGAGCTAGGGCCCTCGGGAATAACGTCGTCCACAGGAGTCCTGCCACAGAGGGGACCAGAATGGCCCGAGGCCTCCAGGTGCTGTGGGCCCCGAAGCAAGCATGGAAATAGGACTGGCTTTGTCATGTGTGCTCAGCACCCCACCCCCAAGTCGCCCGCTGGACTGGGAGCTGTCTTGGGAGCCTCTCTGGGGCTCAGGACTCGCTGGCTCTTCCGGCCTCCGAGGGAAGCCCCTCGCCTCTGCCCCAGCGTGGATGTGACACCAAACCGGCTCCTGGCTGCAGCAAACCCCCACAGCTCGCTGGAGGACAAGGACCCGCCGCCACTCACTGAGCTTTCCCCACACGACAGGCACAGTGCCAGGCACAGAGTAGGCAACAAGGAACAGGAAAGGCAGCTCTTTATTCAACAAATATTTCTGGGGCACCCACTAAGTTCCAGCCACTGTCCTAGGTATGGCAATCTGTACAGGGTGATGAAGGCGGCCAATTCCTCACCCTCGTGAGGCTTAGAGCCCAGCAGTAAACAAATATTAATAAGTACACAATGTGTTGTCAGACCGTGATAAGCCATATCACAAAAAATAAGCGAGATGAGAGAGCAGAGAGCGACGAGAGTGCTGGGGGTCGAGAGGGTCTGCAGAGCCTCGGCGAAGTGAGGGGGTGAGCGTGTGAGTTTGCAGAATTCCGGGCCCAGGGAACAAGGGGTACCACAGTCCTGAGATATGACATACCTGACACGAGTTTTGAGGTACGGCAAGGAGCCCCCTGTGGCTGGAGTGCCGAGGGGCGGCGATGGCTGTTAGGCTGTGTTGGAGGGTGCTGAGCAGAGCAGAGCGGGGATTTAACCTCCAGGTTAAAGGGACGCTGCGGCTGCTGGGTGGAGGGCGGAAGCCAGGGCGCCAGCGAGGGGGACTGCTGGCCAAGCCCAGGTGAGACCGGTGGAGCCCAGAGCAGGTGGGAGAATGGTCTGGCTAGGAAAGGCACGCGGAGTTTTGCTGAGGGATCAAAATGAGAGAAAAACAGGCACGGAGGCTGACTCCACAGTGAGCCACTGGGAAAAGAAGTTGCTATTTATTCAGATGCGGAAGATGGACCGTGCGTGACAGGGAAACTCACATCAGATGTCAGCTTAGGTGTTCTTGGAGGAAGCCGCTAAAAGCTGTCCTGCTTGCCTTAGTGTGTTAAGCCTTGACCACGTGCTAGCCCCTGTCCTTGGCAACTTACATTAATTGTTGCTGAACAATCCTACAAGCTGAGAACTGTTAACCCCACTCAAGAGACAAGAAAACTGAGGCTTTAAGAGAGTATCTTTTGTCTAAAGTCGCTGAGTTCTGTTCTGAGGCAGAATTGCCATTTTATTTGATCCTCAATTGCCCAGGCGCATGGGTTATTTGAAACTTAACCTTCCTCCACCTCCTTCTTCCAATAAGATTCCGCTTTGTAATACCGTATTCTGACGTAGGAACTTGTTTCTGCTGTTGTGATACATGAGAGGGCAACTCCCAGTGAGTGACATCTGCCTTGCATAACCCTCTCCCCGTGAGTGCAGGCAGAACCTGTGACTTGCTTCAAGCCAACTGAATACGGCAAAGATCATGGGATGTCACTCTCATGGTTATATTGTGCAATGTAAGACTCCATCTTAGCAGACTGGAGAGAGAGAGAGAGAAAGAGAGAGAGAGAGAGAGAGAGAGAGAGAGAGAACGTGAACGATAAGACGCCTGCCGGCCTTGAAGAAGCAAACAGCCATATTGTGAGAGGTCTATAAGAGAGCCACATGGCCACGTGGCAGGGAACAGCAGGCACCTGTAGCACCTCTAGGGCCTCTAGCTGAAAACTAGAATGAAGCTGGGCTCTTGGTTTTATAAACACAAGAAGATGAATTCCGCCAACAACCCGCAGGAGCTATGGAAATAGATCTTTCTGTAGTGGAGCCTCTGATGAGACCACAGCCAGCCTAGTGAGAGGACAGGTGAAGCCAGGCCTCCAGGCTCCTACAGAAACCATGAGATAATTAATGTGCATTGTTTCAAGCTCAAAGTTTGGGGTGATTATTTTATGCAACATAAAACATTTATATGACTCTAAATATTATTTACATGGCTGTCTTTGACACTGGTGTCAGACTCTCAAGAAAAAAGGTCAGTCTCACATTTCTTCTCTGCTAGAGACACCGTCTGTTAGTGGGGTAAATAGATGCTCTCATACTGTGCAACCTCTACGGAGTACAGTAAGTCCTCACTTGATGCCATTGATAGGTTCTTGGAAACTGCTACTTCAAGCAAAATGACATACAGCAGGTCCTACAGTAACGTCATTCCTGTTCAGGGTCATTTTGTTGTAATGTTGATAAGAAAAAAATAATGGTTTTGTTACATGTCATTTTGCTTAAAGTCACACTTTCCAAGAACCTAGCAATGATGTGTAGGACATACTGCACAATTTTGCCATTTCTTCAAATTTTCAAATACACATGTCCTCTCATTAAGCAATTCCACTTTGAGGAATTTATCATGTAAGTTTACTTAAGCATGGCAAATGAC
Organism: Propithecus coquereli; assembly: GCF_000956105.1. Lineage (NCBI taxonomy): Eukaryota > Metazoa > Chordata > Mammalia > Primates > Indriidae > Propithecus > Propithecus coquereli. Next base: position 2,831,746 of record NW_012147919.1, read on the forward strand.
AGAAGTTCCAGGTGGTTCTTTGCAGCACGATTTGTGATAGTAAATACTGGAAACAGATCAATTGTGCATCAATAGGGGATTGGTTAGGTGTATTACTGTACCCTGAAAACACTGGAATGCTAGGCAGTTTTTAAAAGGATAAGGAAGATTTTTAGGTACAGATACAGGAAAAAACTCCAAAATATATTTGAAGCAAAAAAGTCAAGGTACAGAACACTGTCTATATCATGCTCCACTCATGTAAAAATAGAAACATAAACCATTCGTCAGAATTTGCCTGCACGCACAAGCAACTGCTAGTGGCGTTCCTTTAGCAAATGGGGAGAATTGTTGACTGGAATAGGAAGGAAACTTTTCACTGTGTACACCTTTCCATACCTTTAAAAGTCTGAACCATGAGAATACATTATCTATTCACAAGAATGAAGAAAATTAAAATAAATACACCACCCACATGAGCTGCTGCTCTAAGGAGACGAAGAGAACAGATACAATAGGAGAACAAGGCAAAACTGCCTCAAATTCAGCCAGGCAGCAGCTTGAATACATTTTGTTAAAAAGCAAAAAATTTTTTCATCCCTTTTAGAAGAAGAAAAAAAGACACCTACAGTCTATAATTATAGCTTTATATTTACTGTCAAATTTAAAGGGAAAAACAAAAACGTCTTTGTCTTCTGCTCTCATAAGCATACAGCAAGAATGACAAACTCAATCGCCCATGAAGCCAGGGCAGGAAATCTAAATGAATGAAATCCTGGTGACAAGAAAGTCATGGGGATTGTGAGGCCGCAAGATCAGGTGCTGTCTGGAGGCAGCCCTGCCCCTGGGTGTTGAGGGCTTTGGATCCTCTGTGACATCACAGCTAATGTGCCAGGCACTGAGTAAAGCCGTTTCTGAGAACTTTGTCAAAGAATTGAGCCAATGATCCCATGAGGGGAAACTATTATTATCCTCATTTTACATATGAAAAGACTGCAGCTCAGAGAGGTCGAGTCACTAGTCCCAAATCACACAGCCCGACTGGTAGAGTCAGTTTGAATGAAAGCCTGCACTCTTCACCATTCTTCCTCACCTTCTTGTACACACTTGAACAGAAGCACGCCCATCCAGGGCCACTTTAGGACCTCCAATAGACCCTCTTATGGAGCTGTAACTCCATCTTATACAATAAAAACATATCAAAATGCACATGCGTTCAATATGATTTCTATGACTGGGTAAGAGCTTGGTTGAGTTGAACTGTAGTTGACTAACAGAATATTACATCTTGAGGACTCTGTAAACATCTTTATCGAGGTATAATTTACATAGCATTATATTCATCCATTTTATGTGTACAGTCTCATGAGTTTTAGTTACGCAGCTGAGCTACCGTCCTCACAATCTGGGTTTAGGATCCTCCCCTCACCCCAAAACGTTCCCTCTGCTCTTTAGCAGCCAATCCCATCTCCCACTCCCAGGCCCAGGCAACCACTGATCTGTTTTAGGTCTCTATAGTTTTGCCTATTCTGGGCGTTTCATGTACGTGGAATCATACCATATGTGACTTTTGTGCCTATATTTTTTCACTTGGTATAACAGCTTTGAGATTCGTTTATGCTGTGCATGTATCAGTAGTTTATTCCTTTTAATTGCTGAACAGTATTCCATTGTAGGGTTGTGCCCCAGTTTGTCTATCCATTCCCTGGTTGATGGACATTCCCAGTTTTTGACTAATATGAATAAAATTGCTACAAACGTTGGGGGTGTCTTCACATTTTAGGATCTGAATGAGCAGGAGTCTTTGCTTCTCTTGAAAAGCTGCGGAGTAGCCGGGATTGCTGGATTACAAGGTTAGTGTGCTTTTAACTTTTTAAGAAATTGCCAAACTATTTTCCAAAGTGGCTGCACCGTTTCACATTCACACCAACAATGTATGAGGGTCATTTAGAGGACTTTTAACTAAACATGTATTAATGTCAATCTCTGTATTTTCTGTTCTTTGGAGCTAACATGTAAACGTATCTAATTTTTCAGGTTTTTCCCATTTCTGTAGGGAGAAAAGTTCATAGTTCGCACTCTACGCCCACCTTTGTGGCCAAAGAGTAAAACATCCCACCAACTACACTCCACAGTTGGGAAGCCCAGGACCCTACAAAGGCCCCGCAAAGATTCACCTCAAGGGGGCGGGGCTGGTGGGCGGGGCCGGAGGAGCGGGGTCTCTAGTCCCGTCCACTCCGCGCTGGACTCCGGCCCCAGAGGGGCGGGGCTAGCGGTGAGCCAAGAGGGTGGGCACACGTTCTCCAGCCCCGCCCACTCCGCGCCGCGCTCGGGCTCCGGCCCCGCCCACCCTGCACGCGGCTGCGGCTCCTGAGGGGCGGGGACGGGGAGGTGCGCGCGGCTCTGGCCCCGCCCACCCCCACCCCACCGCTGGCCTCCGGCTCCCTCTCCGGTCCGCTACGGCAGCCTCAGCGCGCGCCTAGCAGGGCACCATGGCCGGGCTGCTGGCGCTGCTGGGCCCAGCGGGCAGGGTGGGCGCCCGGGTCCGGCCCCGCGCCACCTGGCGCTTGGGCACCGCCGCCCCCCGCCGCGCCCCGCCGCCCCTGACCCTGGCCCTGCTTCGGCCCAGGCCAGACGTCCGGCTGCTGCGCACGGCCCGCGGGAACTGCCGCGGCCACCAGGTAAACTCCCCAGCCCCACCCAGATCCCGGAGCGGGCGCCCGGGCCCCTAGGTGTCCGGAGCGCGTGCCAGGGCGGGCCACCTCCGCCGCAAGGGCAGCTTTGCTCTTGCAGCTGCCGGGAACGAGCACTCCTGGAGTGCCCAAAGCCCCAGATCTCGACAAACCAAGGAAGCGATCCTCCCAGGTGACAGCGGAGAAACTGAGGCTCGTGCAGTTTGGAGCTGTGCCCAAGGTCACAGTCCCCGGCAGAGCCCGGTCTCCGAAGCGGCTGCCGGCCCGTGGTGTAGCCCACAGGACTGGAGGGGGGGCCGCACTCGGCGTGAACTTCCTTGCGTGGCCTTCGTGCTGCTGCCGTTTGAGGGCGAGGTCGGCCTCGCTGGGCGCCCCGTGGCTTGCCCCGCGCCGGCTACTGTCCCCATTTATGTGACTCCAGGAGTGGGCTGCCTCGGGCAAGGCACCCTCATTATCTCTGTGTTGTCTGTTACGGTCCGTTTTGGTTTCCTCCCATGAATACTAAGTGAAAACCGGCTTCCATTCAGAACAGTGATACAAGCTTTACTTTTTAAAAATGTATCAGTTTTTTAAAAGTGGGTCTCTTTAAAGAAAAGTAGTAAGTTCGGAAGTCCGGAAATGCAGGAATGACAAGCCAGGACTCGCTTCCAGCTCGCTTCCAGCTCTGCAGTCTGGAGTCCCTTTGTGTGCCTGGGTGCGGATGGGCCCCTCTGCTCACTGGCCCTGAGACTTCAGACCAAGCACTGAAGGCCTCTGAGCCTGTTTGCTGACCTTTCAGAGAGCTAAAAATAGCACCCTCCCAGTAAGAGTTTGGGGGACAAATCCATGAGTGATGGAGGCCTCATCACAGTGCCACATGCCCAGCTAGCTCTTCCTGAACATTCTGTAGCTTATCAGTAAGTGAGAGACCTCACCAGGCCTCCTGTGCATATGGAGGAACTTCCTTCCTTGCCTTCTCCTCTCCGTCCAACAGGTGGCACGTAGGTCGTGTCTATAAATCCTGAGCCCCGTTTGGGGTCCTCACAAGTTTGGCACCCTCTGCACACACCAGGCTGCCTCCTGGTGATCCTTCAGGGCTCAGCCCAGCTGTCCCTTCCTCCAGGAAGCCTTCCCTGACCACTAGTGAGGCCTTGGTTGCCTCCACTGGACCCCTCTCAATCCCATGGGTGTGGATCTGCCCTGTGCTCATCATCTGGAATGATCTCTTGGCCGGTCTGTTCCGGCAGTCGCATGAGCCGTGGCACGGGCAGGTGCAGGTGTGTACAGTAGTGATGAGTGTGGTCCCAGACTCCCCAGCTTCCTGTCTCTACTTATTACTTCTGTGGCCTTGATCAACTTGTCTCATCTCTCTGTGTTTCAGTTTCCTCATCTGTAAAATGGGATGTTAATAATTGACACTTCATAGGGTGTGTGTGGAAATGAGATAATGTTTGCACCTGGCATCTGGTGCATCCTAAATTAATGTTAGCAATTTTTATAATCGCAGTAAAGATATACAGTCACAGGGCCCAGGGCCCCATGCACTGTCCCTGTTCCTCCTGCTCTCTGATAGATGGGCAGAATGCAGTGGGATCAGCACCTCACAGAAGGGTAGGAGAAAAGACGCTCATCTCCCCGAGAAACACCTCCCCAGCAAGGCTGGGAGCCGGTGGAGGGAGGGTCTAGGCTTTGGCTAGTGGCCAGCACCTCCCTGCCGGCTGTTCCTGGCTGCCCTCATTAAGAGGCAAGAGTGCAGTGCTGCCCAGCTGGGGTCTCCAAATGTGCCAGACAGTTAATCAAGTGCCAGAGAGACACACCCACCTCTGCCTTGAGCAGGGGGGTTTGGGGGGCTGTCTCCCTGTAACCAGGAGGGGGAGGAAAAGCCGCAGAAGAAACCTGCCTTTTTCACTTAACGTGACTCTACGTCCTGTGAACCGGCCGAGCCTCCTGCCTGTGCCACTTACTGTGTGTGGGGTGGGGGGACTTTAAGGCAAATGACATGCTCCCCTGAGCCCCATGTCCTTTCATCTGCATCAGTCCTGGCTCCAGTGCTTCCTTTTCAGAGAGACTTTCCTGAACCTTCCTGGCCTTCTATAAACTTGCAGCATCCCTCCCATTGGTCCTACCTGCCTCCCTCCCCTCCTTGGTGTTTCTCCATGGCACTCATCACAAGTAGCAGCCCTGATATTTTACCTTTCTGTTCATTTTACCTTTATTCGTATTATTCTGTCTATCTGTTTCTCCCACAAGACCGTAGGCTCCTTGAGGGTGGTGTTGTGTCAGTTTGGTTCATTGCTCTGTCCCCTACATTTAGAGCAGTGCCGGGCACAGAGTAGACACTCGTGACTAAGCAAGGAACATAGCAGAGTAGATAAAACCAAAGGCCTTGGAACCAGACTCAGCAAGTGTGGATCCCAGCTCTGACGGTTATCCCTGTGTGATCCTTGGTAAGTTACACAACCTCTCTGGGCTTTTAGGATCCTTTTCTATTAAGTGGGGGTGACAGTAGTACCTATCTCAGAGGGTTAACATTTTCGCAGTACTCAGAACAGTGTGCCTGGTACACAGTAAACACAATGTAGTGTTTGTCATTAATATTATTTATCAATCGCATGAAAGCAGGTGTCACTCCAAACAATGTGATCAGTTGTGGACGAGGTCTTTGACTCATTCTTCAAACCTTCCTGGTCCTTCTCTATTAGAGCTTTTTGTACTTTATTAAGTATTAGGGAGGGGCAGAGGGGGCATCCCTCCCTCCCTCTCTCTCTCTCTCTTTCTCTTTCTCTCTCTGTCTCGCTCTTTCACTCACACACACACACACACACACACACACACAGACACACACACACTCGAAAGCACTTTGAGTACAGACATAACGCATCCAGGGCGGTGCCTCGCACATCGCAGGTACTTAAGGTAATGTGTCATGAAGAAATGCACGTGTGAAAATTTTCCACTGCTTGCAAGTCACACCCTCATAAGTTCCTTTATTTTCACTTCTTTAGTCTCCTTAAGGGTTAGGAAGACAAAGGCATGGCTCATGGTGGTTAAAGATAGTTCTTTTTACCAAAATAAAAGGAAGAAATTTGCCCAAGTAACCAAGTGTTCTCTAGAATGTTAGAAACTAACTGTGGCGCCAGCTAACAGGAGACTGCCGGCTGCGTCTGCGTGTGTTCTTCCTACCACAGTCTTGCAGTACATGCTGCTCATTCTGTAGCTGGAAGTCTGGCTGCCTTTTTATTTTTCGTTGGCTAAAAGATCTTTTGCCAAAATGGAGGGTGTGAAGAAAAGGGCCCTTGGCAGAGACAGCTATGCAGAGTCGGGCGTAATTAAGTTCAGTTGGGCCGTGTGTCAAGAGGGGGACATGAAAGGGACCTCAGAACGGTGGCCCTACGAGGCCGTGCGGGTGGCTGTCCTATCAGCGCCTGCTGGCTGCTGCTCCCCCATCTGCAGCCTCCCTGCAGATGAGACGTGGGTGGGGGCCTGTTTATCAGACAGAACCTGCACTCAGCAGCCTTTCTGGCCAGGGGTGGCAGAGCTAGTCAAAGGCTGCGAGGGAAGGGGAGGCCACGTGTCCCGGCCAGTGAGAAGGAGGCTGGTGACAGTCTTGCTTCCTCCCCCCAAGGGCCTGGAAGTTCTGGGCAGGTGTCTTCCTTGAGGAATGGTCACTCTTGCAGGACCGGAAGGGAAACCTGCTAAATGTCACGGAGGCTTGTGGCCTGGTGGTGACCAGCCCCGTCACTCGTCCTAACTGCCAGTCAGCACGTCACTCCCCTCTGAACCTCAGTCTCCCATCTGTCAAAATGGGAGTGACAGTGGTTCTTGAGTCACAGGGTCTCAAGAGCTTTTATGAAATGGCACCTTTAAAGTGTAAGCCCAGCTCCTGGCTCAGTAGAAGGGACCTATCGTGAGGACACTGACAGTTTTCAAGTCTTTCGAAAAATGCTGCCTCTGAAAATACATGCAAAAAGCGGTCCAGCCGCAGAGTCGATAACTAGAGTAACTTAGAGCCAGAGGCTCACCTGCCGGGACAAACTCTGAGGACTGTCATTACAGAAATCTCAAGGTGCTCTCTTATTGAAAAGGGTTTTTTCCTCTAATCTGAGTGTCGTTGGCTATTTTTGTTTCTCCCAAACATTCCAGGCATGGTAGGTGCTCAGTGAATGTTAACAGACGCCACATGGATGAGTATCTCTGTGCTTCTGGTCAGTGTGTTGTCTGAGAGTCAGCCCTCCCTTTGTCAGTGTCAGATCTCAGGTGTCAACCTTGATTCCGGAAATAAATATCCCATAGCTCTTGTTCCGTTTTATTTTGCACCCACTGTCCTTTCTCTGTGGCATCTAGCATGGTTGTTGTGTGCTCAGACTGTGGACTCGGATGGGCTCTCGGTGCCTTTGGCCCATTACTTGACCTCTCCAAGCCTGGCTTGCTCCCCCGTAAAGTGAGGCAGACAACAGGATCAACCTCAGAGGCTGCCAAGAGGATGAAAGGAGACGGCAGATGGAGAGAAAGCACCAGGACAGCCTGGCTCAGAAAGGGCTCGATAAAGTGTCATTGTTGTCCCCAAGTACGTGAGCCCTAGTGTTTTAGTTACTATTATTGATGTTACAGATGCCCACAAACAGGTGGCTTAAAACAATACACATTATCTTACAGTTCTGGAGGTCAGAAGTCCAAAATGTGTCTTAATGCACTAAATAAAGCCCAGGTGTCAGCGGGGCTGGTTCTGTCTGGAGGCCGGCTCCTGGGGAGGATCCACTTCCCGCCTCTTCCAGCTTCCAGAGGCCACCTGCATTCCCTGGCTCATGGCCGCGCCTCGGAAGCCAGTAGCACAGCCTCTTCCAATCTCAGACTCTGCTTCTGTGATCACATCTCCCTCTCCTGCCTCCCTCTTTTCACTGCCGAGGAACCTGGTGATTACAGTGGTCCCACCCAGATGATCCAGGAGGCTTTCCCCGTCTGAGGATGCTTTACTTAATCACATCTGCAAAGTCTCTTTGCCACGTAAGGTAACATATCCACAGGTTCTGCAGATTAGGACATCTTCGGGGCCGTCATTGTGTCGGCCATCCCTAGTGCCAAGCCCTTCGTTACACGTAGTGACTAAATTGGCGTTGGCCTCAGCTGCCTGAGCGAGAAAGCAGTAACTGATCTCATCAGATAGGAAAGAGAGTCAAACACTGGGTGAGGGTCGCAGCCGCGCTGCCCACTGACGCCCTGCTTCTGCCCTAGGGTGTCTCTCCCCTCTGGTTTGTGCACAGGACCCCAGCAGAGTCACTGAGACAATGGGCGTCGGCGTCAGCAGCACAGACGAGAAAAAGCAAAGCAAGTCGCAGCAGCTGAAAAAGGTCTTTCAAGAATATGGTGCCGTTGCCGTGTCACTGCACATTGGGATCTCGTTAATCTCCTTGGGCACGTTTTACATGGTTGTTTCCAGGTGAGATTTTTGACAGCATTTGTTTTGATGTGATTAAGAACTTGTTTTATAAGACTGCTATTCATTCAGCTTCTATTACATTTTTTAAAAATCCTGTAAACCTTACAGCCAGATCAATTGCTTCATTTAAGCCCTTACTATGATAATTATTTTCTTCGTCTCCTTCCCCCCTAGTGGCGTGGACTTGTCTGCAGTCCTGCTTAAACTTGGATTTAAAGAGTCGCTGGTACAATCAAAAGTGGCAGCAGGCACAAGTACCTTCGTGGTGGCCTACGCGATCCACAAGCTGTTTGCGCCTGTGAGAATCAGCATTACCTTAGTCTCTGTGCCCTTGATTGTCAGATATTTTCGAAAAGTGGGATTCTTTAAACCTCCAGTTGCAAAACCTTGATGAACTCTTCAGTTGTAGGCCCTAAAACCTGTTCCTTTTAAATTACACAATTTTTACCCATTTTGGCTTTAGGGTTGTAAGGTTTCTTCAGAGGGGTGAGGGGAAGCAGGGAGCTAATTGCTGTGTTCTCATAGATAAATTTTACCTTTACCAGCAAAAATCAGGCATTTGAATCATTATAAATTTTTCTGCTTCGTAAATTTTGTTAATGCTATTCATCATAGGGCTTGTATACATAATCTAAAATGTCAGCAAGACATCACAAATGAGTTAACATCTCAAAACAAAACAGACTACAGGATGTTCCCTCTGGAAGATCTTTGGTGAGGATCTGTCTGCAAAAGCTCCAGGGGGTTAATCTTTGCTCAAGTTCTTAAAAATGATTAATTTAGCTGGCCTTTTAAATTCCTCTTCCTCTGTTATTTGTCAGCTGCTCACCGTTTAATATGCAATATTCTGCAAAGCAGCTGCCAGTGCAACAATGAAGCAAAACCTAACAATGTATAATCACAATCTGAATTAGCATCATCACTTTGACATTCATTACCCTTGTTTCAGGGAAAGAAAAACAAGTATTTCTGGTGTGTTTCATCGATCCCGAAACACTTTCCAGTCTGGACATGATGGGGCCTATCTCAGGTGGTTTTTTGAAATTTCATTAAAGTAGGTCAGGGACATTTGTCTGTGCTTAGGTAAAATGTGGAAACCTTGCCCACAGCAGTGGCATCACTTGGCTGCTGAAGCCCATATTCACAGAGGAATTTGCCATGCATAGAAAGCCAAGACGATCTTTGCTTCTCTTAGACGATCTTTGCTTCTCTTAGACAATCTTTGCTTAACTCTGTGTCTCAAACTCCAGACATTCCACAACTGTCACAACGTTTACATTGTCTCTACTTATATTGAGTTAAAATTATGTACATGAAAAGGAAAATTAGTAGCACTTGTCATGTGTCCCACCCCCGGTGGGCCCAGCATCATGCAGGACTTCCCTCTGGGCCCTGCTCTGATGCAGGCCTCGCGGCACTCTGGGAATCTGAGCTAGCCAGTCTGCCCAGCTGGGTGGTTGAGTTGCATTTATCGGTAAATGCATCTGGCTCCCAGTTCCTTGGTTTAAAGTTACATTTGTGACAGCTGGAAAACTAAAGTGACTATTAACTGACCATACCGGCTTTTACTGACATCTGGCCATTGACAGTTCCCTAGTTAAGCCCAGTTACCCACGTCAGTCATCTCAAAGAATCTTTGTGGGACAATTTCTCCACTTGCAAGATCTTTAACGTAGAATTGTATTTTTCCTTTTAAAACAGCCCATTGCCAAAAGATGTTACTATCTTTATAGGACCTAATTCCAAGGACTTCCCCATAGCTGAGATGCCCCGTACCTGTGGTTAAGTAATTCCTCGTGTGGACTGGACAGAGCATTTTTACCTCATCTTTCATTTAAAATGATTCGTTGGCTTCAGCTCCTTCCTCAGCCACCTTCTGTACCAGTCTCCCACTCAGACCCCCAGTGATGCCTATGCAAAAATGCTGAGAGTGCCTCCTACAGGTATAAGGGCTTAAAACTTTGTGCTAAGAGTAACGGGAGTGGGCTAAAAGGACAAGCAATAAAACTAGTATACCAAACAGCCATTCTACTATCTAAGCCCCAAACCCACTCCACTTCTGTGGCCAGTGGTCAAAACAGAAAAGAGCTGGAGGAGATAAGGAGGCCAAAGGATCAGGGAACTAAAGCATTATGGGAATTCACCAGCAGGATGTACAGATTGCTTGTTTACATTATTTTTATGTAACTAGGCAAATAAAACTGATTTTTGAAATGCAAGCCGTTCCTCTTTTTTATCTGACAAAGTGAGCAACTTAAATTCTATGAAACTCTTTGAAGTTTATGAACTTTTTATTCCATTTTTGGTAAGCCATGATCGTTGCTGATTTTGAAGGAGCACTGTGTGACCGGTGGGCTGAGGTGCTACTACAATGAGCTTTTTCTTCGCTCGAGTGGGATTCTGTCTGGGGAAACATCCCAAGTCTAGCTGGTATCACCTAGCTGGTGAAGTTAGTCTCATCGTATTACCCATAGCTTGGGTGGATGGGACATGAAATTATTACTTTGGGAATGTAAAAAGTTGATTCAGCCCAAGACTGGGGGAACCAAAAGCTCCTTTGTCCCAAAGGGCCTAACTGACCACATCAGTTTCACTGTCATGTTTAAGTGTCTGTCCTTTGTCACTTAGACATGGAAGTTTATATTGGCCACTTTATTGACGTATCTGATACCTAGCTTCTCGCATGAACGCATACTTCTCTGCTAGTTCTAAGTTCAACCCTCCACCTTTCCTTCATCACTGTCAGGTTCACCGTATCTTTGGCGGCTATAAACATACATAACTTTACCTACTAGGAGTATACCCAACACAAGGGACCCGAGAGGGCCAGACCTGCTCCTCTCACGGCACCTGCTCACTTTCAGGGCAACAGTGAATAGCTGACAGAAGGAATTATCTACATACTGCAAGTAGACATATATATTTATTTATTTGCATATTTAAAGTTTACACACATGCCATAAACGCCAATATAATTAAAAAACCAAGCCCTTAATGACTCTGAGACATGGTTTCTTCCATATGCCAAGCCAAGTCCCAAAGAGGAGGTAGAGCACGTGTTCCCATTTTATAGAGTCTCATGGTATATAAGTGGTTAAGGAGAACCTGAAACCCACCAGGCCTAAGGGGTGCTGGACTGACACCGAGACCATTCCCAAGGGAATGCCATGGGAGAAGAAACACAAGTCTATACAAAAACCTTTAACATTTAAAAGAATCACGTTAATTCCGACAGCTTTACTTAGGCTTGGCCACCCAATAAATTACACACTCACTCAGGTACTCGGAAGGTTATTGCACAGCTCCTTAACTGATCGAGTCAGGGCAAAATGGTCACTTACCCCACAACCAGACTCAGCTTGCTCCTGCAAGGACACCAAGCCTGGCACAGGCTGTGGGGTGGCTGCAGTTGAACCTGGCCTCCAGATTATGAACCAGTAAAGCAGCAGGATTCTCATGGCTACTTTCACTTCAGAGTGTCATGTTTATTGACGTGGTACTTTCTGAATCGGGAGGCTGAGCCACTGCCTGCTCAGTAAGATAAATAACATTTCCTGCAGTGCTCTAGATTGAAGGAGGCAGTCAATAGTAAAAATGAATTTCAGTAGCATGTTCCTGACAGATTACACAGCAGCCCTGGCTCAAGGATTTCTCCCCCTGCATGATTCCTAAGACTATTTGCTAGTTGATTCTTTGTTTTGGCAATTTGATGGTTTTGATGAATTTGCTGTAATCCAGGGGTGTTCAAGCACTTCTCTGAGAGCTGGCCTCTGCCTTGGATTATGCTTCAACAGTCTGGAAATGAGGTCCCTAGCTCCCTCTGTTACAAAGTCAGGAAATGTAAATTCAACCTGGAGTACAACAAATGATAAAATGCCACAAAACATGGGTTAGAGAAAGATCAAATAGCATAAATATTCAAATCTTAGCTAACGGAAGTGCTGGGTCTTTTCCAGTTATGTCTTACCCGTGATATTCTTCTATAGGTCTCCTGATATGTGTTTGTCTCAAAAGGAGGCTTCCCAACTAAAAATTCATAGCAAAGAACTCCAAGGCTCCAGAGATCCACCTTCTCATCATGCATCCGACCTTCGATCATCTCGGGGGGCAGATAGTCCAGGGTGCCACAGAGAGTGGTTCTCCTAAAAATAGGAGGCTCAGGTTGACATACTGCGGTTTCATTATCACAACAGCTGCTAAAAACACTAACGATTACACTAACATTTATTAAATGCTTCCCCCGGGCAGATCCTGTGCTATGAAGTAGGTACTATTATAAGTCCCCATAGGAAAAAGACTGAGGGAGGTGTTTAAGATCACATGGGCTAGCAACCAAGCTTAACCCCAAATCTGTCCAATTCTAGAACCTCCTTGAATGATCTAGAATATAAGAAGTTGACTTTATCACTACTGTATAAAAGCTGCCATGCACAGTTCCCCATAAATGTAATTTGGAGTTCCACATTTGTTTTTCTATAATATAGATATGCTAAGAAGCTTGAGAACCAGGTAGCATTGATAACAAGAAACTAGAATATTGTCCCACTGTGAAAGATCACTGGTACACAAGATACACTGAATTTTTGAGGGTAACCTATGAAACGATATTCTTGGCA
>NW_012147919.1:2845704-2847216 GCF_000956105.1 Propithecus coquereli
AATCTTTTCAGAAAGCAGTAGGCCACCTTTTCTATTTTGTTGTAACACCACTTCGACAGGTTAGGTCTACTTTAACCCTGCAATTCTATGAAACCCATAATTCTTTACTGTTTGTCTTATCAGGTGACAACAGCTCCCACTAGCGACAGCCAATTTAAAAAAGACGACTGCAACTACAGATTCAACACATTGCTGAAACAACTAGAAGTGGTCTATGACAAAAGCAAAGGGTTTTTCCCCCACATGTCATCTGTTTTAGGCTATACAATTTTTTTCTTACTGGCTTTATTTTTAAAAGTCACCTGGCTATAATTTTGAGTCCTCCCCCAAAGCAGACAAATCCTAATCAATAGATGTATGCTTTAAAATGCCCCACCTCACATGAGGCTTCAGAGCTTACTTAAACCCAAATTAAATTTAAAATAGCAGAGAATACTTTAAGCTCTTGTTTGGAAAGTTCACCTGAGATTTAAATTGCTTTGTGAGATTGATGTCTTGGCTTCAGCTTTAAGAGGGCACAAGAACTATTCCTGCTGCTGACAAAAAAAGAGCAAAGAGAATCTCTAACCAGCACCCTCAGAGCTCCATCCAAACCAATTTAAGTTCCCCAAAGTACACGCTGTACTCGGAGCCCTAGATCTTTGTACAGCCCTCTCATGCTGCCCTCTGGAACTTCTCCCTGTCTCCTCGTCTGGGAAGCAGGGAGTTTCCACCCCATCATAAAGTTAGCAGTTCCTCCCCCTCTACACATAGGACAAGTACGTGACAGAGGTGAAGTGCTGATCTGTTCATTTGTCCCTCTCATTAGCCTCCAAGAACATTAAGCATCTAGAACTGTAGGCCTAGAACTCCATAAATAGCCCAAAATGGTCACAGAATAAAATTTTCTTGAAGACACTGGTTTATTATCGGGCACAGATTACTCCAAAGTATTTCTGGGTCAGTCACCTGCCCCACTTAACGCAAAATCTAGACTTAAATGTTTTCTGTTTAGCTTGTGATTAGCGCCCCCAGGGCTTTTGCTACACCAACCACAACCTCTAAAGTTACATACCTGGAGGATGGAGCATGTACCGACCAGCCAAAATCTGCAATCTTAAGCTCTCCAGCTGATCCAAGAAGCAGGTTCTCTGGCTTAATGTCTCTATGAATAACTCTCTTTGAATGGCAGTAAGACAGGGCATTTGCCAATTCTGTGATATACTATTAAAAAAAGTATTAAAAGCCTATGTGTTAGACTTTCCAAAATACACGTTAATATTAGACATCTCTTCTGCAAGGAAACCCAACATAGATTAACATGTTTTGCAGGTTTTAAGGCAAACATTGTAGAAGTGATGTATGGAGTCTACAAAACTCAATTGAACCAATTTATAGTGGTTAGCATGAAGCACAAGTTACTCAGTGCTTAGTCCTGTCTCTGTTAATACAGCTGATGTGACTGAAAGGAAAGACACTATCTTACAGAATTAAGAATGCTGAAGAACTGGTACAAATTAAGGATTCACATGT
>NW_012147919.1:2851682-2854336 GCF_000956105.1 Propithecus coquereli
AAAAAAAAAAAAAAAAAAAACCCATAAATCCGATCATGAGAAAAACTAAGGAAATCTGAATAAAGTGTGGACTTTATTTAGGAGTTCTACATCAACATTGGCTCATTAGTCATGACAAATATGCCATACTAATGGAAGATGTTAATAGAATTAACAGGAAATTAGATGTAGGTTATATGGGAACTCTGTACTGCCTTTGCAATTTCTGTAACTCTTAACTATTCTAGCCAGCCACAGTGGCACACACATGTAGTCCCAGCTACTTGGGAGACTGAGGTGAGAGGATTCCTTAAGCCCAGGAGTTCGAGTCCAGCCTGGGCAACATAGCAAGATCCCACCTCCTTAACAAAAACTATTCTAAAATAAAACACTTACTAAAGAAAAAGGCAACTATCTACATATGTTTCCATGGAAAAACAGCTATGGAAACAAACCAGTCAAAACATCAACCATAACATTCTATTTGGTACCCAACTTTACCAGTACATATAGCACAACCTAAGCTATTTTGGTTTTTCGATTTGATATATTTTACCCTACTAAGCTATCCTTCCACTAAGACAAAATCCACTCTAATATAATGAAAGGCACATTGCTATGCAGGACAGGTATAAAGGAGATGGAATTAGTCAAGACAATGAATGAAAACTTACAGTGGCAGTTCTCTGCTCATCAAACTTTGAAAGTTTCTGAAGTTCTCTATAGACTGTTCCAAGTGGTGCATATTCTAGAATTAAGTAAACTCTGGTGGCATCATGGAAATAACCATACAGTCTGAGAATGTTAGGATGCCTACAACAAAGGGAGAACACTTTAAAACCTGGTTTTGGAGCTGATAAAAGATTACATACTAAATATCAAACCCCTCATATAAAACCAGTGGTGTTTCAGATGAAACCACCCTCCTAAACCCCACTTGAGAATCTGAAACTACTTACCCACTCCAAGAAACCTACATTTATCCACACATTTTACATGCATTTCAAAGTATTAACGGACCTGAGGTTTAGTTAAGACTATTTCCTTCTTTTAGGCATCTTTATTCTTAGGGGGAAAATTCAGCTGAGTATTAATTTTCTGCACATTAAAAAAAGGACATGACATTCCCACAGGAGTTTGACACCCAGACACCGAGACAGATAAAAGCAGTGCTCAGTGATGGCAGCAGATGGGTGCCAAGCAGAGTGGGCGGGTGCCGGCTGCAAGGAACACAGCCCGTCTGAGCTGCCTGCCCTGCCCAACCCCAGCCGGTGTTGCCAGGTATAATAGAAACACAGGCCTGATGCAGCCAGCTTTTATGTATTAGCGTCTGATTCAAATTTGAAAAACAATGAAAGGGGGGAAAAAAAAAAGGAAAAACAAAAACCCACCAGCCCAAGTCAACCTGCAGGCCACCATTTGCAATCCCTGCTTACCTCAGAAAATGGGTGTCATTCCCCTTAATTACTCAAAAAGATCTGCCTGTGTAAATTATTCCATTAACATTAAATCCTCAAGTGATTTTTTAGAATCATAGCACTTAAGTCTAGATAAATTTTTAAAAAATGACAAGTTTAATCATTCTTCATGGCCCTGTGAAGCTAGTCCTCTAAAAGTTTATGCTCTTAACTCTTACGAACTAAGTTGTGCACTTTTTTAAAAAGGCATACAAATTTTAACATGCATAGCATGGGGGAAGCCCAGAATTATTACCTAATAACAGTGAGGTACAGAAGCTTATATACCCTTTTTCACAGGGCAGGGGGGAGATGGGGAACGTAGACAATTCTTTTGAGGGGCAGTAAGCCATTAGGGAGAATGAATGGACCGGACCGAAGGTGGGAGGCAGACGTCACAGGAAGGGCAGGGGGGAGATGCCGGGCACCATTCTTTTGAACATTAATCCAAAAACTCACCGAAGGTGAGACTGTATCTCCACTTCTCTTCTGAGCTGATGCTCCACTCCTGCTTTTTCCAGCTGAGCTTTAAACAACACTTTAAGAGCCAAGATAAACTTGCTCTGTCTTTCTCTTGCCAAATAAACATTACCAAATTTTCCTTTACCCAGCGGGCGACCAATTTCAAAATCTTCCAAAGCCCATTGCCTTCTAGGAAGGAATTTGAACATTTTTAAAATGTGATAAAACACATCTTTTCTAACAATTTATCAATGAGTACTAGATAATCTTCTGTAAATAATTTTATATTCAAAATTGTACTCGATACGTATGCTCAGCAAGAACTAAGCCAATAACCGCCATTAATGAGTTTCCACAAACATTAAGCCCTGACTCCCCCAGCTGCCATTAAGTGTGCAAGTCAGTGACAAGGAACAGTCTTGGATTTGGGAGGTGAAGCACTCAATGAGAAATGTCTCAAGGCTGTCCTATGCTCAGGATTACAGACCTATGAACACTTAAGACCGTAAAAATGGACATGTAACTGGAGAGGAAGGAGTGCTTCAGGACCACCTGGGGGACCTCTTTCACACTAACCACAGCTGCCCCCTCCAGCCCCAGAGATGCTAACACTCTCCAGGTGGAGAACCACTCCAGTGGTGGTGGACAGAGGCACTGTTACTAAGGGAAGCAGGAGGGACCCCACAGGCCATTTGGGGCACGAGAACCACTGGGTTTATATATATAATTTTATAATTTAAAGAGGTTTACTCTGCA
>NW_012147919.1:2854386-2858120 GCF_000956105.1 Propithecus coquereli
CAATGAGATACAACCACACACCTATTAGAATGACTAAAAACCAAAACACTGGCATCAAAAGCTTGCCAGGATGAGGAGCAATATGACCTCTCATTCACTTTGTTGGAATGTAAACATGGCACATCCACTTTGGAAAACAGTTTGGCAGTTTCTTACAAAGCTAAACATACTTCTTACTACACAAGCCAGCAATAGCACTCCTAGGTATTTATCCAAATGATCTGAAAATTTATGTCTCTACAAAAACCTGCATGCAAATGTTTATAACAGCTTTATTTGTAATCGCCAAAACCACAATCAACCAAGATGCCCTCCAATAGATGAATGGATAAAAACTGAGGTACATCCATACAAGAGAATATGAGTCAGTGTGAAAGAGAAATAAACTGTCAAGCTCCCCAAAAGATACAGATGAATCTTAAATGCACATTGATTGTTAAGTAAAAGAAGCCAATCTAAAAAGGCTACATATTATGATTCCAATTATGTGACCTTCTGAAAAAGGCAAAACAATAGAGACAGTAAACAGATCAGTGGTTGCCAGAGATTGGGGGTGAGAAGGGTTGAGTAGTTGAGACACGGGATTTTTTTTTTTTTTTAAAGCAGTCTAACTATTCTGTAGGGATACATCGTGACATTATGCATTTGTCAAAGTCAGTAGAGCTTTACACCACAGAAAGTGAATCTCAGTATATGCAAATTTAGAAGATCCCATCCAGGGGATCCCAGAATGGAATGCAGACTGTGACTAAAGAATTCAAAGGGAAAGAGAACAAAACCAAAGCACAACGAAGGTTTACACAGAAACCACGTAAAAGAGAGAGCTTCCAGTGGCCAAAGTTGCAATGCTTTGAGCCACAAAGTAGTAGTGGATCATAACTCAAAGCATAAAATAACTGCTCATGAGTCCACATTTTTAAGTAAGTGATTGAGTGAAGGAGACCAAAGCTCTGGTACAGAATCCAGACAATTTATATAAGCACTCCACCCACTCTTCGGCCCTCAGAAGTGGGCTATGGTTGGTAACTTCCTTGGAAAGAATACAGTATGGAAAGGGGAAAAAACAGTCCCTCTGCAGTGGAGAAACCTAACGCTACCTCAAGTCAAGGGACCAAGCTTAACACCCACAGTGATAAGTCATGTTAAGAGATTACCTTCCTGAGAATGCACTTTACCTCTAATCTTCCCCTCAAAAACCCATAAATCCGGCCGGGCATGGTGGCTCACGCCTGTCATCCTAGCACTTTGGGAGGCCGAGGCGGGCGGATTGTTTGAGCTCAGGAGTTCGAGACCAGCCTGAGCAAGAGCGAGACCCCGTCTCTACTAAAAATAGAAAAAGCCCCTAGCTCTAGTTAAACGTAGAAAAATTAGCCGGGTGTTGTGGCGCGCACCTATAGTCCCAGCTACTTGGGAGGCTGAGGCAGAAGGATCCCTTGAGTCCAAGAGTTTGAAGTTGCAGTAAGCTACGATAATGCCAATACACTGTACCCAGGGCGACAGAGCGAGACTGTCTTTTTTAAAAATAAATAAATAAATAACTACTTTAGGTGCAGTCAATTCCCATTTTAAAAACCAAGATCATTCTGCAACAAAAGGATTTGTTTGAAACTAAAAATTTACTTCAGGATTATCAGGGGAAAAAGTTATCCTGAACAATAAAATAAATAGAAAGTAAAAGTAGTTACACTGGCATATTAAATAGCATGTTAAGTTTGGGAGTATATGAATTCATTAGTCAGTATAAAAGTACAGAAGAAAGTTTTTTGTTATTTTTGTTTCCTTATTTTTTTTTTTAAAGAGACAGGCTCACTTTGTCTTCCAGGCTGGGGTGCAGTGGCACAATCAGAGCTCACTATACCCTTGAACTGGGCTCAAGTTGATCCTCCCACCTCTACCTCCCAAAGTGCTGGGATTACACGTATAGAGCCACTGCACTCAGTTACCATCTCTTCCAGGAAAGGATTTTCCAGTCCCAATCTCAATTTAAGATTTAGCAAACAAGTCCAGAATTTGTTTTAACATACACATAAGAATTGTTAGTATATTGAAAGAATATATTTAGCTCTGGCTAAAGTTTGAGAAGAGTTTGCTTTCCAAAGTCATTGTTAGACAAGATTGAACATTATTTTACACCAAAAAGGTTTACTAAACAGGTAGAAACCAAATGTCATTGTCAGAAAGGATATTCTGCATTCTTTCTACCCAAGCCAGAGATCAAAATTTAGACCACAATAAACTGAAGGTGAATACAAAGAAAGCTGCTCTTCCACCACATACACTGAGCTGCTGATACTTGATTTGCACACATTAACACTCCAGAGGGCGATGGGTTTTCCCTCTCAAATCCTCCCTGGACAAGCTACTAGTTTCATCAGAGCTCTCTGGCACCCATTTCTTTCCACAATCACATGTTAGACTGTGGCTACGTCAAGGTCCCTGACATTTCTCTACAGTTAGTTTTATTTGAATTCATCTGAAAAACAGGTACATGTATATACATTCTAACTAAGGAATCTAGAAAGAACCGATCATTTTCTACCTGCTCACACCAAAATAAATTCCATCTGGATTGAAGCCTTAAGCATGAGGAAAGAACAGGGAAAAGAAGGCCAATGTGTAAAAAGTTTCAAAATCTTGGTATGAGGTATAACAGCAACATCAGAAACTGAAGAAAAAGATTAACTGACTAGAAACAAACAAAACTACCACCCACCATAAGCAAAATTACAACGGAAAAAAAAGCCAAGGGTAAAGTATTAGTACGTTAGGCGTCACTATCACTATTGAGTGTAGATTTCCTTCTTAATCTGTAAGAGAAAGTTGGTCCAATAGATGAAGAAATATTACTTGCCAATTAAATAAACTGATTTGTTTAGCTAATATTTAAAAAGCAAAACATCTTTCTGCTTATCAGAAGAGCAAACATTTAAGATGAAGTTTAAAGTAGTATGCCATCATTGCGGAGACACCAGAGGGTCATTCACCAATAGTGTGATTTTAGATGCTAAAAGTAAAATCGCTTGAATTTAAATGCCATTTAAATCAATGCCAAAAAAAGAAAACTAGAGTGCACACTACCCAGAGAGCTCCACCAGGAAACAGATCAAAGTAACCACAATTCAACAGGCTCATCGAGCTGCTGATTCAACAATAGCCCAAATTAAAACTAACTTCTTAAAACATGTAATTTTATTCACATAAAAAAGGAGCAGCACAAAAAAACCATGATCATGAAAGAAAAAAGTGACATGTTGGACTTCATAAGATTAAAAACTGCCTGTGGCTGGGCACTGCGTCTCACTCCTGTAATCCTAGCACTTTGGGAGGCCAAGGTAGGAGGATCACTTGAGGCCAGGAATTTGAGACCAGACTGGCAACAAAGCAAGACCCCCATCTCAACAACAACAACAAAAGTTACCCAGCTGTGGTGGCACACACCTGTAGCTACTCAAGAGGTTCAGGCAGGAGGACTGCTGGAGCCCAGGAGGTTGAGGCTGCAGTGAGCTATGATCACGCCACTGCAAGTGATACTGCCTGGGCAACACAGGGAGACTCTACCTCAAAACAAACAAACAAACAAACAAACTTGGCCAGGCTTGGTGGCTCATGCCTATAACCCTAGCACTCCGGGAGGCTGAGGTGGGAGGATCATTTGAGCTCAGGAGTTCGAGACCAGCCAGAGGAAGAGTGAGACCTAGTCTCCATTAAAAAAAAAAAAAAATAGAAAGAAATTA
>NW_012147919.1:2870880-2914385 GCF_000956105.1 Propithecus coquereli
CTGGTTTTCTTCCCTCACTGTTCACTATCTCAGTTAATATCAATATAACCACCATCCCTAACTCCTCTTTACGCACAGGATAATCTATTGTCCAGTTCTACTGAGTCTACATCTTAAGTGAGCTCTCACATTTGTATGCACCTCTCCATCCTAGCTCTGTCTTTGGATAAACTGACTGCTTCCGAGTCTTGGCATTCTTACCGAGTTAATAACTCAGTTATTAACCTTCATAAAGTGGTTACGAGGACTGAATGACACAACGTGGATGAAGGAAGCCCTGATCTCAGAGCCCGCTGTGTGTAAGCATTTAACATCCTCCCTGTTCCGCCCAGGTCAGGTCATTGTCATCTTTGACCTCAACTTCCTGCTTATCTGGTACTCCTGGATTGGCACTGCTACTCTCCAATTCAATCGATATATACAAAGTAAGCTTTCTAAAAGGCAAAGCGTCTCCTCTGTGCAAAAAACCTGCAGCAGCTTCCCAATGCTGCAGAAATGAAGCCTCATTCCTTAACACAGCCAGCTGTGCCCACGGTGACCTCGCCTCCGCCTACCTCAGTTCAACCACTTCTCAGGATTTCCCCCCACGCGCCAAAACTTCAGAAGTTTTGTTCCTCGATGTACCTGCTACACGGGCCCTACACCCAGACCCTCTAATAAGCAATCAGAAGGACATGGGATCAATACTGTGTTCTCCCCGGTTGCCCAACTCTTCCAAGAAGGTGGGGATCAGGTTTGTATCTTTAGCACAGGCCTGGCCCACGGTAGACATTGATACTTCAACCTGACATCTCATTTCCTCCCCATCCTCAATAGACATAAAAGCTAGGGCTCCAAACAACGAATGCAAGTCTATATTTTTAGCAACAACTACACAAAACAACTATCTAATGAGTCTCAAAAAAGCTAGTTTACCAGGTGCTGATGGCTGGGGCTGCTTGTTCTTTTGCATGTCATTCAGTGGCCTGGAGACAGGATGAGGTACGCTGTTTGCCTGCAATTGCTTCTGTGTCTGATTTTGAACCGGTTTGTGACTGGAGACAAGCTTTTGTGCTTGTGAAGGAAAGCGCTGGGAGGAATTTGAGGGACACAGGACACGCTGAGCCTGGCCACTACTTGCAGATAACAGATTCTGACAGGGAAATTGCGGATTCACTGGAACACGTTTTGGACCACCACCAAGTGGAATTGTGGCCTAGGTTGGAAAGGAAAATAAACTTTATCGTCTTCACGAAAGAAAATGACTATCTTAAGAATTACACAGTTAATTTTCTAGTATAACAAAATAATGAAATACATGGAGGGGGAAAGCTATTTTAATCAGCAATTCCAGAGGATGTAGCTAGTACATGGCTGAAAGGAATACCTGAATGATACCTCCACCCCCAACTCCTCACCCCAGTTGTTCTTCTCTTCTATCCTCCACCCCCTACTCCTAAGAGCTACGATGCAAAACTTTATACCAAAATCCCAGTTACTTTGAAATTTCTTTGATAATACATATGTTGAGAAAAAAGACTGAAAGAAATACATCAAAATATTCAACAGTAGTTATCTTCAAGTGAAGAAGTTTTAGAAACCAGGCTAAATTTTGGTATGTGCTAGATTTTCCACAATAAGCTTATTACTTTTACTATTACTAACCAATGTTTCATTTTCCAAGTAATTACAAAATGGACTTGAGCAAAAAAAACTTGGACAGAGAGGAAACAAATGTAGGCTTTTAAAGTTATTACTAAGATGTATTACTTACATGCCTGTAAGTCGTGTATTATAAGCTTAAATATTAACTCTAAGAGCCTGAGCTAATCAAACTAAAATGGAGTGGGGGTGAGGGTTCCTTCAGCTTCCGCAGCCCATCATGAGGGGCAAGTGTTGGAAACTGAAGCCTGGAGGACCATCACCAGCTCGTTGGCGTAAGTGCCTTACGAAAAGAGGAAGGAAGACTTCCAAATACAGAGTCAATTACTTCTGTAATTAAATTAGCACAGCATCCGCAACACGGTAGAGTGAGGCAGCGACAAATAAATGAAACCATTTTAAATGTAGAACAATTTTTTAAAGGAACTTCATCACAGGAATTGAGAATCAAATAGTGACTCAAGGTATCCTTTTTTAAGTGGTCATTTTAAACTTCTAGGCAATAAAAAAAGTATCCACTTATTTGAAGAGGGAGACTTCTAAAAACAAACTCAAACCAAGTTAATATATATATATTCTTATGCTGATTTCCTACAAGGGAAAAAAACCTGGGAGTTACTTCCATTAACGAATCTTTAGAGCATTCCCAGTGCTCCACAAATATTAAATGCTGAGAGCCAGGGAACCATTCCTGGATTTCAATCTGTCCTCATCTGAATTAAGCACCCCTCCTCAGGACTACTCAGGTCCTAAACATATGAGTATCCCAAATCAAAAAATCCAAAATCTGAAACTTTTTGAGCTATGACACTCGCCACTTAAAATACTCACTGGAGCATTTTGGATTTTGGCTTTTCAGATTTGGGATGCTCAACCAGTAAGTATAATGCAAATATTCCAAAATCCAAAAACACTCTGGTTCCAAGCATTTCTGAGAATGGATACTCAACCTGTATTATAAGGCATGGTATTGGTTCACACGTCTCTCCAAAGGGCTCTAAGTTCTTCCAAGTCAGGGACCAGGTGTTTTCACCATCGTAATCCCTGCGTCTGACACAGAACCTGGCTCTAAGTAGGTTCTCAAGAAACGTTCACTGAAATGCCACTTGACATTCATCCTTCTGGATTTATCACTCCCTGAATTATGACCAAAAAAGCTATGCCAAAAAAGTTAATTTCTGAAACGAGAAAGTACAGACAAGTTTGGGCTCATGTTGGGTACACTATTACTATTATCCTACATACAGTGGAGGAATATAGATATTGAAATAGCTAACTATAAGACGAAGCAGAACAAAAAAGTTACAGTGCAGAATCAGCAAAATTTTACTGAATGCCAAGAAAAGTGACTAATTCATAAACAGAAGTGTAGTAGGGAATCTAAAGATACAATCCAAAGTAAAGTGGGCAGAATTCCAATCTCCATGAGAGTTTTGTAAGATTACAGATTATTCAATTTACCTTAACAGGTCCTGAAATGCAGTTTTCTTTAGCTTTGTCCATGATGCCTGAAAAGGAAAAAGAACCTTTAATTTAAAAACCACCTACTTCAAAATGATGTTGTTATGACAATTATGGCTCCCTGATGAAAAGGCCTCCACCAACACAGGATTTCACACTTTTTGTCCAAATGAAGGTGATGCGGGTGGAGCGCTTTCCCATCTGATCAGGACGAACAGGTGTGGGCTGTTCCTACAGGCTGACCCCTCCACCCTCCAAACACTCAGACTTCACTCTTCAATGGACTCATCTTGCTGCTCCACCCACTCTTCTCTAATGGGTCACTCCCATCCGTGTGCAGCTGCTAGAACACATATCTGCTACCTTAAAAATTCCTCTATGTAATTGCCACAAGCCATGACCCCATCTCTCACCTCCCCTTCCAACAGCAAAACCAAGAACTGTCTACACTCATCATCCCTACTGCTCCCCCCTCCCTTGAGCCCATTCCCACTGGGCTTTTCTCCCCCCACCACTGCAGCAGACTCAGATGCCTACTGTGTCAAATCCAAAGCTCAATTCCACCTTCACCTTACTTGCATTCTCATCAGAATTTGACAAGGCTGATCACCACTTCTTATAGCTCTTTCTTCACTTAGCTTCCAGGTGTATCTCCCACCTCACTAGCTGTCCTGTCTTACCCTGCTTTGCTGGATTCACTTCATTTTTTCCCAATCTGCGTGTCTGGGGTGACGCAAGAATGAGTCTTGGACCCTCTGCCTCTCCATCTACACCATTTGCTGGGACCCACATCATCCAGTGCCTTGGCTCTAAATGTCTTTTATCAGTATAACTCAAAATGCATCCTCTGCCCTAACCTCTCTTCTGACTACCAGACTCGGATATCCAAGTATTTGCTCAGGATCTCCCAGAAATGTCTGCCAGGCACCTCAATCCTAACACATCCAAAGCAGAACCTCTTCTCTCCTCTGCACTTTCCTCTCCTTGCTCATAGCATGCCCTGAGCTCAGGCCTAGAACTGCTCTATCTATACTCACTCCCCAGGTGAGTTCATCCAGTCTCTTGGCTTTCAATACCATCCACTGGTATTTCAATACCATCCACTGGCTGATGACTCCCAAATATCCATCTCCAGCCCAGACCTCTCCCCTGAACTCCAGACTTAAATTTCCTACCTTCTACACAACACTGCCACTGGTTATCTGAGAGGCATCTCAATTTTAACATGTCCCAAACTGAAGTCCTGATCACTCCCCATTCCCACTTCCCCAAATCTATTCTCACAGACGTCCCCATCTCAGTTGATGGTAAACCCATCCTGCCAGTTGCTCAGACATAATCCTTTACACAGTTCTCTCTCTCAAACTCCACATCTAATCCATCAGCATATTTTGTAGGTTCTACCTTCAAAATCACTGCTTTCCACCTCTACCACCATCACCTGGTCAAACCACTATTCTCTACTGGATTGTTTCCAACAGGCTCCCAGTGGTCTCCCCACTTCCGCCCTTGCCCCAGGATGGTCCACTCTCAGCACTGCAGCCAGTGATCTCATTAACAAGTGTTGGTCCTTAGTTCGGAAGGCCCCATGACTCCCCAGCTGAAGCAAAAAAATTCAAACTCCTACCTGCACAGACAGGTCTATGAAATCTCATAGAATGTGGACCTGACCAACTCTGATTGCATCTCCTCTTCTCAACCACTGCACACCAGCCACACAGGCTCCTTTCCCTCCTCAAACAAGTCCCCTGCCAAAGGTACCCTGCACTTTCTGCTCTCTCTACCTAGTAGGCCCCTCCCCCAGGTGCGTAGCTCAGTCCTTCATTTCACTGAGGTCTCCCATCAAATGCCCCCCTCCAGAACCCTCTCTCCCTTATTATTCGCCATAGTCCTTAATATCTCACACGAACATCATGTGCATCTGTTTACTGCCTATCTCCCCAGAGTCAGATATCCAGCCACCTGCTCAGACTAGAAATAAGCTCTGTGAAAGGACTTAGTCCCATTTTGTTCATTGTTGCCACCCTAAAACCTAGTATATAACATGCCTAGCACATAACATGCACACCAGTAGTTTAGGAATGAATCAATCCACTGCAAAAGGAAATCAATAACAAAAACAGTTCATAACATTTAGTAAGCCCATACTGTGAGTCAGGCACAGGAACCTGTCCAGTAGGTAGACCACCAAGAAAGCAGAAACCTTTCTTACTCAGGTGCTTTCTGAATTCTAGAATCCAAAAGAAAGAACTCCCCAGGCCCATGTTTTCGCATCCATTTTACAAATAAGCAAAAACTCCACAGTGAAGAGATGAAGACAGGACTGGGACTAAAGAGACTGGACCCCTTATAAAAAACAGTGGGGTAGTAAAAAGGAAAAGGAAATGCACGTTTGTATTAGCCAAATGTTAATTTCACACATGCTTTAATACTTTCTTCACTTTCCCTAACAGTTACAAGGAGCAGACTAACGAGATCACATAGGCCTAACAACATTTATTCACCATTCTTCTGACAGAAGCCCCAGTTTACTTTTTTTACTAGGTAAATTGAATAATAAGCAGAATGGAATAAGATTCTGATCCAGAATTCTGGAGAGAGCCCCAGAAGACTGCAGGAAGACTGCTCTTTGGACAATTATGATTTGCAACCAGATTCAGGAACCAGATGACCTTCATGGGATCCATTCAGTTCAAGCCAAAGATCCTACTATTTTTAATAGAAAAGCTGTTAGGTTAGTAACACAGAAGGAGGTTTATACATTTTTTTTTCTCTCAGATCCTTTTCCTCGTGAATATCTGCAGAGATGAAGGGGAGGAATGAGGAAGTATGTTGCTGAAAAACGTTTAACTCAAGGAACAAAGGAGGTTAAGGAAAAGGGAGAGATGTTAACAATCTAGAACAGTTAGTAATTAATCTAGAACAGTCTAGCAGCTACTTCTACCTCACCAGGATGTTTGTTAGAAATGCAGACCCAGGCCCAGATCTAACAAAACAGATTCTGCACGTCAGCATCCCCAGGTGATTGGTATGTACTGGTCTGCATCATTAGCTCTCAATGAAGTACAAGGATCACCTGAAGAGCTTGTTAATTAGACGCCTGGGTCCTATCTCGAAGCAATTCTGATTTACTAGGCCCTAGATAGGGCTAAATTTTTAGCAAGGTCTTCAAGTAATGCTGACATAACCGCTCCAAGGTCCACGGTTTGAGAAGCCCGGATAGGCCTCTGCGAAGAGGTTCTCGTTCGTTAATTCACCCGCTCATCCAGCCAAGATAAGAGCCTTCCCAGGAAGCCACACTACTGTTTTATTTCCTTCATAACACCCATCACAATTGCAGGTTATCCTGTTAGCTCGTTGTCTGTCTCCCCACCCCCACTGCAATGTAAACTCCAAGAAAGCAAAGACAACCTACATTTTCTTACCCTGGTGATCACCGAATACAAATTCCAATCAGAAAGCACACCCACGCCCCGAGCGCCAACGACACTCAACAATCCCCTTCCACCTCTAGCTATATTAACAAGTGGCATCTTCTAGGGCGCCTCGGCACCCAGGAGCAATTGGAAAGGTGCTGGGAGGGCAAAGGAGAACGCCATGGGCCGGGGCCCAGGGACGCAGGGACCGGAGGAGGACTTGTCGCTCCGCTCCTTACCTCTACCGGCCCGCAGCCCTACCACCGGCTCAAAGGCCACCGGAGCCGGCCGCCCCTCCTCTGCCACACAGAGGTATCCCCTTCAGCCTACCAGTTGACTCCTACCTCCGACCCACGGCCCCAAGTCCTCCGAGAGCTCAGCCGTTAGGATTCAAAGGTTCTTCTTTTTAAATAGGAGTTAAACCCTCTAACCAGAGAGCTGATTGGCCTGAGCTAGAGAGAGGCTGCCTTGTGATTGGTTGCCAAAGAACCCTGCGACTGAGTCCCGTTCCGAGGTGCAGACGGAGCGCAGGCGCACTCGCTCCCTAAGACCCCGGAAGTGGTGGAGTCAACGGCCCGACCGACCCGTGACAGTTTTAGAGCCCGCGGTGCTCTCCGGGATCGGGCATTTGTCCATGAGACAAGACAACAGCTCCCTGACGTCAGGGTTGTCGCATAGGAGATAAAGTCGGAGGAAGTAAACGAACCTTTTGAACGTGCCAGTAAGTAAGATGGCGAGAAGGGCAAGAGAGATTGGGACCTATCGATAGCGCAGCGCTCGGCGTGGCGCCCTGTGCGTGTGCGCAGTGAACTTGCGCTCGGAGCGGTCGATTGGGCAGAATTCGCGCCTCCATTTTTCTGGGACAGAGCGGGAGGCCGAGGGAGTCGGACTAGCTGGTAAGAGGGTCCGGGGGTACGAGGAGAGTGGCTGGTGCAGTCGGCGGGGGCCTTTAGAAGACCACAGGCAGGACTGGGGCGAAGCGGGAAGAGTGGAGAGTTAGCAGGGTGGCATACGTCCAGAGTTCGTGTTTCTCTAGTTGCCAGGCTTGGCCTGCACACCCCTTCCATTTCCTCAAAGGGCCTCCCTCCCACTCCCACCCAATCCTTAGTTCACTTCTGCATCGGGATGGTCGCGGCGCTTCTAGTGACGGGGAGTCTGTGTTCTGGCCCTGGTCCCCCTTCCAACTCCGAGTGGTCCTGGGTCGGGTTCTTGTCCTCGTGCTTTGGTGCCCTGGCCTGCAAATTGGGGGTGATAATTAGGCTTTTGCTAGCTTGGCGAGTGAACGTTCTATGGGAGTTGAAGTGGGGGCTGGACCACGTTTTGAAAAATCTCTTTGTACACACCATGATGCGCCGGCAAGAGTGAAGAGACCGGATGGAATAGTGGCAAGGAGAGTGAAAAATAGTTGCCCTCCATCCTTCTAGGTTCCTTGTCATGGAATTGTTACGAATTCAATTGACATAAGACAGATTAACTGTTAAAATAAATTACTGGAGGTTAAACAAAATGGTGCATGTAAAACATTGATCACAGTGCCTGGCGTACAGAAATTATTCAAGTCACGTTAGCCGATATTTACAGTAGAATGTCTCAACTTTTCTTCTCTGCCAAACTACCCGTCGGCGATTTTTATTCTTTATTGCTAACCCAGAATCTTTCATTTCTTATGTCTATTAAACATTGTCTGTAGGGAAAAAACAAACTTAATTATGTATGAGAGTCCCACAAAATCTGAATCTCTTAAGAAGTGTCAGGATTGAAGCTTATACAGCACCCTGAGCTACTGACAGGAATAGTGGGTTGGCGTTTCTGAGGCAGTGTGGACACTAGTTTTGGGAGGGTAAGGGAGGAAACGTATGGTGAATAAAGGTGGTTTTGTTATGCAGATAGAAATTCTCTCAGGTAATGAAAGTTGTCTCAGAGCAGCCCTCAGAAGAAAAGGTGGTCATTTGTATGGGTGCTGTCAACCTCCAGTCCCCTCTCCTGTGATTCGAATTAATCTTCCGTGGTTAATAAGGATTCAGTTTGTGACAATTGAAGTTTTTTTGGAGGGTTCATCTTCAGGCAGGTAAGAGGAGCTCAGAGAAAGCCTCTGCCTGCATTCTGTTCCCCAAATGCCCTCAGTTCAAAGTTATCAACATACCAAAAAATCATATTTTGGGATGGCATTCCTGAATTCCATCAGTGGTTAAGTTCTGGGCTCTGGAGTGGGCAGTTCTGGCAGCCACTTTAAACCAGATGAGTTACTCAGCCACAGTTTTCCTTGAGTAGGTGTCCTAACCTCTTCAAGCCTGCTTCATCTTTATTGTGTCCCAGTGTTTTCTACACAAGTGTAGGTTTACGTACATTTGCTTGTACATGTACTTGAATACACGGAATGATTTTATTCAATGAGCTAATGCTTATAAGGTGCTTAGCATGGTATCTGGCTTGTAGGACGTGTTTAATAAGTGTTAGCTATTATAATTACCACCTATCAGTATCACACAGTGTGTAAGAACTCAGGCTCTGAGTTCACTTTTATTCTTTATTGCTGTCTCTGGACACCTGCAGCCTTTCAATATCTGTCCAAACATACATATAGACATTGATTTTTGATAATCAAATTATCCATTCACATCCACCAGTTGGAGTTCTTTTTTGCATAAACCAGATACTATCATCTGTAGTTTTCTGTTTCACTTTCTAAGACTGAAGGAGAACTTAGACACTTGTAAATCAGTGAGTACACAGTCCTTCCAGATTTTTACATTTTTTTCCCATTTTTGTTACTGTTTTGGCCTTATCTTATTTGGCAATGTTTTATTAAGTAGTTCACCTTTGAATCTTTCCAATGCATTCAACTTAGTTTAGTGTTCACAGTACAATAGCTTTTTTTGCCCTCCTACTTTGATTTACTGTCTAAATTATGTAATTACAATAACAAGCTCAGTTGCCTTAAAACAGGTTTTAAGAATGAACCTAACAGACGTTAGTAAACATACAACTCATTAGTAAACATACAACTACTGGAAACAGTAGTCTGGACATTGACAGAATAGCAGCTGTCTTGCATATTGGAAACACCAGTCACTGTTTAATAGAAGAAATGGAAGGGTCTGGGATAGCAATAAAGAATAAAAATTACAGGTGGGTAGCTGGCAGAGAAGAAAAGTTGATGAGGGATTCTGCTGTAAATATTGGCTAGCATGACTTGAATAATTTCTGTGTGCCAGGCACTGTGCTCAATGCTTTATATGCACCGTCTTGTTTAACTTCTGGTGACTTAACAGCTAAAGAACGTGAGCTCAGAGAAATGAGGTCACTGACCAAAGATAATACAACTTGTAGAGATGGGATTTAAACCGTGCAAGATTAAGTGTGACCAAAGAGTCCTGTGTTGCTTCTGTGATTTACTAGTGCCTCCGTCCTTTACCATCCATCTGTTTTCCCTTCTTGCAGCTGGCAGGGAAATTGTCATCTTCTCGAAGATGTACAGAACCAAAGTGGGCTTGAAGGACCGCCAGCAGCTCTACAAGCTGATCATTAGCCAGCTGCTCTATGATGGCTACATCAGCATTGCTAATGGCCTCATCAATGAAATCAAGCCTCAGTCTGTTTGTGCACCCTCGGAGCAGCTCCTGCATCTCATCAAACTAGGTAGCTTGTGGGTGGTAATTCATAGGTCCCATTGTGAGGTTTTAGATTTTTTCACACAGCAGAATTTTTCAGGATTACTTTTATCTAGTTTTAGTGCCTAGTGTATACCAGTTATAGTGCTTGGATATCGAAGGGGTAAGTGAAGTCCAGATTATGTAGACCTTAAGCTGGTTCTAGCCTCAGGGTCATTATATGCATTATCTGGATCACTCGGTCATTGTATCACTGACTTCCTTCAAATTTTAGCTCAAATGCCATCTGAGTCTTCCTCACCCTTTCTAAAATAATCCCACGTTTCTTCCCCACACTTCCGCCATTACTCTAACACAGTGATTCCATTTCCTTGGTAACAGAATCCCTCTGAAATTTCTTTTATGGTTTGGGTTGTTCCCCACACAATCTTTACCTCCCCAAAAAAGACTGCAAGCTCAGTAAGGATCAGATGGACCTTGTCTTGTTGAACAGTAAGTATATCCCAGTGTCTACCTGGCTGATAATAGAAAGCACTCAGTAACATGCCGAGTTGCCAAAAACATTTATACCCTTGGCTTGGCAATGCCAATTGTGAGAATTTATCCTGAAATAGAATGGATAAACTGAAATGCCCAAAATATGGGATTAGCTATAGATTTTTAAATATCCATAAGATTGAATAGTATAATGATACAGATGAGTATTTAATAGCCTGGACAGATTTTTATTCTTTATGATTAAATGAACAAGTAAGTCACAACATGTTACACAGTGTGGGTCTGTTTTTGTTTTGAAAAATTAAACAACTGTTTGCATAGGACAAGGTATGAAGAATTCATACCCAAGTTAACAGTAATTATTGATGGTTGGTAAAATTTGAGATTGTTTTTATTTTCTTGTTCATCTGTATTTCTGATTTTTCCTGTACTAGTCAACATATTGTCTGTATGATGTTTGAAGTTATTTTTAAATTTAAAATGCAAATTCTTATAACATCTATTGGATGTTGGGCAGGGGGGAGGGGGGAGGAGGGAGGAGGGGACGGGTATTTGCATACACAAAGAGTGCAATGCGCACCACCTGAAGAATGGACACATTTGAAACTCGGACTTAGGGGGGGAGGAGGGGCAAGGGCAACATACGTAACCTAAACATCTGTACCCCCATAATATGCTGAAATAAAAAAAATTCTTGATAAACTTTAGTTTATTTAAATGTCAACATTCTTTCAAAAACATTTTGCTAAATTTAATGTTAACAACATAGCTGACTTAATGAGCTTCAAAGCTGGTACTAACAGATCTCAGCCCTAAAAATATTAAAATTTGGAATGGGAAAAAAATGGATAATTTAACTAGAGAACTGTTCTGGTTTCTTTTGTTTGTTTTTGTTTTTTTTGCATTTCTATAGTTGTAGTTAAAGTAATAAACCTTGGAGGCGGGAACCTGGGGAAATGACTTTGTTGAAACCTAACCTTCCACCAACCCATGTTGCCTCACAACATTGTGAGCCTTGAATAGCACAGATGGTATAAGTAATTTTGTAAAGCATTAGGTGTCATGCAACTCTTACAAATAGTAAGTTGACATTGATGAACATCTTTCTAGTTGAGATCCAGAACTTTGTCTTGGCCTTTTATAAAAACATTTTTTTATGCCCTTAATTTTGATTTCTTTCAGGAATGGAAAATGATGACACTGCAGTTCAGTATGCAATCGGTCGTTCGGACACGGTTGCCCCAGGCACAGGGATTGACCTGGAATTTGATGCAGATGTCCAGACTATGTCCCCAGAGGCTTCCGAGTATGAAACATGCTATGTCACATCCCATAAAGGACCATGCCGTGTAGCTACCTATAGTAGAGATGGGCAGTTAATAGCTACTGGGTCTGCTGATGCTTCCATAAAGATACTTGACACAGAGAGGATGTTGGCCAAAAGTGCCATGCCAATAGAGGTAAAAAATCCCAGTAACATACTTACTGTTTGCCTTTTGTTAATTTTTGGGAGAACAAGAGTATGTTTAAATAAGCTTTAGTTTGCCTTAGTTGTGGATTGTGTACTTGAATTCAGACAGGTTCTGTACCTTGAGTGTCTCTTCTTGTTGGTCTAGGTCATGATGAATGAGACTGCACAACAGAATATGGAAAACCACCCAGTGATTCGAACTCTTTATGACCACGTGGATGAAGTTACATGTCTCGCTTTCCACCCAACAGAACAGATCCTGGCTTCTGGCTCAAGGGATTATACTCTTAAATTATTCGATTATTCCAAACCATCTGCAAAAAGAGCTTTCAAATACATTCAGGTTAGGAATCTTTGGAACAAAGCTTTCTATTTTTTCTTAAGTACAGTGAGCTATTGTACTACTATACTCTTTTTAAAAGTAGTGTCAGTGATCATCTTATAACAAGAATACAGCTGATGGGTGCAAAAATATAGTTAGAATGAATAATATTTGATAGCACAACAAAGTGACTATAATCAACAATAAGTTAGGGTATACTTTAAAATAAAAGAGTGAAATCGAAATGTTCCTAACACAAAGAAATGTTAAATGCTTGAGGTTATGGATCTCTCAATTACCCTGATTTGATTAATTCACAGTGTATACCTGTGTCAAAACATCACATGTACCATATAAAGATACACAACTATTGCGCACCCTTAATAATTAAAAATTAAAAAAGAAAAGAGTACAGCAACTAGGATGCATACTGGATGGCACATGGGTTGGATTTTGTTGGCACATAGTTTACATGCTGCCACCTGCCTGCTTCCTTTGGCTAGTCAAGACTGCTTCTGGTCACAGTTCATGCCACAAGGGTTTGGAATCCATATTGCTCTTTAAAGGTTGCAGATCTCTAGTAAAAACAAAACACAACCAACTTCACTAATTATCACTTATAGAAATCAGAAAAGCTTTCAATTAAAACTATCAAGTGTTTACTGGAAAAGTGACATTTGACACCCTATTTTGAATATGCATTGCAGAACTATTAATGTTTCAGTAGTGGCTTCCAACTTTCAGTAATTAAACCTAATTGTTTACTCAATGTTTGCAGCCCCGGAGCAAATTAAAGAAGCTACTCTTATGTACAAGTTGTGTTTATCTTCATTCAGTAACTGCATGAATGTGTCATAGGTTGATAACATTCCATTCTGAGTTCACTTGTAAATATTGTAGCTCACTTCTCTAGTTTTTGGAATATCTAACCAGTAAATATATAGTTTTGGAAATCTCTGTTCAAAAGGTATTTTCATATATTTCAGAATGTACTTTTATTCCTTCTGATAACTGTGTAATATCTGACAGTTGCTTTATGGGTTCTTTGCATCAGCCAGATATTTTCTGCATTTCTTCTGAAATTAATTGTTCACCAGTTTGTCGCTTATGTTAATGCCTCTGTCCTAACAGGAAGCGGAGATGTTACGCTCCATCTCTTTTCATCCTTCCGGAGACTTTATACTTGTTGGAACTCAGCATCCTACTCTTCGTCTTTATGATATCAACACCTTTCAGTGTTTTGTCTCTTGCAATCCTCAAGATCAACACACTGATGCTATATGTTCCGTTAATTACAACCCCAGTGCCAATATGTATGTAACTGGTAGCAAGGATGGCTGCATCAAATTATGGGATGGTGTTTCAAATCGATGCATCACAACTTTTGAGAAGGCACATGATGGTGCTGAAGTTTGTTCTGCCATTTTTTCCAAAAATTCTAAATACATTCTCTCAAGTGGAAAAGACTCTGTAGCTAAACTTTGGGAAATATCTACAGGACGAACACTGGTCAGATACACAGGTATGTAAGAAATTGATATTACTTAACATTTCTATAGCATTTTACAGTTTCCAGAACTCTCTTTTAGATCCTCGAGATGGAGCAATACAGTAAATCTATGCATTGAGCAACGAAGGTGTTATCCCTCTTTTCAATAAGAGGAAACCAAGGAATAAAGGTTAAATAATTTAACCAAGGCTGCAATGAATAGGAGGTGGAGCTGGAACTAGAACCATGGTTTCTTAACTTTATTCTTCTCAATACATCATACCTTAGACAATGTCTGGATTTCATGCAAGTAGCATTTGAGAACCTGGTGGTTCAATTGTAGACCGATGGCCTGCCCTCTTCCCACAGGAACGTGAGAGCAATCCAGAGAAAAGCCTCAGTCAGTAGTTCTCAGTATTATATGCATTGGGGAAAGAAGGGCTGATAAAAACCTCTTTTTATAATGAGATCTGTTTAAATTTATCCTGTCACTAGTAGGGTTCAAGTGTGATTATTTGATAGCGTTGTTAAAATACTGTGAATTATTCTTCTGTTCCTTGTAGCAGCGAAGACTGTTGTTGGGGAGAAAACCTCCAGGAAACTCCCATTGGTTTCCTATTGTGAGATATGTTTGTGTCATGTACTAAAGTCGCTATGACCATAACTCAGAAAATTCACAAGAAACCACTACTGTAAGGGACTCTGCTATGTTAATAAGTTAGCATCTTAAAGAAGAAAATTGAAGAGTTGGTGACATTTGAACCACTAGGGTGCAGCATAACCTGCCTTAGGTTTGTCTCATTGTAACCAAAGTTTGCTTCCCTGCCAGCTTTCTGGCTTCTGGTGTATATAGTACAGTCATTTTTATTATAATTCTTGGTGACTTCATTGAAACACTTTCGTATGAAGTTATTTTGAAAAATATTTCTTGTTAAAAAGCTGTGTGCTTATTGCAAAAAGAAGATACAGAAGTGATCAGAGTAAGCATGTGAAAGTGTCCTCCCCCTTCAGAAGTAATAATCACTATTTTAAGGAGTGTGCTGTATCTGGACAGGTACCAGACTTCTGACAAAAGCTTATTATATTTATTTGTTTTATGAATGTTTTGGAATGTTTTATAGTGGTATGAGATTGATTGGCTTGTTTTAGTGGAGAATTGTAATTTGGTTTTTTGAAATTAGGATTATACTGAATTTATGTGCAAATTATCTTTTTCCTTTTTTCTAATTCACAGGTCAAGACCCTGTCATGTTAGCACTTTATGATTTCTATTTCCAGTTTTAATATTTAGTTAGAATTCAAAAGGTTCTTGAAATAATGAAAGAAATCATTAAAACATTAGAAATTTTGATGATAAAAATTAAAGTGCTATAAATAATTAAAATATTGGACTGAAGGAAAAATAGTCATCGCATATATACATGTGTTAGATGTTGGGTTACTATTCTTAATCATTAAAGAGACCTTATAAAGATGAGCCCAAATTTCACAGAAAAAGAGCCAAAGGACATGGAGCCATTTTATAAAAGAAGAATGGTCAGTAAATATAAGAAAAGATGGCCAACCTCTCTATAAACCTAAGAAATGAAAATGGGATTATCTTTTTTTTGTTCATCAGATTTCAGAAGTTTAAAAGATTGATATATCTAATATTGAGAAGGATTTGAAGAAATCAACATTTTATTGGTAGGAGGGTCAATTGGTAAAATATTTCTGAAGAGTAGTTTCATATCATATCAAAATTTTAAATGTGTATTTTTTGATCTACTCTTAGAAATTCAACCTAAAAAGATAATTGGACAAGCATACAC
This sequence comes from Propithecus coquereli, assembly GCF_000956105.1. Classification (NCBI taxonomy): domain Eukaryota; kingdom Metazoa; phylum Chordata; class Mammalia; order Primates; family Indriidae; genus Propithecus; species Propithecus coquereli. Next base: position 2,886,601 of record NW_012147919.1, read on the forward strand.
ATGCACACATAAAAGGATGTCTGTCCCAACATTATTTGGAGTAGTTGAGAGTTAGAAACAACATAAATGTTTCCCAAGAAGTATTGAGTAAGTCTGTTATGCGTCCGTTGACAGCAGGCAGCCTTGAAGAATAAGCACTCATGGTGACGTTTGTTGAGCACTTGAACAGCACATCTTGTGCATTACCTTGTTTTAATCTTCACAGCAACCTCATAGGTTAGGTGCTGTAATTATCCCCATTGAACAGATGAGAAAATTAAGTCCTAGGGGTGTTACATTGCCCAAGGTCACATCACTACTAGGTCTGACCACATACTTTTGTGGTTTTATCCAATAGTCTGTATTCTCTCTTTATAAATCTGCAGTACATACTCCTAAATGAAAGCAGCATATGCGTATGCTCTGACTTAAAGAATTTATAAATGAATGTACAACAGATATTTAGAAAGGATAGTCACCAAAATATTGACAGTGGAACCTCTGGGTGGTGCAATTATCAGGCAGTTTTTCCTTTCTTTTTTATGTGATACTTTAAATATAAAATATGTATTTTATTCATAGTCATAACAGGATAAGGCTTCCTTTTGGGAAGCAGGTGTCTCCACACTTTGTCCCAGTAATTCCATTTCGAGGCATTTAATCCTAAGGAAAGAAAACTTTCTGTACAAAGGATGTTTATCACAACATTACTTATAATGATACAAACTAAATATCTAGCAGTAACAAAATTGTTAAGTAAGTAGTAATGCTTATAAACGTGAGATACATTGCATCTAGTAAAAACTATGGAAAAATGTACGCAACATAAAGTTGGTTAAAACTATAAGAGAAAAAATGTGTATAATGTGGCACCAGTTTTGTATGTCTTTTTAAAATGTGTTTATACCCAGACACACACAACAAAACAAGAAGAATAGCCCTAAGGGGGGGCCCAAAAGGGAATTTTTTTTTTATGCTTCTTTAGAGTTTTCCAAAATCGTACAGGGTATATCACTTCATCAGTTTTTAAATGCTGCTTTTACATTGAATGCCAGAACATTCTGAGGGTCTGAGATGTGAACTTAAAAAGCTGTCCCGCAGTCCACAGCCCCTTAACCTTCTGGTCTCTGTGGCAGGCGCGGGACTGAGTGGCCGGCAGGTGCACCGGACACAGGCCGTGTTTAACCACACTGAGGACTATGTGTTGCTGCCTGACGAAAGGACGATCAGTCTCTGCTGCTGGGACTCGAGGACGGCCGAGCGGAGAAACCTGCTCTCCTTGGGGCACAACAACATTGTGCGCTGCATAGTGCACTCGCCCACCAACCCCGGCTTCATGACGTGCAGTGACGACTTCAGGGCGAGGTTCTGGTACCGGAGATCCACCACCGACTGAGCCGCCTCCGTGATCATTCTTTCCTCGAGGACTCTGCCCTCCTTCCCCTGTGTCCTGTCACCAGCTTTCATCATAAGTCAGTGTACCATCTTTGGCAGTCGCGCTGCCTCTGTCTACATCCTTCTTGGATTTGTACAAAAGAATCTTTTTTTACCTTGATGTAGAATCATGGTGGAGAAAGTTGGAAACACAGATCTGTGCAGTTGTTTTACATTCACTGATTATTACAGTGTGATTTTCATCGGTTTTGTAAATACAGGACTTGCCGTTTCTTTTGAATCTCTTGATTGTTTGAAGAAGGATAGATTATTAAAGTGCTTTCGGCATGAGGAGTTTTCATTTGGTTCTTTTGTCAACTTTTCCTGCCTGTTCTGTTACACCCTCTTGGTATACTTCCTTTCCAGATATATTAACAGATGAGCAGGCATGCAGCTCGGAGGATCTAGAATTTTGTGCCATATCGAAACCATTTTAGAGAATCTCTTCATTCTGTCCTAAAATGATGTCATTCTGATAATAAAGCTCAGATCTGCAACTTTAGTGTTATATATTTTTCATGTTAATAAAATTAATAGCCAGTTCGTCCTGAAGATTTATAGGAGCTGAATCTTTCCCCGCACCTCCCACATTGCGTTTTCAGTACCTGCAATGCTTATCTTTAGTAAATGTATTTCTGATGAGATTATTTAGATTTGATGGGAGAAAACTGAAAATGTATCCGAGCTAATCAGGCCAGCCCGCTGTTGCTCTTAGGTGTTGCTTCTCTTCACAAATGATTAATATTGATTGACTTTGTCCTTACACGATTTTAAATCTTTTCACTTCTCTTCAGCATGAACAATAACTTCTCATGGTAGATGCACATGGTAAATGCATGCTCAGAAGATTTATGCAGTTAACCATCTGATACAAGTTTTCTTTTTCTTGAAACTTCTTAGAAGATGGCAGTATTTCTCTAGATTGAGCTCTAGCTAGGTTAGAGTACCCCGAACTCCCCTTAAACAAACTTTGCTTTGTATTTATCCCCAGTATGTACCTCATGATCTGGGTAGGAGTACCTAGAAATACAGTCTGGAGTCATTTGATTAAAATAGTAAATAGATGAAAGTAAAAGTAATTGGTTTATATTATACAAACTTCTTAAAGTTATTGTATAAAAATTCTGTTTTAGTCATCATTCTTGAGGATCATTTTAACCCCTTGGTCTGTAAAGCCATTGTAAACATTCTCAACATGTTAAATCACAGGGCTTTAGTTCAGATTTCCAAAGAACTATACTTTTTTGCTCCATAGTGACTATAAATTTACAGTTTTATTTTACGTCCTGATTCTCCAATATTTGAACTTGGCCATCTGTACATGCTACTTTTGTAAGATTAAAGGAAACCTACTGAATAGGAACAAGGATAACCAATTCTACCCAAAAAATTACCAACCCAAACTCCCCACTTCTTTTTTTGACTTTGCTTTTGCTTTCAACCTATGAAACTATAAAGCAGAGAGTTAACATTTCTGTATTCTGCTTTGGCTCGTATTCTTAAATAATCACACTACACTCCTAAGTTCCCACTGGAGCTTTTCAATTATTCATAAATTAATAATGCCTACTTTTTACAGTTTAGAATAGTCTCAGCAATGGATCTGTAATTTCTGGACTTGTATTTACAAGATCAAGATCCTTCTGTGTGTTTCCAAAATAGTGGTTTTTTTCTCTTAAAAGTCACAATGTTTTGAGCTGGTATAAATGCCAGGAATATTTTATGGACTTGGTATCCACACCTCATTAATTGTACCACACAACACCCTGGCATTCAAATGATGCAAAATATCTGGTCAGGATAAGAACTTATACCTTCTATTTTTTTTTTTTTTTTAAAGATGTGATTTCTGAAATAAACTTTGTAATTAATGATAATTTTAAGTGATTATACCTTCTTTTTTTTTTTTTTTTTAAAGATGTGATTTCTGAAATAAACTTTGTATATAATGATAATTTAAAGTGAGGTTTTGGGTTTTTGTTTTTTTTTTTTAGAGCTTGCTTTGAACATTTCCCATATTTGAACATCAGTTAAGTAGCAATTATGACTTTGGTACTTTTCACAGTGTTTCTTTAGTCTTTGTTTTAAGGAGTCAGTTTTTGTAGCTGAATCACCTTTAGCTCTGTATCTTTGTTCTACTCTCTATGAATTTAAAGAACTTGAGTTTAATTACGTTTCTTTGGATTATTCAGAGAAAGCTATTTTTTGCCTTAAACTTTGGTTTTCCTTAGGAAGGGCAACGTAGGGGAGTCCAGTCTCAACTCTGTTACTGACTTGGTAAGTAGTAAGGCATTTTTCTTCTGGGCTGCAGATTCCTTTTCTGTGATTAGAGGGCTTAATCCCAGAACTTTGAGAAGCCAAGGCGGGAGGATCACTTGAGGCCAGGAGTTTGAGACCAGCCTGAGGAATATAGTGAGACACCCATTTCTACAAAAAAAATTTGAAAATTAGCTGGGTATGGTGGCGTGTGCCTGTAGTCCTAGCTACAGCCCTAGCTACTTGGGAGGCTGAAGCAACAGGCTTGCTTGAGCCCAGGAGTTCGAGGTTGCAGTGAGCTATGATCGCACCACTGCACTCCCACTCCATCCTGGGTGACAGAGTGAGACCCATTTCTTAAAAAAAAATAAAATTAAGGGCTTAATCAAAATCATCTCCAACATACACTTCAACCAGTGAAGCTTTTTATTTTTTTAATGCATCATGATATAAACAGATTTAGGGTTGAGAGAAGGGCATTTGGGGAGACCCTTATGGCAAACCAGATACTCTGAGAGCCCTTTCAGTACAAACCTGGACAGCATTTTTCTTAAGTCTCTAAACAGATAGCTGGGCTAGTAAGAAAGGGAATTCCTGAGAGGCAAAAACAAGAAAGCACAAATCCAGAGGATTAAGAATGCTGGAGCTGACAGTTGCAGCAAGGAAATTTGTCATTTCCTCATAGCCGACTGATTTCTGAGAAGTCAAAGCTCCGAGTCTTCATGGGGTGGGAACTTTGATCAGGGCCCGGAAATCCTACAGCCCAAAAGATGTCCCCCCTCTGTAAAAGGATAAACTTGACAGAAACTTGTCTCGCAGAAAGATGGGGAAACCTGCATAGTTGGCACTGGCTCGGAGGTTGATAGATGTTGGCATAGGGTAGGGCCTTCTCTGAGAAGGCAATCCACAAGCCATTCTCAAAGCAGGTTTGGAGCAATTTACATTACCTATCCTGCTTGGAGAAAATCAAGTGGAGAACAGAAAGCAATCTCCAACTGATAGTGGCCACGAGTGCCAGCGCAAATTCTCTGTGGGAGAACACATCTTAACCCCAGTCTTCAAATACGCCCAGGAAAAGCTCTGAGAATTGTGAATTCACAATCAAATACACGAGGAAGCGAGGCACCATGGTGAGCATCAGCAAAAACAAAAAACACAGACTCAGACTTGCAAGGACTGGAATTATCAGATGCAGAATGTGTAAGTAAACAGGATATATTTAAAGAACTAAAACAGGGTAACTAAAATGGGACCAAGGATTAAAAGACTTTCACAAGTGACTGAGTAGATATAAATAAAAGAATAAAACTTGTGAAAACTATTCTACTTAAGCATTTCTATAGCTTTCGTCGTCAGTGCTTTGGACTTTCCTGGAGCTTTTACTCTGCCTTCCGGCTCCCTCAGTGGATGTTTCACCCCTTTGTGAAGCCTCTTCCCTGGCATTATTTTCTGCCTGGGATTTTCTTGTTCTGCCAACATTCAGCCTTTTCCTCCAGCTTTGTGTCCCCTCTCTGCAACCACATCCTTTCCTCTCCATCATTTTTTTCAATTATTGCTCTGATTTCTTTTCCCTTTCAACTTGGGAATCAAAATTCAGGCTGTAAAACTGAGTTACCATTAAAAATTATAGTGGCTGCGGAACCCCAGCCCTCCCTGCATTATCCATACACTAGGATATTTAGTGAATTTGTTGGCAATTTATGTAATTCTACTTTGACCCAAAGAGCTATTTTTTGAGATTAAAATCTGCCAGATAAACCCAGGTGATTTTAAAGCAGTGCGATCTGAAATTTCCTGCCACGCCTTTAACATTTTGGACATTCTAAGCCTGGTGTTGAGCTGTCTGTCATAATTCAGGTATTAGGTGCCCAGTGTTTGAATGCTACCAGTCAGGGAGCTTGATAAGCAGAAGTCCACATGGAAACAGTATGACAGCAAACAAAAAACAAAAGCAATTTGCCTTCCTACATTTATTAGGTGCTATAGAAATTAATTGATCACACTCAATAGTTTTGGAAAAGAAAATTTAGGCCAAAATACTGTTCTCAGCACATCTGCCAAGAGCATTAAGATTACCAACTGGAGTCTCCCAAACTTGTTTCTCTTAAACTCTAACTATTTCAACCTTCGGACAACCGGATATTACGAAAGCACCCAATTTCCTAGAATAAAATACTCTTGCAATGTTTACGCATATGAGACTCACTTGCCTCAAGATATGAATGGGTTGCAGAAAAATGTTTCACTTTTCATTCATAAAAATTGTAGAGGGCTCAAATTCCAGACTGAGAAATCAAGCCCCTTATTCACAAAACGCTATACTATGTATCACTGTAGGAGCTAATCTACCTAATTTCAGGACCAAGCCTACTACTTTTGTATCTCATTTTTGTTGTCTGGTCTAGGTTGTTATCCCTTGGGGAAAAAAAGTCATGCAAATCACAGCATCCTAATCTGTATCATGAACTTCAGGGCCAGCCCCTTAGTATGGGAAGAATCAGCGCCAGGAGTTTGCCAAGGTGATGGGAACTGTCCAAACATGAGTTGGTGTGAAGTCTTTCTTTTCCAAGAGACTTGGGTTCAAATTCTGCCTGTGTTACTTCACTGTGTAACCCTGAGAAAGTTTGTCCATCTTTCCTTTCTTTTTACTTTTTATTATAGACAATTTCAAATGTGTACAAAGGTCAACAATACAATAGGAACTGACTGCCGGGGGCTGGGGGAAGGGGGAATGAGGAGTGCCTGCTTATGGGGATGGGGTTTCACTTTGGGGCAATGAAAAGGTTTCGAAGCTAGACAGTGATGTGCAACTCTGAAAATACTCAAAACCACAGAATTGTAACACTTTTTAAAAGGGTAAATTTTATGGTACCTGAATTATATCTTTATAAAGCTGTTTTTTTTAAAAAAAAAAAAACTCTTTTAAAATCTCTGCATGCAATGAATGTCAATGTATCACGCAGATTCCCCAGTGTTCATCTCATGGCCGATCTTGTTTTACCTATACCTCCATCCACTGTCCCTTTCTTGAATTATTTTGAAGCAAATCTCATATATTTTATCTATAAACATTTCAGTATATATCTCTGAAAGCTAGGGACTTTTTAAAACAATCACCATCATTACACTTACAAACTTTAACATCAATTACTTAAGATCGTCCCATATCTAGTCAGTGTTCAAATTTCCTTAAACGATTTGTTTGTTCTGAATTAGGATCCAAATAGGCTTATACATTGTGATTTGATGTGTTTTGTAAGTCTCTTCACCTTTGTTTTTTGTTGTTGTTGTTTGTGTGGTTTTTTGTTTTGTTTGCTTTGTGACAGGGTCTTGCTCTGTTGCCCAGGGGAGAATACAGTAACAACATCATAGCTCGCAGCAACCTCAAACTCCTGGGCTCAAGCAATCGTCCTGCCTCAGTCTCCCAAGCAGCTGGGACTACAGACATGCACCACCATGCCCCGCTAATTTTTCTATATTTTGTAGAGATGAGGTCTCGATATGTTGCTCTTAGTGGTCTCCAACTCCTGGCCTCAAGCAATCCTCCTGCCTCAGCCTCCCAAAGTGCTATGATTACAGGCATAAGCCACCACACCCTGCCCCTCTTCATCTTCAGATTCTACCTCTTTCTTCCTCTTTGAAGCTTATTTGTTAAAGAAACCAGGTTGGTTTTTTGACCAAATTAATATCCACTTCTCTCTCTCTCTCCCCTTCCTCACCCTCTTCTCAGTTCCTCATCAGTAAAATGGAAATCATAGTAGTAGCTACCTTTTAAGGCTGCTGTTTGGGTTAAAGAGTTAATATCAGCAATGTGCTTAGAACAGTACCTAGTACACGGGAAGCACTTGGCAAATAGGAGCTGGTTTCAGGGTTCGGAAACCCTGTTCTTGAGGTGAATGGTGAGCATGGAGATTGTTCTTCAGGCCCAACTAAATCCTAGTCCTTCAGCATCTCTGAGTTCTCTCCTCCTCCCTGCCAGCCTGTCCTTGTGGGGGCGTCACTCTGGCAGACACTCTCCACAAGGTGGCAGAGCCACCCACCAAGGGAGCCGGGCCCTGCCCAGGCTGACCTCCTCGTCCTCACCTCCTCAGAAGGCAGAAGAACCTTTCTCCCTTCCTCCCAAAGACACTGGGCCCTGCTTGGGATCACTTGCTTCCCCTTGATGCGTAAGCCAATCACTGTGTCTGAGATATGGGTGCACAGACCAGCCTCGACCATCCTCTCCACCCTGGTTTAACAGCTTCTCCAGATGCTGAAATGACTTTTTCCACAAGAAAAGGAAAGGAATGCTGATGGGGCAAGAACAGAAGACTTCTATAACTAGTAAACATTGTTATAATGTAGTAAATATCAACTGTTGGTATTTTGCACAGGCTGGTTGGCAACCAACCTAGAACCAAAATTCATTCATCTATGCAAAACAAATTTTGGACTACTATGTACCCAGCGTTGCTCGGAATGCTGGGGAAATAGAGACCCATACAGACAAAGTCCCTGCTCAGAGAGCCTTACATTAAGAGTTATTTATTATACAATAGTTTCTGGGCCCATTAAAAAAAAAAAAAAGATGTGTCCCACGGGGCTTTTCTATGGTATTGAAAACCAGGAAGAGCCCTTCTGCCAGCCCCTGTTATTCTAACGAATCTGTTATTCCCTTCTAACCTTGCCCTGCCACTCTGATCTAGGCTCTTATTTCTGCTGTCTTCCTTTTATTTCCCAAATAAGTGATGAGTTTTTGTTTTGCACTTTTTTTTATTTTAAATTCCATGGTTTCTAGGTATATTAGCTAGATTTCTAGATTTTGTTTTGATCCCCCCAGTATAAAGGATATTGATTCTTGCTTTAGAAAATAATGAATTGCACAGGAAAGGAATATTTAAACTCTGCCCTATTTAAAATTTTTTTCTGATGGGTATATAAAACTGGAAGGATGGGATTTAGGTCTAATAGATTCCCACCCTAGCAACATGAGCCTCAAGCTTTGGCTTGATGATGTAGTTGCGTCTTCCTCATGTGAGATACCAAATCACCCACGCCCACCAACACAGAGGAAGTATTAATAGTAGCGTTGGGAGACAGCAGAGTGAAGAAACACACCTAGGAAAAACTTGGCAACACGGAAATCATCTGCTATTTTGTAGTAGCCTTACAAATATTACTAGCTACATGTATTACAACATGCCGTTTGAATGCTTTGTCATGTCTGGAAAGACTATAGGATAAATAGTTTGAGCAAAAGCAAGACCCCGTCTCTACGAAAAATAGAAAAATTAGCCTGGCGTGGTGGTGCACACCTGTAGGGAGGCTGAGGCAGGAGGATCACCTGAGCCCAGGAGTTTGAGGTTGTTGTGAGCTATGATGATGCCACTGCACTACAGCCTGGGTGACAGAGCAAGACACTATCTCAAAAAAAAAAAAAAAAAAAGATTATAGGACGTCACTCATAACCTCAGCCTCGGTGACTCCTTGCTCTTCCCTGTGAATCTGCTTCACGGAACTTGCTAATTCCCACCCCTTTTTTTCTTACATGTTCTTGATGTCACAGCCAGGAACAAGCTCTGCCTGTGTGCTGCCCTGTCCCTGCCTCTTCCATATCTTGCCTTCTTCGTGAAGCCTTCCCAGTTACTTCCCCTTCTCCCAGCTCTGTCCTCCTCTCCATGGATGTCCACTTTGAACTTGCTGCTAAGTCAGTTTGTATTCATTCTGTGGAGTCATTGTTCCCTCCCTGTCATCTGCTGCCCCCTGCAGCATAACAGCTTGGCCTTCGAAATTAATTTCCAGCAATGATATCATTTTAAAATAGTGATTAGCTCAGCCAGAAATCAGCCAGCTACTTCAATCCGTAAATATATACTAGTGCTCAAACTTACAGGGACTACACATGGGACAAGAGAGGACAAGACACTAAGTGTTGTAATGGCAAGAAGAGGGACATGATAGGAGACAGAGCTGGTTGGGGACAGAACTTGAGCCAGGGTTGGAAGAATGGGTACTATTTCATTTAAATGAAATTAAAATGCAAACTTCACAGAGTCTGCTACACTGTAATTTCTCTCTAGATGCTGGGTCTGAATTTAGGAAAGGTAAAAAGAGCCGGCAAGTGATGATGAACCGCATGAGCTAGTGGTGGTTTCAGATACACTACAAACGATCGGTTGGTCAGATTTCAGAGAGATAATAGTAATATGAGTGTGGTGCTCAGCGTGGCCCTGGGTGCACAGCCGGCACTCAGAAGATGTTAATCATTAAGGATTGTGAACAAAGACCAGGAGGTGTGTGTGGGGTTCAGAGCAGGGAAAGTGTGTAAATGAGAGGGATAGATGGAGTGGGGACTGTGTCCTTTAAGGCATTTAGTTTGACTTGGCTAAGGCATTTATCCTGGCTGTCATAAGGCCAGTTTTAGGGAGCAGGAAGGAAGAAATGCTGACCGCTATCAGAAATTTGGCCAAGTGGCCTCTCCTCAGGGAAATGCGCTTGGTCTGTTCAACGGGAGTCGTTCCACAGTGTTCAAGGGACAAGAATACTGTGTGTTCATACACCGAACTCTTCAAAGTAGGAACTTCACCCTAAAGCAGAAGGGTGTTTTTTTTCTTCTTCTTTTGTGGTTTCACACAGCAAATGAGTGACAATCTCTACTTGCACACAAAGTGAGACGTCAGGCACGGAGGGGTGAGCGCGGCCTGTATTTCTGGTCCCCTCCTCCTTCACCCCTTTCATTTTACTCTTATTGTGCTTTCCAGAAAGGTTGCCTGCTGGGAGAATCTTTTTGACAATTTCCCACGCATTGTCAAATAGTTCCATAGAACTCAGTTTCTGAGAAGCAGCCAGAAGCATGCAGTGACGTTGCATAATCCTCCTCCGAAGCCAGAGATACTAGCCGTGGAGCTCCGAGCAGCCGTTTGACGTCCCCGACATGAAAGGAACGGGAGTCATGGATGGCGCACCCAAGGTGAGCGATGCGGCGGTGTGGATGGGCGGGAACGAGGGGAGCAGCCCATGATGGTTCAGGACAGCAGCTGGCTTTGGTTCTGAGTGTCTAACGAAGGCACAGGATGAATGCTAGTGACGTGAGTTCCAGGTGGGCAAGTTTAAGGTAAGTTTGAGAGTGGGATATCGTGGTACTGTAGAGCTTCTTACCCATTTGAGTCTGAGATGGGTGAAAATGACTTTGTAGTAGAAACGAGTGTACGTGGCCAACGGCACAATCCGTCACTTTGTGTCCGTTCACCATCCAACAAACTTCTTAAGCAAGACGTGAGTCTCTGCCCTACCCCACCCCGATCTCTTCTTTCTCTGGACCCTGAAGGCATTCATGCTGTTCACAACCGTCCTGAGTGATGTCTGTGCCGGCCTCGCAATGGCAGAGCCCAGACCTTGGCTTCAGCCTCCCACGCTGACGGTGCTATTGTCACGTTACCTGTGCATCCTGTGAGTGAAGCTGGAACTTTCTTACAGACTTCAAGTCTGTGTCATGAATCAAAAGAGATTCACTATTTAGAAAGTTTAAATGGCCATCAAATAAAAAAATTTACTCAGACACAGAGAAAGTGAAGCTCAAGGTTGATGTTTTTATCTTGCTCCACCTTTTAAAAATTTTAAGTAGAACAGGAAACAAAGAAATGAAACAATTACTGAATGGGGAGCCTGCTAATAGGAATTAAATGTTATTTGTTATTACAATAATAATAATAAATGTCACTGGTGGAGTTTACGTCCGAGTGACCCGTGATATCCTCTCTTATACGGATTATGTGTAAATATCTTAGCTTCCCTAGAATTTGGCCCCAAACAACCAACTTGAAAAATTTCAAACCATTGGAAAAACTGAGAAAAACAAAATTCAGGAAACCCCTGCATATCCTTCACCTAGATTCACTGATTTGTGGTACTTTGTCATGTTTGTGTTCATCTGTTTGTATATATTTAGACATAGGAACACACTTTGCTTTTACCGTTGTTAAACCACTTGAAAATAAAGGGCAGATAGAATGACATTTCACCCCTAAATACTTCTTCATGTGTCTCCTAAGAACACAGACACTCTCCTACAGAACTACAGCTCTTTACCGTACCCAGGAACATTTGGCATTGATTTAATAACGCCATTCTAATATTCAGTCCACATTCACATTTTCCAAAAATATTCTTTTTAGCTTTTTGGATGTTTTTACTTATTTGTGTGTTTGTTTGTTTTTCCAATCCAGAATTCATTCCAGGATTACACATTGTGTTGTTTGTCAGGTCTCGGTTGTCATTAATCTAGAATAATCCATTACCTTTTTTTTCTTTCCTAACATTTGTTTTCTGTTTCATTTCTTTCTTTCCTGTTCTACTTAAAATTTTTAAAAAGTGGAGCAAGATAAAAAACATCAACCTTGAGCTTCACTTTCTCTGTGTCTGAGTAAATTTTTTTATTTGATGGCCATTTAAACTTTCTAAATAGTGAATCTTTTTTGATTCATGACACAGAAAAAAAATGTTAGGAAAGATTTTTTATGATTTAGACTTTACAATTTGTGAGTAACATGCATCTAGATCTTCACTCTGCTGTCTCCTAACTCCACGACTCCCTCTGTGTTGACGGGCATGGGTGATACAGTGTCTCAGATGAGGAAGATGCAACTAGATTCAGCCTCAATTAAAGAGCAAATATTCTTTGCTCCTCTTCCTTCTCAACTCTGAGTGGAATGGTTCTAGACTCTCTCGAAGAAGGTCCAGGTAAGGACATAGAATTTAAAACACTTCCACATTCTCAAGGTTGGTTTAGATGTGACAGACCATGGTGGCGTCAGATGTGCCCACCGCTTGCTGGGACTTGGCTTGCTTCAGTGCTTCTGGGCAAGAAAGCTTGGTGAGGGTCATTTATGAGTGGGGAGCAGTTTCAGGCTCTCCCTGTATCTTTACATCTCTGACGTGGAAAGCAAGACATTTCAAACTCAGTCTTTATTGAAGGAGAGCAGGCAGGACCATGTGCAGAAACTTACCTGGCCCACACGGGGCTGGACCCCACTCCCCCCAGCTCTCCTGCCTCAGTTCCTTCCCCTTCTCCCTGCTGTTCCCTGCCTTGGAATGCTCGCCTTCCACTGTGGCTGGATCATGTGGGTCCTCCCCCCAAGTAAGCATCACCCCTCCCAGAGCATCTCTGGACCACCCTATCCAAACCACTTCTCCCACACCCACCCCCATCACTCTCATCATCTGTCTTGTCTTCACTTGTTGAGATCTGAAGTTATCCTGCCTTATTTGTTCATTTGTTCATCTGTCTTCCCCTCTGGAAAGTGAATGCCACGAGGGACAAACCTGGGCTTTCTTCTACAGCACAGCCTGCACATAGTAGGTGCTTAATAAAAGCTTTGTAGTAGTGTGTGAATGAATGGGAGGTTATAGGGAGTGTAGGGGGAGCCCTTATGGCATAGCCCCACTGTGAGGACAGGAACGGTACTTTCTAGTCACCAAGTGTCTGGGAACAGAATTCATCCCTGACTCTCGGCTCCGGGCCCCAGCCTAACCTGCCGCTCAGCCTAGACTCTTGAGAATTGGCTGCCTCTTTCTCCCATGGTCAGATGTTGCCTCAGATTTGAGCTGTTGTAATTGAAATCAAGGTCACAAGAACCTGTGGCCGCCATGTGACCTTGTCCAGCAACTTCCTCCCTTCATCCATCCCACAAAACAAAATAGCCCAGATGCAGTACCTAACTTGCAAACACAACGCACAGTCCGTGGCTCAACCACTCACCCGACACATAGTTATTGGGGCGCGGGGGCTTGGGGTGATCGTGGCAGAGCTGATATTCCGGTGGAGTCGGCAGGACAGCAGAGGAGTAAATGCACACACGATTTCAGGGGATGATAATGACAATAACTGCCAGAAAGAAGATGAAACAGGGAGATCTAACGGAGGCGATGGATGGAAAGGGCTGCTCTGGAGACCCACGTAATGGGAAAAGCACCTCAGGCAGAGGGAACAGCAGTTGCAAAGGCCGCAGTGGGAATGAATTCAGCATAGTAGATTATCCGTGAAAAGGCCGGCGGGGGTGGAGCGGACTCAACACGGGAGAGAGTGGTCAGAAGTGAGAGCTGGTGTGAGCAGCCTCACCTGGGGCCGTGTAAGAGCTTTGAAAGCATTCTAATGGCAGGGGAAGCCACGGGCCCACTTAAAGCAGGAGATGACACGGTCTGATTTATGTTTTCAAGATCACTCAGGCTGCTATGCAGCGAATGGACCGTAGGGAGGAGAGAGCAGATGCAAGGAGGTGAAGTCAGAGACCTCCGTGTAGGTGGTTTCTGTTTCCATTCTGGATGCTCCCTACTGTTCTCAGTGGACATGGAGAGGAATCCTGTGCTCTGCCTTTTGGTGCTAGAGACTATTGGGGGGGTGTGGGCAGAAAGAATAGTAAATCAAGGAGTAAATAGCCTTTATTTAACTATGCTATGTTTGATTCAGGGAGGCAATGTACCTTACATTCCTTTGACAAATAGTGTGCTAGGCACTGTTCTAAATGCCACCAAGGACAAGTGCCTGGTCCCCTTTCTCATACTTAATAAATTGTTCTTAGGGTTAATAAAAAATCTATTACATCAATGCTGCCATGGGATCAAAATATAATTTAAAAATCATTATTTGTTCCCCTGTTGAATAACCTATATTCTATGAGCATTTTATTTCCCATAGAGTGTACCTAGAGAAAAAAAAAAAAATAAAGAGAATGCCACCACCCTACCCAAACCTAAAAAGTCTGCTACAAGACTATTCAAAAGACCACGTGATAATGGAATGGGGAAGCAGCCTTCAAAACACAGCACGGTCACTCTGGAGCTGCTGGACTGCGATGACTAAGGGAGGAAATGACAAGGGCCTGGAGGGGAAATAAGTTAAAAGGAGGAAGGTGGGAGCCTGGTTAGAAAGATGCTGCTGAAGGGGAGATTAGAAGAGTCCAGCATGAGTTGCAAAAAAGGGAAATAATTTTTTTAGGAACCATTTCCAAATGTATTGCTCATGCACCATTAGTTCAGAAGAAGAGGAGTCTTGTGTACACGCACACGAGAAGCAGAGTTAGCACCGACAACACAGCACTCCCTCCTGCACCAGGGACAGGGTCTCCCAGCCCGCAGCACTGGAGGTTCCGGTCTCCTCAAACCCCTGGGAAACAAGTGTGGACCAAGCAATGTCATTCACAGGCACTTCTGGGCCCCTCATCTGGCCACTCCAGAGAGAATTTCTGCATGCGCTTATACATTAGTGAATGTACTACTCTTTTTCTTTAAGCTGTTGCTTCACCTTAGAGTCAAGAACAGCTTTTGTTTGTTATGCATCTGTCAGAGACCGGCCCAGGCATTCTGTCTTTGGGGGCTTTTGGGGTTGGCAGGGAAGTGGGGTAAGAAAGCAGTAGGACTCTTCTCCCTTGAGGTGTTTGCCATCTGGTTAACAATAAGTAAAAAGTGCTTTGGGGATTGTTCACTTTGGGTTCAGAAATTAAACTCACCCACAGCTGAAAGGGGAGTAAAGGCGCAAGAGTCAGTTACCGGCAGCAAGTACCTCAAGGTACCCCTTTCTTAGGCTGGCCTTTCCCAAAGTGAGGCAATCAACAACCACTGGGAAACAGGGCCGTAACATAAGACGTTCTCTCTGAACTGCCTTTGGGCATCCCAAACGAGGGTTGAGGTGGGTTTATCTGAAGTCCATTATCAACAACAAAAGGAATCAACCTTGTGAACTGGAATAAATTCTCACCAACAGAATGAAAGAAGAAAAGCTTAAACAACAAGATGGTTCCTTGCTTTGCTAACACATCTCTAAAAATGACCCTGGAAAAACAGAGAATTCAGTGAACAAGCATGAAACTTCACTCATTTCTCTGTGATACATTAAATAGCTTGAGCCAGTTGTGAATTCTTCCTGATTAATTGAATGGAAAAATCACACGGTGCAGAGATCTTGACCACTGGCCTACCAGATGATTCTAGGTATGACACACAGAACTTTTTTTTTTTAATATTACTTACTGTATCTTAATGTGCATTAGAAAAAACTAAAACTAGCTCATCAATTTCATAGGTAATATTGCTTAGGGAGAGTTGGTTTTTAAAAATTGGCTCAATTTGTTATTTTAACTTTAAAAATGTATAGGTGGCACACAGATATGGCAGGAAGCCTGCAGTCACTAGACACACAAATTTTGAGAAACACAGTTTTAGAAAAGCTTTATCCTAATTGGAGTTGGCATAACCGCTTACAACCAATCAAATAACATAAAGCTCCTTCTTTCTCCATGCCTTTCCTCCCTTTTTCTTTTCAAAGAAGGAAAGAAGGAAGGAAAGGAAATTACTAAATAGAAAGAAAATGCACCCACATGTTACTTTCTTTGTAATCCCTCTGATGGCGCTCATGAATTAAGAGGTAAGAGCAGGGAAAGAAAGAAGCCATGCAAAATTAGGTTTTCAGTTGGATGGGAACTTGGAGATCACCCTAAAAAGCGACCTCACTTTCAGATGAAGAAACCAAGGCCCAAAGAAGTTCTCAGTTACTCACCCTCCTCCCTCAGTGAGTGTTTCACGGGTGAGGGTGGAATTCTCGACCACGTACTTTGACCCAAACTTCCTTCCAAATCCTCAGTTTCCCAAACCAAATATCTTAACCACTAACTCAGGGACTTGTCCAGCAAGGAGTAGACTTGGAGATGGGAGACAGCGGGACAGCTGTGATTAAATACACTAGGATCTCAGAGCATTGTGAGCTCTAGAATGCAGTGTGGTATGACATGGACCCATCTTGGGCCACATCCAAGAAAATCAGTCATTTGAAGGCCTGGGAGACCTTTATTGCTGAATAATTTCAGTCCTTTTTTTTTTTTTTTTTTTGAGACAGAGTCTGGCTCTGTTACCCTGGCTAGAGTGCCGTGGCATCAGCCTAGCTCACAGCAACCTCAAACTCCTGGGCTCAAGTGATCCACCTGCCTCAGCCTCCCGAGTAGCTAGGACTACAGGCATGCGCCACCATGCCCGGCTAATTTTATCTATATATATTTTTTTTAGTTGTCCAGATAATTTCTTTCTAATTTTAGTAGAGATGGGGTCTCGCTCTTGCTCAGGCTGGTCTCGAACTCCTGACCATGAGCGATCCCCCTGCCTCGGCCTCCCAGAGTGCTAAGATTACAGGCGTGAGCCACTGCGCCCGGCCCAGTCCTTTTTTTTTTAGTTTCTTCTTTTCTGCTAAACATCCTGTAATACACACATTTCAGTCCTGAGCTTAGATCAAGGGAACCTGGTCACCCGTCCCCACAGCACACATTGCCAGACATACAGTAGGTACTTATAAATAATTGCTGGTTCAATGAAGCACTAAAAGTACAGTTTAGAAAGGTTCCTGTGAATAGGGGAACTATTCAAGCTAGTCGATCTGGGCAAGACCCAACCTATTAGAAAATCACAGTATTCAGGTATCAGGGAAAAAAATGTTTCATTTCCACCAGTGCCTTTGGAATTTTTTTCTGGCCACAACCTCTTCCTCAAAGTCCCAATAATAGGCAGTGCCATCCACAGTTACAGAAGTCCGTGTAATGTGTGGTTTTTCGTCTAAACCATCAGGAATAATTCAAAGCCAGATGGATCAGAGTTCAGTGGTATGGAGAAGGCAGTTAAAGTTTGTGCTTACTCACAGAATATGCCATTTTCCTGGATGGCTTTTAGAGGTGTTAGGAAAATAAGGAATTATTCTTTTATTTAAGTTTTTCTTTTTCTCTCATATCCCTCCTCATATCCAAGTTCACCAGGTGAACCGATGGATAAACCAGCCAAAATGGCTATTTGCATCCAGGTGGATGGAGGGAACCGATGGGAATGTCAGAGAGAACGCACCATGCACCGAATGGCCCATCCTTTCCCAGGGCTGTTGCTTTCAGCCCAGATCTACTGGCAAGGACAGCTGCAGGAAAGGCTCTGTTCCTGCTTGAATTTAGACCCCAGCCCGCACGGCATTCCTGCACATACTCCTACAGAAAGATTTCCCTTCCAAAGCGATTTCTTCTGGTGTTTTCCAGGATATGGAAAATAATTACAAAAATAATTTCTTTAAAGGATCAAGATGAAGGTAAATGTGAGTATCTGAGTTTCTCTCCTCTGACATCCATTTCCTGCAACTGTCTGATTGCTTGTGACTCCGTGTTAACTTGTACAGGGGTCCACAACATGTTATTTCAAATTCTTTCCCTGTGTTTAGGAAGTAGGTAATGATATTTTCCAAATAACTATCACACCATTGGAGACAACTAAAAGTTGTTTGAGGTAGCAGGTTTTGAAACAGAAAATAGAGAATTTATATTTTGTTTAGAAAGTTATATTCTATTTAGTTAGGGGTTTTTTTTTTGAAGCTTACTTGTTACTTTAAATATCAAAGTAATTGGGAAAAGGGAGTTTCAACATCACACTTTCAGTTAAATGACTTCAAATCATTTGCTGCGCATGCTGCAGCCTTTCATTCAAGAATTTTCAACTTTTTCAAAAGGGGAACTGAAGCAGAAACTCAGTTATTTTCCTAGCCTATTTAGCAAATGAATATTAAGCAACAAAACAAAACAAAACAATCCAGCAGTTTTCCTTCAGCATCTCTCATTTAACTACTTTGCTAAGTTTTTTTTTAAAAAACAGCTCCAAAGGAAACAACTCTCCTTTATGTTGAAGGATGATGCAAGAAATTACTTAGCTATCACCTCATTTAAAAAATTCAAAATATTTCTGATAAATGAAATGTAGATTACTGAAACAAAGCTGTCTTAAGTTTTCCAACCTCATAAATTAATTCTCACCACATTAGGCATGACCAATTACAGGGGAATAATTTAATATAGTTGCAAATTCTCAGAGCAAGTTGTAGTTATGAAATATCATACCATTTTGCTATTTTAAGTGACTCTCAGTTCCCCATTACTTGTGGAATGTTACTTTTGTTTTTTTTTTTTTTGGAATGTTACTTTTAAATTCAAATGTTGATATGGAGAGCTACTGAAATTCACGAGGGAAAATAGAATTAGGATTGCAGCTTCTTTCTTGGACAACTATGTCAAAGGGAGATGAATAAAGAGGAGGCAAGGAAGAAGAGGGGACAAAAGGAAGGCAGGAATCAGCTGCAAAACTTCGGGCTGGAAAGGGAGAGAAAAGTGAATGGCAGATGGGGGGGATGGGGAGGAGGAGGTGCTGGTTGGCAGGCGTTCTGTGTCAACTGCAGACCTCATGGTAGGACTCCAGCAGGGAGGAAAGTTGGCAAACGGTTTCCCTGGATGCTTTCCCCAATGCCATACACGCACAAGGCACAGCTACTGTGTCCTGCTACTGCACATCCTAACTGTGACTGTGGGT
The DNA here is from genome assembly GCF_000956105.1 of Propithecus coquereli. Lineage (NCBI taxonomy): Eukaryota > Metazoa > Chordata > Mammalia > Primates > Indriidae > Propithecus > Propithecus coquereli. The sequence goes on from NW_012147919.1 coordinate 2,905,621, forward strand.
AACAGCCCCATCGTGCGAGGCTTCCCACCTGGCTCAGATCTTTGTGCACAGGAGCGAAATCACTCTGCACCCAGCCAAGGAAAAGCATGGGGTGGGGGGGTTTTGGGGTGGTGGGAAAGGCAGGGAGCCTCTCCCTGGGTGCTTAGAGACCCGTTCAATGCCTCCCTAACTTGCCTGAACCGGGCCAGACATACCTTTAAAGCTCTTCCAGCCTTCTTCCAGCCTAAACTTCTGTGATTCTTACTGCACCTACAGTTAGATCCCATTTAATTTAACAAATAGCTGTTGTCGCCTTCTCTGTGTGCCTTCACTCTGTGGCCCTACTCTCCAAGTTGCTGGGAAGAGGTAAACACAAAATTAGCTGGTTCTCAAAAACTGCTCAAGTACTTTTCAGCATCTTCCGTGCTGTACCTGGTGTAGGTTCTTTGAGGGATGGGCAATATGAAGTGGGCGGATGATGTTTCTCATCCTGGAAGTTCCAGGATGTGAGAAATCTTCTTTTGTGTGACAAACTGCTGTTGGCCAACATTAAAAGACTGACTCGAAGTCAAGATTCCTTTCTATCAAATCCAGGAACAGAAAGGGCTTGAGTGATAATGGCGAGCGGCTGCTTAAATTCACCAACGCAGAAATCATTTTCTTCCAATAGAACAGAATCCTTTTTTTAAAACTAGATTTTTGTATTGAAAAAGAAAAACATCTACACTTGGTTTTAATAATTCAAACTGTATAAATGAACATGAGCCGAAAATGTTTTCCTATAATCCCAAATCTCTAGCTCCCCAGACCCTACCCAGAGAGGAACCCCCAACAACTTACATAATCTGCCAGAAAGATGCTACACCTATAAAACAATAAATGGAGACATATCATGTGCATAGTTTCTCATTTTGTTCTTTTTTTTAAAATTTAATACTACATTTTGGAGATTGTTCTTTTTTGTGGCTGTAGGGTATTCTATTATACAAACGTATCCCCTTATCAGCTTCTTCTCCCTCTCTCAGGAGGCACACTTTGTCATTCACTCATCCAGTATCTACTGTTGTGCGCATGGCATCTTGTCATAGAGTCTGTGCTGAGCAGTACAGTTTGTAGGCTAAGGAAGACTCCAGACTCAAACCGCGTGTTCCAGTCTTGGCTTGGTCTTTGCTCACTGAGCTACCTTAGGCTACTTACTCACCCTCTCTGTGCTTTTACATTCTCATCTCTTAAATGAGATGTTAGTAATAATACCTGCTTCATGGGGTTGTGAATATCAAGTGAGATAATCAATGCTAATTACTTATCACAATGCCTGGGACAGAGTTGAAACACTGAGTTATCTTTATTAACCAGGCATTGTCCAAATGGTAGACAACAAAATTAACACAGTTCCTGAGTGATTGGAGTGCAATTGACACTCCTACCAGGGCAAGTAGGCTGGTTTCATTAGGACCTAATTTGCATCCAGAAGATCAAAGAGAATTTTTCTCCCTGTTTGATAAATTATAGGAACATGACACTAGCATTAAGAAGTCTGTATTGTTATGTGGGGTTTGCAAAATGGAGACCCTTTCCAGATCATCTTTGCTGTGACTCCTTAAGCTGGGCACAGTGGTGCACACACAGTGGTCCCAGCTACTCAGGAGACTGAGGCAGAAGGATCGCTTGAGCCCAGGAGTTGGAGGCTGCAGGGTGCTACGATCGTGCCTGTGAATAGCCGCTGCACTCCAGCCTGGGCAGCATAGTGGGACTCTGTCTCTAAAAAAAAAAAATTTTTCACCTCTCTCTCATCTTTCTGGAGGTTATCTCACAGAATGTTGTTCCCCATCAGAAATCTCTCCCAAAGGAAGTGTCATCTAGATACTTTGCTTCTTCCTCAGGGCTGTCCTTCCTCTTCTGTCTGTCTTCCCTTTTTGGAGAATGTGGGTGGGAAATATGGAGGTGGTGAGGGGATTTTTCTGATGCTCTTGGAAACTTTTCTTTCCTTTTTTTTTTTTTTTTTTAACACAATGAGCTTTTAAAAATGATAGAAAATAAACATTTGCCAGCCAACAGATAGCAGCATTCTCTCTGCTTTGATCATTCTAGTCCTATCTTTGAATGTATATAATGTGAAATACTTCCAAGAACATTCAAGGGGAGACCGTTGTCTCTAAAGATGATCAAAGAGTTTTCTCCATTCTGCATTTGCTCCTCATGCTGGGTCTGGACTCAGTGACTTCCTGAAGATACATAACAGGATATTTCACTCATCTCGAAGTAAAAGCGGCTACATCCGTGGAAATCCTTCATGGACTTCAGGGACTCACATTTCCCATACATCATTTATAGCGTATGCTTTTTTAAAAAAAAATGTGGTTCATATATAAGTAACAATTCTCTCATGGCCCTCAAAGGGGAAGTATGGACAATTCGGTCACATTGTCTTGACACTAAGAATTCTTGGAAGTAAAACATGGAGTCTGGAGAAGGAAGCTGAAATGCTAAACATGGATGTTTTTCAAAGAAGGATTTTAGTAGAAGAAAAATGTCCTTGTTCACTTTGGAGAGGGACATCTTTGCACGGAGCAGAGGCCCAGAGGTCACTCACTACTCAGGGTTTCTTCCACACTTACCGTCCCCATTGCTTGTTTGGGGCACTCACTTTTTACCACTCCCACTGTGGGCTGGTGACCTCATGGTATGATTTTCCATTCCAAGGAAATAATGATATTCTGGGCTACTTAGAGGCAAACTATCTTATGATCTCTATTCTCCTACCCTTAGTGACTAACTTTTTAGTTTTAGAAGTACAAGAGCCTTAAGGGGGCGTGTGAGAGATAAAATGTGGAGGCAGCAGGATTGGGCCACGGTGCTCCTCTGGCTCCTGTGACGGAAGAGAGGGAAGGAGCTGGGAGGGTGGAGAGAGCCTCGGACCGTGGGGCAGCTTGGACACAGTCTTGAGCAACTCAGTCGGGGGCTTTGGAGCAAAGATTGCCCATTAGAAGAGTCCCACATTAGGCAGAAATGCTCAGAGCCCCTGGCTATTAACTTTGAGTTTGCAAAGGAAACCTGGGTGAGGCCGCTAAGACCCCAGCAGCAGAGTGTTTCACCTGGCCAGAGCAGTGATGTTTTACATCTGCCTGAGCATGCCACTGTCTCCACTGCACCCAGATGTCTTACACCTGGCCTGCCTCACTTATGTGTATTTCTTGCCCAGCTCCTATTTGAGTTTGCTGCCCCTGCCCGTGGATGTCTTTAAACCTAGCTCCTTCTAGATGTCCCTGCATTTGAAGTTAAGAGCAGATTAGAGCAGGAAACAGACTTGGACTTGGGGAGGCTGTGTGGAGAACTGGCAATAGCAGACTTCAGAGTCAAACAGGTGCAAGTTTGAATCCCTGCTCTGCCACCTGCTGCTGTGAGACCTCAGGCAGGTCACTTAGCCTCTCCTAGTCCCGGGCACCACAAAGCACTCAAATGAGGCCACCAGTGCAGACGATTCTCCCCAGCCCCAGCTCTGTTCCTCTGAGTTTCCGCAGCGTTGCTCTTGCGAGTAAACTGAAGAGAATCGAAGTGGAAGGTACGGCAGAGAGGCAAGCTGTGCACGTGTACACGCGTGTCACCCAGGAACTGTGCCCATCCCGGCCTACGAGGGGATTTCCATCCTAGGAACAGAGATGATGGAGAAACGTCACTGAAGCTGCAGCAGGTTGCCTTCCCACCAGCTCCTCTAAGCTGCTCCCGTCTGGAACCGTGACCGTTGGTGATGCCCTGCACGCCCCCGTGGCAGACAGAAAGTATGGGGACCAGTTCGCTCTCTCTGCTGCTTGCTTCCCCGGGTCCATTCAGCAGTGTGCTCCTGCAGTCACGCTCCTGCTCTTTTTTCAAGGCTCACCTCGAGCTTGCATCAAGTCCGTTGCCAGCGCCTCCCCACAGCTTCCGGAAACCCAGCCTCATCCGAGCCATGGGCATCTCCCACTGTTCTGTTCTCCCATTTTCCACCCAGCAACCAGATATAAATCGCAGCCACTACCAAAATCAAGGCCCAGGTCCTGTGTTTATCTCTCACCAGGCAGCCTGGTCATTTCTCAGTTCCTCCAACTCCACACACACACACACACACACACACACACACACTCAACACACACACTCACTCATTCCAGCCTCCACACATTTCTCTTCCTCTGCCTGGATGCTCTCCCCTCAATTCCAGATCTCACTAACTCCTACTCACCCCCAGATGGAAGTTTCTGTGGCCGCTTTCTCAGGTAAACTTTCCCTATGCCCTCACCCACCGCGACTTCCCAACTGCACTCAAATTTCTCATAACTTCCTGTATTTTCTTTCCATTGCACTTAAGAGATGTAGAAATGCTATATTTATTTCTGTGAACACTGGACTGGAATTTGTCTCCTCCACTCGAATGCACATGGCATGAAATCAGGAATGGCTTTTTTCCCACTGTGTCTCCAGCAGAGCACCTGGCATAGAGTAGTTGCTTGATGCAACCTCAGAGAATGAATGAATGATAGCACAGCTCCCCAGATCTCTCCAACTGTAGCTAAGACCACTCCTTCCTCCGCTGACTGAGTTTAGATTAGCTCAATGCACCTGGCGGATGCGTAAAGGTCTCCCCGGTTGGGTTATCATCAAACGAGGGTCGTGAATCTTTGCCTTTGCTTCCCTAAGCTACTCCCCGCCTTTCCTTCCAAATGTGTATTCATTTTCCTTTCCCCTCCCTCAGTTGTTGTATGAAGATGGACATTTGGGAAAGGTTCTTTTCGGAAATTGTTTAAGAACATTTCATCCATTGTACCTGGAATCTAACTGCCTGTGTGCCCACAGGGAACAGAAATATAAACATATGCCCTCCTTCACCCCTTAAATATCTACGCGAATGTTTTCACGTTAACACCCTATTAAGGAATCTCTTGTGCGAGCTCTCAGTGACAATTGGGATGGTTATTGACTTCCTTTGCAGTGGCCTGTCAACTGCTTCCATCTGTTATCCCTAAAAAGAGCTTAGCACAGTGCCAGGAATGCGAGTGCCCGATGAATATTTGCTGCTGCTGTTGTGATGTCTTGTTCTCCCCACATGGCCTGAGCCCAGCCTCAAGTGGGGTGGTCAGGGGGTCACTCCTGAGCTGAGACCTGAAGGAGAAGGAGCCCGTTGTGCAAAGACCTGGCAGAAGAGTGTTCTGGGAAGAAGGAATAGCAAGGGAAAGGTCCTGCAGTGGAAGCCCAGGGTATCCAAGAAAAGTAAGAAAACATGTGACTGGAGGGAAATTAAGGAGGGGAGGAGCAGAGACCCAGGCAGCAGATCACTCAGGGCCGTGAAGCCACACTAGGGAGGTTAGGTTTTGCACTCAGTGCAGTTCTAAGCAATAAGAGGGGGTTGTGTTGTTGTTGTTGTTTTAGCAAGAGACCAACACCATCCAATTTATGTACATAAAACATCACCTGGCTGGTATCTGGAGAAGGGATTGTAAGCGGAAAGGCAAAAGAATGGATCTGAAGAAACTGATTAGAGTCCAAGTGACCTTGGACAAGTCATTGGATCTCTCTGACCCTCAGTTTCCTCATCTATAAAATGGTGAGAAGAAAGCCTACCTCTGAGGCTTCTGAGAATTAAGTGATATAACAGTTTCAGTGCAACAAACACGAAATACTTTCCCATTCAATATAGTTCCCTGTTTTCCCTCCTTTCCAGGTAAGAAACTCAAACTCTCCAAGACTTCCCACATGAGTTTCATTCTTCTTGTGTAACATAAACTTTGATGGTCTTTGCTATTAAAACTCTGAGACATGATTTATTGACTGCACAAAGTGTCCAGAGACACCCCTTGTCATTTATAATGAAATATCATACAGAAAGGACTTGTGCTATGGCTGCATGTTTAGAGTTTTCTTTTCTCAGAGTTTACATTCTTTGAAGATGTGGCCTGCTGTCTTTAGGAAGTACAAAGTAAACCATATACCAAGAGTAAGATGGTTGGCGGAGGCTCACGCCTATAATCCTAGCACTCTGGGAGGCTGAGGAGGGAGGATCGCTCAAGGTCAGGGGTTCGAGACCAGCCTGAGCAAGAGTGAGAACCCGTCTCTACTAAAAATAGAAAGAAATTAGCTGGACAACTAAAAATACATAGAAAAAAAATTAGCCGGGCATGGTGGCACATGTCTATAGTCCCAGCTACTCGGGAGGCTGATGCAGTAGGATTCCTTGAGCCCAGGAATTTGAGGTTGCTGTGAGCTAGGCTGATGCCACAGCACTCTAGCCTGGGCAACAGAGAGAGACTCTGTTTCCAAAAGAAAAGAGTAAGACTGTTGCTGTCCATCTTGTCCATCTTGGACAGCTGTGGGTACCCACTGGGGTGAATGATCATAAAAGTCCACTGTTCTCTGGGAAAAAAAAATCTCTGCTTTCACAATAGCCAAATCCACCAACTAAGCTGCTAATGATCTGGATGCTTCAGAGCAGTTGCCAAATTGCAACAACTGCTCTGTCCAAAGATACACACTATCTTATTTCTAGACAAATGCAAGCACATCTCAGATGATGGGCTTTTTCTTTTAAGACTGCTTTAAATGTATTTCATGGGAATTGTGATGATTGGTAGGAGATTGTGTTTTTATTTTCCCTTTTCTTCGCAATCTAGATGGTTAAAGTACAATTTTCAAAAAGGTAAAAATATGACTGTCACACAAATATAAAATGAAATGGCAAAGATTTTAATAAACTGATTAATTAATGAGGGAGCCAACAAGATGTTAAAACCAGGTCAAAGATCATTGAGGAGCTAGGTATTTACAGACAATTTAATTAAGGAATATTAGGAAATGATTACAGGGCTAGATAGGAAACCTGTTAAATACCTACAAGGTAACTGTAAGCTTTCAGATTCTCTTTTCCTACTGAACAGAAATTATTTGCCTCTTAAACTGGAAAACAATATCTACAAAGCAGCATATAACTTTACTAATTCTTGGCCTCTAATCACTACTTTTTATAAGACTCGAAAACTCTATTCCTTTAAATGCTTCATCTCTGCTGGATTCCCCAAGCTGAGCACCCACATTCCTGTGAAACCCAGTCGCAGCCATTTGAGGGAGGGTGATTCAGCGTGACGACTAGCCGGGCCTTGACGTTTGTTCATCATCCAGACATCTCAGTGATCATTCTTACTAAAGGTCACCCAAAAATGTGGGCAGTGGGTCAAAGAAAGCTTCCTCCTTACCCTACTTTAGACAGAAACAGTTCTCACCTTGGTTCTGTGTGACGCTTTACCTCCTAAAGACTTGACAAGAGGGGCATTACATTACTCCTCCCTATCCACTAACTCCACAAGCAGCTAATGGTGCCCGACTATGTGCTGGACCCTGAGGATGCAATCGAGAACGAGGAAAGGGTGGCCCTGCACTCCCGGAACTTACGTTCTAGTGGGGAGACAGACACTGAATCAATGACTGCCCACCCAAGGAATTAAACACAAATGTGGTAAATACTGGTGTGATCTCCTAGGATCTCAGCTACAATAGATTTTTGAGAAAAAAAAAAAAAAAAAAAAATGGGGAGAACTAGTTTGGTCTGGGGGAGGGTGTTAGGAAACACCTCTTCTAAGGAAGTGACCTTTAAGATGAGTCTGGAAAGATGCGTGGGATTTCATTGGGTGGAAAACTGTGGACTGTTCTGGAGTAGAGGAAACAGCATGTGTGAAGGACTGAAGCCCTTAAAAAGGGTGGTGAGGAAGTGATACCCAGGAGGCTGGAAGCCTGGGCAGGGCCAAAGTCACACAGGGCCTTGAAATTTGGGCAGAGCTTGGGCTTCACCCAAAGGGTAGGGGGGAGCTACTGAAGGGCAGTAGAGAGGGGAGTGGCATGATCAAAATTTGTGTTTCAACTCAAGCACTGGGACAGTGCTATACACAGTAAACATTCAACAAATGTTTGCTCAATTTGTGAAGGAACAGGTGGCTGACCCAAGAAGACACCGCATAGGATGGCTGACACCAAGAAGGGTAGACAATGTTCGTTATCTCTACCTCGGCTCTCTGCTTCTCAATTTAATCTTGTAAACTCACTGGACTCATATGAGTGATAATTTTATATCCTCCCTTTCAGTTGAGAAGTTCTGGTTCACCACGGAGGACAGAGGAAGTCTTTACAGGCAGGAGTGCCCTTCACAATACATATGCCTGTAACTCCTCTTTGGACCTTTTTTCCTTTTTAAAAAAAATGAGTTAAAAGTGGGGTACGGCAGGGAGGTGACATACTTCCTGAGTTGCATGAAAGTTACCTACTCAGAGGTGTGGAGGCTGTAGCCAATTTTGCAGTTTTGAGTAGCCTGGGTGTTTCTAAGAATATGTTAAGAAACATTTCAAGTTCCCTTGACAAAAATTTTAAAATGAATGTACCATCCAGCAAAGAGCTAATGCACAGAGTAGACTAGGGTGTAAGGAACTGGGCAGTCTCATTTACAGGTGCAGAAGTGCAAATCGATCGAAACCTTGCTGGAGGGAAAAGCAATAGCGTGCATGGGACAGCCCTCGTGGTTTTCACCCCACCAACTTCCCACCAAGAAATAAGGGGAGTTGCAAATATTTAACTATAAATATGGTCTTTTAGCATTGTTTGTAATAGATAAAAACAGGAATGTCCAAAACCAAGGATAAATGTGGTTCATCCATGCAATGGAAAACCATATTGCTATTTTAAAGTATACTGAAGAAAACTGTTTATTGACAGGGAAAGATGTTCATAATCTATTTTTAAGTAAAAAAAAAGCAGATTATAAAACAGTATATATC